>NC_138772.1:112263367-112559539 GCF_965119305.1 Pelophylax lessonae
ACCTTTAAATAATTTGACATTTTTAATGTTCCTTTTAGCTGCCCATTTAGGTGTCTATAGAAGCTGTCAAACACTTACTTTGCACATAAAGGGCAGTCTGTATTTTATGTATTGGAAATGATAACTGTGACCGAGGATGGAGCAAGGATATGTATTTCTCTAAAAATGTTGGTGCTGTAGAGTGTCTACAATTACCGATTGTGAAATTTGACTTTCGACTTCATTGTCAGCTTGAATCTAGAGAGTTTGGCACAGCAGACAGTTTTTATAAAGATTTCTATGGGTGAGGCCCTTTGTTTTGGTGCCATCAGACACTTTTTTTGAATCAATGATTTTAACTACTTCTGTTAATGTTTCTTTAAACAATCACAACAGCACAACAGTAGTTGATGAGAACATCCGGCCATTAGTAAAAGGTCATTGTGCTTGTTATAGATTAAAAACGGTTATTTTCTCCTGAAGGTATGTGCTACCAAGTTAAGTGTAAAATCATTAAAGCTTCTTTTACTCTGAGACCACAAAGCCAGGCAGTTCCCAGAGATGCTTTGGTTCTAGTTGAACAGGCCATCAATTTTTAATCCTTGGCTATGGGCTAAGTTTTTTTTTTTCCCTTTATTACTCATAGTTTGCATAGTGGGTGCTGGGGTGTCTGATATCAGAATATTTGTAGCAAATGTAGCTGCTAAGGAAGTATATAGAGCAACAATGTTTATAGTGTATGTTACACCAACATTTAATATTTCTGATATGTGTCTCTTGTACCATGTAGTTGTACGAAAAAGTATCCCGTTCTCTTTACATTGCTTCCTTTGTGTGCCTGATGATCCTGCCAGTCCGACTGCTTTTTTATTTCAAACTAACCACACTAGGCAAGTAAGCACATCCATCCCAGCATGGTCATTCCAAAATGTTCTTTTTTGCATTCTGCTTGGGAGCACAGCTGTTCACTGGGAAGATCAGTGTCTTGCTGTTTCTCTGCCTCCTGGTGACATTCTCCCCTGCAGTCGCCACCCCCAGCTCTTTAATCCCCTTATACAGCTGAGAACAGATTTAATGTAATCACTTATATAAAAATATATTTATAATGATATATATTGTAACATAGGGGACCATTAGCACAGTGGTAGGTGTGTTTCCCCAGTGATTCACTGTAGTCAGGTACTATATATTAAGGGCCTGGTAGCCCCTTATTTATTAAACGGGAAAAAACTCCCACGCAGGAGTTCTTCTCTAGTAAATACACAACTGAAAATACTAGCCCATCTTGCTCTCTCACTTTAGCACTACCTCTGCTCTTTGTGCTGGTCACACAGACTACAGGTTCCTTCAGTGTGAATGACTTCACACTAACGCACACAGCTCCTCTAGTGTGGGTGGCTCCACACTGACGCACACGGCTCTTCTGGCCTCAGGCCATTTACTGTCTCTTACAGACACACAGGCTTTGGCTGCCACGTGCAGCCTCTGTGACTACTGGAGGCCACCTGTGTCCCTTGGGTGGAGCAGTCTATAACTGGGAGCCCTGAGGTCTTCCGATACCCTCAATATAAGGGCTGTGTGCACCTGAGCACTCACCCTGATGGTCCTCCACAAAACCCGGACACAGGGTTGGAGATTCCGTCCCACCCAAGACACTGTGGCATCTCCCAACTACAGAGCCACATCCAGTTATACCAAAAGCTGGAGAAAGCTTCACAAGCAGTTTTCCCCACCCCACAGCTACACTCTGTAGTCCTGCATGGAGCCAATGTGCACACTCTGTGTTCTTTAAATTGCTATTTTTACCATGACAGCGTCTCATCCTGTCACAATATTTATATATATATATATATATATATATATACATACAATGTATATACAGCATATATACAGTGTGTGTGTGTGTGTGTATATATATATATATATATATATATATAGTATCTCACAAAGGTGAGTACACCCTCACATTTTTGTAAATATTTTATGATATCTTTTCATGTGACAACACTGAAGAAATGACCTTGCTACAATGTAAAGTAGTGAGTGTACAGCTAGTATAACAGTGTAAATTTGCTGTCCCCTCAAAATAACTCAACACACAGCTATTAATGTCTAAACCACTGGTAACAAAAGTGAGTACACCCCTAAGTGAAAATGTCCAAATTGGGCCCAATTAGCCATTTTTCCCTCCCCGGTGTCATGTGACTCGTTAGTGTTACAAGGTCTCAGGTGTGAATGGGGAGCAGGTGTGTTAAATTTGGTGTTATCGCTTTCACTCTCTCATACTGGTCACTGGAAGTTTAACATGGCACCTCATGGCAAAGAACTCTCTGAGGATCTGAAAAAAATAATTGTTGCTCCACATAAAGATGGCATAGGCCAGGGGTGTCCAAACCTTTTTCAAAGTGGGCCAGATTTAATGATGTGAACATGCGTGAGGGCCGACCATTTTGCCTGACATTCTTTGGACCATTAAAATGAAATACAAATTAACTAACTATTTTATGCAAAGTTTATTGCAAACGGCATACTTTTCATTTCATCACTTGGATGACAAATCTAAACAGGTGTTAAATCGCTCTGCCTTTCATATCTGAAGGCCAGATGAAAAAAAAAATCCAGGAAGCTGAAATATATGTCAGGAAAATTGTAAAGTACATATTATTGGTAATAAAGGTTGTCTGTCAAATGTTAAGTTAAAAAAATATGAACAGGAACATAAAGTATACATGTTGTGTCCAAATATATTGATAACTGATTTAGACCAAGTGACATTAACTGAGATTTTACAATGTATTCATCTCAATCCAGAGCATGCGTGCTCCCTAATCAGTCACACAAGGGTTAACCACATATAAGCGCTATATGAACCCACCGATGATGATTAACGATGGCAGCAAAAAAAGTCATGAATGATGCCAATGTATTTTTTCAAAATACTTGTGGGGCCGTATTAAAGCAGCCCGGGGGCCGCAATTGGCCCGCGGGCCAGACTTTAGACATGCCTGGCCTAGGCTATAAGAAGATTGCCAAGACCCTGAAACTGAGCTGCAGCACAGTGGCAAAAACCATACAGCGATTAAACAGGACAGATTCCACTCAGAACAGGCCCAGCCATAGTTGACCAAAGAAGTTTAGTGTACATCCTCAGCATCATATCCAGAGGTTGTCCTTGGGAAATAGACGTATGAGTGCTGCCAGCATTGCTGCAGAGGTTGAAGGAGTGGGGGGTCAGCCTGTCAGTGCTTAGACCATACACCGCACACTGCATCCAATTGGCCTGCATGGCTGTCATCCCAGGAGGAAGCCTCTTCTAAAGATGATGCACAAAAAAGCCTGCAACTGTTTGCTGAAACAAGCAGACTAAGGACATGGATTACTGGAACCATGTCCTGTTGTCTGATGAGACCAAGATAAACGTATTTGGTTCAGATGGTGTCAAGCGTGTGTGGCGGCAACCAGGTGAGGAGTACAAAGACAAGTGTGTCTTGCCTACAGTCAAGCATGTTGGTGGGAGTGTCATGGTCTGGGGCTGGATACTGTAAGTGCTGCCACCACTGGGGAGCTACAGTTCATTGAGGGAACCATAATTGCCAACATGTACTGTGACATACTGAATCATGATCCGTCCAGTTGGAGACTGGGCTGCAGGGCAGTAATCCAACATGATAATGACCCCAAACACACCTCCAAGATGACGTTAGAAGATACAGACAGGAAGTGATGTCATCTACAGACAGGAAGTTCTTAGAGCAACGTTTGCAGGAAGTAGAGGGAGATATTCCTTCACCCGGCAGCAGAGGAGATCTACATACAGCCACTTTCCCTGCAAGATCATATGGACCAGTGAAACAGAGATCACGAGAATATACAAGCATGTTTTGATCTCCTGTTGCCATAAGGTCACAGGGATCAACAGCATCTGTTGAGTTTGCATTTTCTCCCATTTCCACTGAACATGGAGGGTGCCACCACTATTACTTCTGGCATTTGTCACTTTTGAGGAGCGCATTTACTTGGCTGTGACCACTAAAGGAGCTCACGTTACACTTTTGGTTCACCTGTGGACTGATTTTTTTGCACTTTGCACTTGTTTCTGGTCTTGCTTTTTGCACAATATTTTGCACATTTTTTATATATGTTTTATCCTATTTTTTCTATGCACTTTGAATTTAACTATTAGTGTTTTTTTATCATGTATTTATATATTTAACACATTGCACTGGAGCACTTTATCACCCATTTTTTCAACATTTGGATTATAAATGGTTTGAATTTATTTATCTATTTATTTAATGTATTGTATGGGAACACTATATTAACACTGGGATCAATTTATTGTTGGAGGAGTTTGCGCTGCTAAATTGCATTTTGTGATTTATTTATATAACTTGTTATCCTTAGGGACCTTTAAGCAGCAGCAGCCCTCCTTTTCTTTATTACATAGATTGGCGCAAATGTTTTTTTTTCCAACACCTCCAAGATGACCACTGCCTTGCTAAAGGAGCTGAGGGTAAAATTGATGGACTGGCCAAGCATGTCTCCAGACCTAAACCCTTTTGAGCATCTGTAGGGCATCCTCAAATGGAAGGTGGAGGAGTGCAAGGTCTCTAATATCCACCAGCTCAGTGATGTCATCATGGAGAAATGGAAGAGGACTCCAATGGTAACCTGTGAAGCTCTGGTGAGTTCCATGCACAAGAGGGTTAAGGCAGTGCTGGAAAATAATGGATTCCACACAAAATATTGACACTTTGGGCCCAATTTGGACATTTTCACTTAGGTGTGTACTCACTTTTGTTGTCAGCAATTTAGACATTAATGGATGTTTGTTGAGTTATTTTGAGGGGACAGAAAATTTACACTGTTATACAAGTTGTACACTCACTACTTTACATTGTAGCAACGTGTCATTTCTTCAATGTTGTCACATGAAAAGATATAATAAAATATTTACAGAAATGTGAGGGGTGTACTCACTTTTGTGAGATAATGTATATACATGCACACAAAAACATCTTGCCTTGTATTTCTATTTTAAACTGAATGGGTTGTTTACAAGGTGAGCGTTCATATTTACTTTATTTATGATCTCTGGGTCCCCCCCATCCACCCCCCATCCCTTAAAAATCACTGATATTACAAAAGAAATGTAAATGTACTTTTTACTCATCTAAAGCTGTGATCACAGGATACTTCAGGAATGGTGGCATGGGTCTTTCTTCGGGTGTCCACATCTCTACCTGTATAGGACACTTTCTGTTGGGTAACCAGGTTTGGGCTCCTCTTAGGCTACACTTACACTTGCGAATGTGCCAGACTCTAGACAAGCAGAGTAGCTGGGAGGCTTAAAGCGCATGTTGAGACTAATGTTTAGGCCATATTTTGCCTGGATTTGCCTCTAGTTCTACTTTAAAAGCAAATAAAATGACTGAAAAAAGGCTAGCTATTCAAACCCTTTGTAGCAATATTGGATTAGAGACAATAGGTACCTTACTGTTTTTCTGAAGTTCCAACAGCCCTTCAAGGTGTGCTAATAAATGTCATTATTTAGCAGTATGCCTAGGTCAGAAATTTATTTATTTATTTCAGCTACTTAAATAGCGCTGTAAATTTAGGAAGCGCTTTACATATACATTGTACATTCACATCAGTCCCTACCCTCAAGATTACAATCTAAGGTCCCTAGCTCATATTCATACATACACATAGTAGGCAAATGGAAGATAAAATATACAAGGTATATTTCCCGCGCCACGTGAGGAGACCAATGAGTGTGTAAGGACCTAAATAAATTAAATTAAAATAGTGTGATTCGCAGCTGCTGTAGTAAAGTGCGAGTGCTCAAAAATGGATTGAGTAATCAATAAATATGTGATTATCTATAGCGCTTGCTTAAAATGAATTGGTAAACAATCTAATAAATTACATACAAATTCCGCGATGAATTACAAATTGAATAATAAATAATGTATAATAGTGCTGAGGTAAAATTGCAATAAATATGAAATACGGTAAAATAAAACTGTATATGTATCAAAATGTGTAAAAACAGGTAATATAAGAAAATTATCAATCACAAAAATGTCCTTAAAGTTCATGTGCAAAAATTAATAAATTCATGTGCAATTAAAATATAAGTGTAAGTAAAAAATTAAACACAGTTGTGACTTCTTGACAGAAAATGTCCAAAAATAAAGTGATTAGTGCTTGGTGCTCCGTGATAAATTTAATCACTCTTGCCCTGGTGAAACACTAGAAGGGACACCAGGGCAAGAGTGATTAAATTTATCACGGAGCACCAAGCACTAATCACTTTATTTTTGGACATTTTCTGTCAAGAAGTCACAACTGTGTTTAATTTTTTACTTGCACTTATATTTTAATTGCACATGAATTTATTAATTTTTGCACATGAACTTTAAGGACATTTTTTGTGATTGATAATTTTTTTATATTACCTGTTTTTACACATTTTGATATATATATACAGTTTTATTTTACCGTATTTCATATTTATTGCAATTTTACCTCAGCACTATTATACATTATTTATTATTCAATTTGTAATTCATCACGGGATTTGTATGTAATTTATCAGATTGTTTACCAATTCATTTTAAGCAAGCGCTATAGGTAATCACATATTTATTGATTACTCCATCCTTTTTTGATACACATAGTAGGACCAATTTAGGCCGGATCCAATTAACCTACCAGCATGGCTTTGGAGATAACTGGCTAATCGTGGCAAAGTCATATGTTAGGAAAATGTGTCAAAACCTAGGAAATTTAAGTGAGCACAATATGTAAATATAAGGGAAACCCATGTTTCAACATAATCACTAGATTCAAGGATATACAGTAGGTTTCTGATATGATGGGCTAATCTCAACTTTGCCTTTGAAGGCAACATTGGTCCTGCCCACTCCTGCTTTTAAAGTTTCCCTATTGGTCCTTTAATGTGATGAGCAGTCTCACTGACCAGTAAGAAAATTTGGAAGGATAGCCCTTGAACATTATAATTATCCTATTGTTAAAAGAGTATTTGACTAGGATGTCTGAATTGTTGACTAGGATGTCTTAATTGTAAGGCCTGGCAGCCAATGGACGCCCTCCATCTCCTGTTTGTAACTGAGGGATTTGAGATAGTGCCACACTGAAATGTAAATTGTTCAGACACAGATTTATTCCAAGGTAATAGTATATAAATGTTGTCGCAAAGCCAACGCATTTCAGGGGCTTAACATTCCACCTTTAATCAGGGCTAAAAACAAACAATTAGCACACAAGCTTCACATCCAATAAATAAATAAGTTTAATGTGACACATGCTGTTTTGATTTACCAGTACAACCATTTCTAAAGATGATTCTATAATAGAGACTTCATTTTATCTACTTTTTAGATTAGTCACCTTATGATATATCGAAGGTTTGTATTTTTGGATTCTCAGTGTATCTTATGTTGTTCATTAGTTAGTCCTATTAAAAGGGGCTATCCCCTGAAACATGTTGGCTTTGTGACAAAATGTATACAGTATAAACTTATCTTGGAAAAAATCTGATTAATTTGTGGTTTGACTCTCCTTATCTCAAATTCCATCACTGACCACTAAGGAAGCAAAGAGGCAAGAATTATGGTACCAAGTTTGGCTTTCACAGAACTGTTGAGATTAGATTATAATTTCAGCTGCCTATATCTCTGAATATGCTCATAGTTGTATGTAACACTTGTTTATACTCTTTTCCAAAATTATAAAATTGTGGAGATACAGACTATGATCTATGCAAAATCCACCCAAATACAACAATGACAATGAAGTATTGCCTGGTAACTTGAGATTTGGAAGTCTGCTTTGCTCACATTTCAAGCAAATACATATAAATGGCAAAAAATTAAAATCTAAGTTTTGTTAATTTTGTTTTAAATCAGCACAAGGGTCGGTACTTACATTCAGTGTGAGGTGCCCCTATGCTTCTGGCTGCGAAGAGAAGACCTCCAACTGCACCCCCCCCCCTAAATACCCTATCAGCTGTAATCTTCTGGTGCTGTAGGGGGTAATATGATTAGGTGGATCTATCACTTGTCAAGAGTTCTGACTATGCCTGCTCTTTCCACAGGCTCCACTCATAGACCACTTTCATTGATGGAAGTTATAGTGCAGCTTCTATGAATAGAGCAGGGGGGGAGGAAAGAATGGGCATAGTCAGCACTCTTGGCAAGTGCCTGTGATCCCCTGCAGCACCAGAAGATTACAGCTGAGGTGGTGTTGAGGATTGGGGGGGGGGGGGGGGAGAGAGGACTTCGCATTTTAGCTAAAAGAGAAGTCAACAGCACAAGTCAAGAGATTCTTCTCACATTGAAAATAGGTTCCCTCCTATGTGCTGATTTAAAGTAAAACCATACTAAACATAGGCGCTAAATGCTACTTTAGTTTACTTATGTTTTGTCCTAAAAGAAATTTGGTTTCAAAGCACGCCTGATAATTACTGGCAAGATGGCAAGATAAGCTTTTTTACTGTTGGTCTGTGCTCCAGTGTAGGTGGCTGAATGGAGCCTGAAGCTGCTCGTAGGTAATTATTGAGCAAACTTGTGATTTCCGAGGTGCAGAATTTAAGTCCAACAGAAGGAGAAGGGTTTGTTGCATTCAAAGCAATAGCATAGCTCCCAACTGTCCCTGATTTCGAACAAAGTCCCTCTGTCCCTCTTTCTTCCTCTTTTTTCCCTTACTTTGGTCTAATCAATATACAGTAGTTTGTATATAAAATGCAGTATTAATCTTTCAAAAAGTGTTAAACCCTTCATCCAAAATCTCAAATTGTTGCATTTGGAAATTTCAAAAGCCAGTATAAAGAAATAGTAGTGGCAAAAAAAGCACTTGTGGGTTTAACAATTTTTTTTTTTATAATTCTCCTTTAAGGGGACGTGGCATGGGGTGTCCTAATCCTACATACTTTGCTATTAGGTGACCTCATTCCCATCTCAAAAAGTTGGGAGGTAAGCAACTGCCAACTGTTGAGTGGATTAGGGGGGTTGACTTGTGACCAATGACTTTTGCCACAAATGCAAAGTATCTTCTGAATTATGTAGAAAGTTTGATAATCTATAAAAAATAAATTTTACCTTTCATTGGGAAGAGAAGAATGAACAATAAAATATGATGATATATCCTGAGAGAATGTGCTAAGACATTAAAAATGGCTTATCACTTCAAATGACGTTTTTGTTACTATTGACTAATTTCACAAAGCTTTAATCACTTGACCTCCGGAAGGTTTTACCTTCATGACCAGGGCATTTTTTGCTATGCAGCACTGTGCTACTTTAACTGGCAATTGCGCAGTCATGCAACACTGTATGCAAATTACATTTTTATTATTTGTTATTTCCACAAATAGAGCTTTCTTTTGGTGGTATTTGAAAACCCCGTAAGCGTATATTAATTGGTGTGTGCAAAAATTATAGCGTCTACAAACATTGGTATATATATATATATATATATATATATACAGGAATTTACGCAGCTGTAGAGGTTATTCTGTAATGGCAGTGATCAGTCACTTACTTATACTGTGACTGTGATAGGGTGGCAGGCAATCTGGCGCTAACAGACACTATCTGAGAGGGTCACTAACTGATACTGACATCGCTAGTGGCACTAATACAGTGATCAGTGATAATACTGTATGCTGACACTGTACTAATGACACTGGCTGGGAGGGGGCTAACATCTAGGGGCAATCAAGGGGTTAACTGTGTGCCTAACAATGTGTAATGTGTGCTTCTTTTACCTTACTATTCGGTTGTATCTGGCCTAAAACAGCCAGATCACTGTTCACAGTACACGGAGTTATGTGTTTTTGTAAACACAGAACTCTGTGTGTTATAGGCCACAGCTGATCAGCTGACTTTAGCCAAAATCATTGGCTGAAATCCGCTGCCAAACTCATGCTGTGTCCAATCACAGCATGGGTCAGCAGGGGGCACGGGCCTGTGTGCCCCAAACCCAGATGCAAGCCAGCGTCATACAGGTAGTTTTTCTAGCCTGCCTGTGCTGCCCTCCCGCAGTAAATCTACTGTGGGTGGGCAGCAAGTAGTTAAAGTATAACTAAAATTAAAACTGGAACACCTATTAGGTTTTCATTGCTGTCTGTGCCCCTGTTAGGGAGATTCACCCTCTCTATTTGTCCTGTTTGCCATTTTCACTGAAAGTGGAGGAAACTCCCAAATTATGGGTTGTCACCAGAACAGGAGTAGAGGGGGAAATCTTCTAATGGAGAATCTAGTTCTGGTGACAACCAGGGATTCCCTCACTTTGGGGGGATTTCCTCTTACTTTCTGTTTTGGCTTTGGGACAGGAATTTAATTATAACCATCCCTTATTCAAAATGAAAAAAAAAACACGTTTTGTCTTCAGTTCTAAATTAAAGTCCAACTTCATCTGAACCCTCAGTTGTAACCCCTTGCTGCCGACTGTACACATATATGCAGCCTCACTGAAGTGGGTCTTCTTCCATAAGGCCACATATATGCGGACATGTCTTTGTGCACTGCTCAGTGCACTCACAGTACGGAAATCGGGCTCTCACCGAGTTCCTGGTTCCCAATCACCTTATCAATGTGATAGCCTCTGATTGGCTATCACAGTGATCAGTCTCTGTACAGTCTGCCCCTGTATGTGTTTTCTCCTCTGAATAGAGAGAAAGATACATTGTATCATTTTCTCCTTGCTAGAGAAGAAAAATGTAAGTAAAAAGTGCGTGTAAAAAAATATTGATAAAAAAACATCTAAGTCAGTGTAAGACCGCATTCACACTGCAGCGGCACAACTTCTGCACGACTTCGGGGGCGACCTGTGAAGTCCCGTGCACCGCGACTTCAGCGCGACTTGCACGGACTTCATATAATGAATGTCTATGCAAGTCGCTCCGAGGTCGCCCCGAAGAAGTACAGGACCCTTTTTCTAAGTCGGAGCGACTTGTGTTGCTCCTATTAGAACGGGTCCTGTAGCACTGCATGGACCATGACGGACCGGGACTTGTCAGGCTGACAAGTCGCCTGACAAGTCGCGGTAGTGTGAATGGAGCCTTAGGGTCAACACTAAAAAAGAGTAGTAAAAACACTGAGGAAAAAAAATCCTCACTGGGACTTTCAAAATTCATGCATGAAAGGATTAATTTCTGAAAAACTACATATACATTAGAGGTGAAGATGGGCTATGAAAATGTTCCAAGAATACCAGGTTATTGGTACCTGAAGGATTTTACACTGGGTAGTGGTATGCTGTACTTATTAAATGCCAAAATAAAAAATCTAAGCCCCTGGCTGGCTGGTATTCCCTGTATAGTTTATCATACTAAATATTAAAGCTAGATTCAAATGAATTTTTAGGATAAAGAGCTGTATAATAATTGCTGTGACCTAAAGGAACCAATAAGAAATAATAGTTTCTTAATACTTTTTAATTGGAGGACCCAAATAAGAAAGTTCTTGGATCCAAGAAGAGAAGTGTTACCAAAAGATCAGCTAAAGAAAGACCAATCAAAATGGCTGTATAACACATTGTGGGTGCTCTTCACCATTTGGTTAAGCTTAAGTAACGTAGAGAGAATAAATTCTTACTCAACATTATTTTCAACTAGTGCAGGGGTGTCGTCACCTCACAACCTTGTCTGTGTAGTTCCCTCTGCCTTGTGCATTTTCTAGTCCTCTATAAATGTCTGTCCTGTAAATCAATCTATAGGGTTGGACAAAATTATGGAAACTAGTATGGCAAAAGAATGAAATAGTTACCTAATATGGTGTTGGACCGCCTTTGGCATCCAAGACAGCCTGAATGCTCCTGGGAAATGACAAAGTTTTGGATGGTGAATAATGAAATCTGATACCAGTCTTCATGCAAAAATCTGGGTCACAATCCTGCGCAATATCCTTTTGTCTCTTTCAGTTAGTTGACCGTGTCGACGGCGCTTATGCCTATCAGATGACGTTTTCCCGGAAACTGTATATGCCACCTTAATCTTTGATACTGTACCTCCCGACACTGCAAATAAATTAGCTATTTCAAAGAGGCACCAGCTAAGTGGACACAAATGGTTTGCCCTCTTTGAAACTCAGTAAGCTGTGACATGACTCCATATTACCAGCAACACACGCAGTGAATGGTGAAAGTGTGGCTTCTCATCTGTTAGCTAGGTGTCTCATCACACAGTGGAAGCAAAAGAATGTTACATCACTGCTGCTTTCAACGCAAAACATGTCCTCATAATTAGTTTTCATAATGTTGTCCAACCCGTGTATATTTCTTTCATTGTTTGACTTTTTTTTAAAGGGGTGGTGATGACTTGGATGGGAACATGTATTACTTTTTTTTTATCCTATAGCGAGTGATGAATAGGGTGATATACAGTGGCAAAAAAAAATTATTTGATCCCCTGCAAGTTTGCCCACTTAAAAAGAAATGAAGGATCTATCATTTTTATCATAGGTGTATTTTGAATGATAGAGACAGAATATCAACCAAAAATCCAGAAAAAACACGATACAAATGTTACACATTGCAGTTCAGTGAGTAAAATAAGTATTTGATCCCCTACCAACCAACAATAATACTGGCTACAGTATGTGCTTATGTGGTACACAGATTAGTCCTGTCAATTTTGGAAGGTGCTCCTAACGACAACCCGTTATGTGTATAAAAGACATCTATCCACAGAATCTCTTTCTTCCGTTTAAACGTCACCATCATGGGTAAGGCTAAAGAGCTGTCAAAGGACGTCAGGGACAAGATTGTAGACCTACACAAGGCTGGAATTGGCTACAAGAACATCAGCAAGAAGCTTGGTGAGAAGGAGACAACTGTTGGAGCGATTATTCACAAATGGAAGAAATACAAAATAACCATCAATCACCCTCGGTTTGGAGCTCCATGCAAGATTGAGAAAAGTGAGGGATTAGCCCAGAACTACGCGGAAGGAGCTTGTGAATGATCTCAAGACAGTTGAGGCCACAGTCACCAGACAAACCATTGGTAGTCCAATACCCTGCCATGGATTGAAATCCTGCAGCTCCCACAAGGTCTCCTCCTCAAGAAGGTACATGTACAGGCCCGTCTGAAGTGTGCCAATGAACATCTATATGATTCAGAGGATTGGGAGAAAGTGCTGTATTCAGATGAGACCAAAATTAGGCTCTTTGGCTTAAACTAGACTGGCCGTGTTTGGAGACAGAAAAATGCAGACTATGACCCTAAGAACACCATCCCTACAGTCAAGCATGGAGGTGGAAACATTATGCTTTGGGGCTGTTTCTGTGCTAAGGATACAGGGTGACTTTGCCGCATTGAGGGGCCAATGGACGGGGCCATGTATTGTAAAATCTTGGATGAGAACCTTTTTCCCTGAATACTGAAGATGGGTCGTGGATGGGTCTTCCAGCATGACAATGACCCAAAACCAACTGCCAAGGCAACAAAGGAGTCGCTCAAGAAGAAGCACATTAAGGTCATGGAGTGATCTTAATCCTATAGAAAATGTATACAGTTATGTGAAACTTCGATTTGTCAAGCGACAGCCGAGAAACCATAAGGATTTAGAGAGGATCTGTAAAGAAAAGTGGACCAAAATGCCTGAGATGTGTGCAAACCTGGTAACCAACTACAAGAAACGTTTTACCTCTGTACGTATCAACAAGGGTTTCTCCACTAAGCACTAAGTCATGTTCTGCTTGGGGATCAAATACTTATTTTTCTCACTTAACTGCAACTCAATTTATAACATTTGTATCGTGTTTTTTCTGGGTATTTGGTTGATATTCTGTCTCTACTGTATAATTTAAAATACACCTATGATAAAAATTATAGACCCGTCAATTCTTTTTAAGTGGGCAAACTTACAAAATCTGCAGGGGATGAAATAATTATTTTCCCCACTGTACTTCTCCTATTCTTAGCTCCCCATGCACCTGGCACAGTGCTCCGCTGTTCGACGCTCCAGAATGTTTAGAGTCCTCCGAGACCTGCAACCAGTTAACAGTGAAGGGAAGAGGCTTCCTAGTACCGTTGGCACAAAGAGGAGATAGCCTGCAGGAGTGAGCAATAAGGTCACCTTATCCTCTATGCACAAGGAGCACTTAGCTCTTTCAGTGGGGACACTCTGGAATTCAGTTTTAAGAACATTATCATTGCTTTGGCAACACCTTATTCAATAAGTTTATTTTATGTGTAACTAAAAAAACAGGTCAGACATTCAGCTGCCAGTCACTGACATTCATTTACATACATAAAATTCTGCCACACAACAACAAAGCCAAATGGTTCAGTAGGTCAGGGAAAGAATACAAACCCTACAGCTATTTATATTTTAGTACGTGATTGATCAGGTCATATTACACAGGTTATCATAAAGCATTGCCTAAATACCATTTCTCATCTGACTGCAGATTCCATCC
This sequence comes from Pelophylax lessonae, assembly GCF_965119305.1. NCBI lineage: Eukaryota > Metazoa > Chordata > Amphibia > Anura > Ranidae > Pelophylax > Pelophylax lessonae. The sequence goes on from NC_138772.1 coordinate 112,277,797, forward strand.
ACTGACGCATCGTCCTCAGAGCTGAGATTATAGAGCTGACAATCGTCATCTATCACATGGTAGATGTTAGACAGAACAAAACCTTGTCCTGCGCCTTCTTCCAAGGGGTGTCATTAACTAGGGTTGCCTGTTAGCCATGACACTTTATGATAAATGTACTGCTCACATGTGTTTGTTTTCTTTTGTCATATTGTTTTAAAAAATGAGTAATACAAGCTTACAACATTGCAGATGGTGCATCCCTCTTAGTGCCGGTTCACACTTGTGCGATGCGGGAACGCTGCGAATATGCAGCGTGTTCCCGCATCGCATCCGCACATCTGGCAGTTCACACTGCCATATGTGATACACAGGGGGTGTCAATTAAAAGTTAACGACACCCCCAGTTGCGATCGCATATCGCAGTGCGATCTGCCAGTTCGCACAGAAACGGATCGCACAAGTGTGAACCACTGTGCGATCCGATTCTGAGGCGGCAAAAAAAATGCCTCATGTGCGTCTTTGCTGCGGATGCAGTGCGAATTCAGCCATACAAAATGTATGGCTGAAATTCGCACCGCACAGAGATCGCATGTAATTTAGGAGCAGTTCGCTCGGAATTACATGCGATCAGCGCATCCGCGGTAGTGTGAACCGGCTCTTACAGTCAGCGTTCCTCTAACATATACTGAACAAAATTATAAACGCAACACTTTTTGTTTTTATTGCACAGGAGTGCCTTAGGCTAGCCACAATAAAAGGCCACTCTAAAATGTGCAGTTTTATCACACAGAACAATGCCACAGATGTCACAAGTTTTGAGGGAGCGTGCAATTGGCATACTGACTGCAGGAATGTCCACCAAAGCTGTTTCCCGTGAATTAAATGTTCATTTCTCTACCATAATCCGTCTCCAAAGGCATTTCAGTGAATTTGGCAGTACATCCAACCGGCCTCACAACAGCAGACCACATGTAAACACACCAGCCCAGGACCTCCACATCCAGCATCTTCACCTCCAAGATCATCTGAGACCAGCCACCCGGACAGCTGGTGCAACAATCGGTTTGCATAACCAAAGAATTTCTGCACAAACTGTCAGAAACCGTCTCAGGGAAGCTCATCTGCATGCTCGTCATCCTCATCGGGGTCTCAACCTGACTGCAGTTCATCGTCGTAACCAATTTGAGTGGGCAAATGCTCACATTTGATGGCGTCTGGCACTTTGGAGAGGTGTTCTCTTCACGGAGGAATCCCGGTTTTCTTAGATCTTTGAGTTCAGCTCATGAAAAATGGGGGCAAAAACAAGTGTTGGGTTTCTAATTTTGCTCAGTATACTTTCCTTCCCTCCCCCTTTAAGCAGTGGATATATATATATATATATATATATATATATATATATATATATATATATATATATATATATATGTATATATATATATATATATATATATATATATATATATATATATATATATATATATATATATATATATATTGTACCCTAGTTTCTTTTGCTCGTAGGCAAGTTTCCTCTCCAATTTTATATCAAATAATATTTTCTATCCAATATGTGGGTGGAAATTCAGGTGGGTAGGCAGACCTGGGAGCAAGTCACACATGTGCAAGTCACAAGCAAGTCTCAAGTCTTAACCTTCAAGTCTCAAGCAAGTCCCAAGTTACTGTGGCGAAAAGCAAGAAAGTCAAGTCGAGTCCCTGCTAGAAGTCAAGCAAGTCAAGTCAAGTCATTTATTTTGGTCAAGTCAAAATACTGATCTACCCCAATTTTCACCTTTAAATCAGTTAAAAGTCAGTGGTCAGAAAAGGTTTTGTTTTTTATTTTCCAACATTAACAAAACTGCTTAGTGCTTTTTTCTTGACATAATAAAGAAACACTTAGAATGCCCAAACAGCTCAGAATCCTTCGTTCGGTCATGTTTCAACACCACAGTCATTAAAAACATGTTAAGTATTTCCATTGTTAAACAGCCAGTGTCCTAAAAATCAGAACACACTGAGGTGTTTTAAGTGACTGTGGTGTCAGAAACATAACAGCACATTCATTTTTCTTTAACACATCTTGAGAAAATGCAAATATTTAATAACTCAAGTCAAGTCTCAAGTCAAAGTCAAGTCTCAAGTCATGAATACCAAGTCAAAGTCAAGTCGAGTCTTTTATTAATTTTAGTCAAGCAAGTCTCAAGTCCTCAAACTGGTGACTTAAGTCTGACTTAAGTCAAGTCATGTGACTCAAGTCCCCCACCTCTGTGGGTAGGTGTTGGAGAAGAAACCTAGAAGGTATCAATACAGTTTATTTAGGACTATAATCTCTTTAAATGAGTTAATTTGACTTAATCTAACATTTGCAAGATGGTTGCAATTTTGACAAACATGGAGCAATCATAAATAGTTTGTAAACTTTATATTTTCTTGTAAAGTCTCCTCCTTCTGTTCTATTGCCCCAAATATAAGTCAATTGTGTTGCGTTTAACCATTCAGACCACAATCAATAGAACATTCTGGGACAACCTTTGTTATTGTAATTCACTTTGCGCAAATATAAAGCAGAGATTGCAAGGGATTTCCTGTCAGTAAGAGTTTGAGAATTGGAATATTTCCATTTGAGAATAACAGTTTTTCTTACAGTAGTGGAATAGTAATCCTAAGCAGGATTCCCGTGGCATGGTTCTTACCAGGCCTAGAAGGCTAATGGAAACACAGAGTTCTAATTGTATGGATGTAATCATTGTCACAAAATTCGTTACTTCCCTCCAAAAGGTCTTAATTTGTTACTATTCCTAATAGATGTGTAAGTAAAAAAAAAACCAGGTAGGTCATTGGAGCACTTCCAATAGCTGGAGGGTTTTTAGGGGTAAATTATTCTCAATCTTGATAGTGTGAAGTAATCCTAAACAAGGCTCTCATGGCATGGTTCTTATTAGGCCTAAAATGCAAATAGGGACACAGGGTTCAAATTGTATGGTTGTAACCCATAATATGTCTTTGTTACTATTCCTAAAAGATATGTTTAATAATCAGCCAGGTCCTTTAGGGCAATTTCAACAGCTGGAGGATTTCGGGGGTAAATTCCTGTCAATCTGGGTATCGTGAAGCAATCCTAAAGAGGATTCTCAAGGCAGGGTTTTCTTACGAGGCACAGAAGGCAAATTAAGATGCAGGGTTCTTTGGTTGTCACCATTGTCACAAAGTTGGTAACTTACCCCCAATAGGCCTTAGTTTGAGTCTATACCCAAAATATCTGTATAAAATAAGCCACTTCCAATGGCTGAAGGGTTTTTCTGGGTAAATTATTGTCAATCTAAAAAAGTGTGAGCTAGACCTTATAAAGAAGCTTATAATGTATCAGACAATCTCTATCTGGCATTAGAAAAGTAAATGCATTTCTGGCCATGTTTCATGTCACACACTTATATTTAGGGGTGTAACATGAACATGGTTAGCCCCCACCTGCAAACTCTCCCCTCTTTATTAGGATCACAGGGTTCTTCACCCCACAGGCTCTGAGGGAGAGGGACTGAAGTTCTTTATAGAGCAGAAATGCATTGATGTTCCTATAACTTAATAGCTGAAGGCCCGGACCTGAGCCTGCAGGAGCCGGAGCACTGCATATGCAATCCACTGATTGCAGTTGCAATGCTTTGCAGTGCCAAATGCAAAAAAAATAAATAAAAAAAAAATAATCATGCATTTTTTATTTTTGAAAAATGCTATATTTTTTTTTTCTTTGCAGAAGGTGAAATAATTCTGCTTTAAAGAATAAACAAAACTCACCAATCACCATTATTTTTGCGTATATATATATATATATATATATATATATATATATATATATAATATCCAATGGCTGCCACCGCACACAAATCAGGGATAAAAAATTGGCCCGGGTGCACAGCAGAGACTGCGGCGCATATAAACCAAAAAAGAGAGTGACACTCACGGGCCTTGAAAGGTAAATGCACAATGACGGTTTTAATCAACGTTTTGAGGAGGCACAAACTCGTCTTCCTCAGGATGCTTTTTTTTTTTTTTTGCAAAAGGTGAAATAATTCTGCTTTAACCACTTAAGCCCCGGAAGATTTTACCCCCTTCCTGACCAGGGGGTATTTTGCGATTCGGCACTGCGTGACTTTAACGGACAATTGCGCGGTCGTGCGACGCTGTACCTTAACAAATTTGATGTCCTTTTTTTCCCACAAATAGAGCTTTCTTTTGGTGGTATTTGATCACCTGTGCGATTTTTTTTGATCACGCGCTATAAACAAAAAAAGAGCGTCAATTTTGCAAAAATAACAATATTTTTCAAATTTTTTTATATGAAATTCCCCAAAAAAAATGTAAAAATCAAAATTTTTTTTACATTTTCGGCAAATTTGTTTTATGCTACATATGTTTGGTAAAAAAAAATCGCAAAAAGCGTATTTTGATTGGTTTGCGCAAAAGTTATCGCGTTTACTAACAAAGGGAAAGATTTTTGTCATTTTTGTTGTTTTTTTTAACGCGTAATGGCGGCGATCTGCGATTTTTTTTGCGGTACTGCGACATTGCAGCGGACAGATCGGACCCTTACTGACATTTTTGACACTTTTGGGGTTACCAGTGACATTTCTACAATAATCAGTGCTATACATATGCACTGTTACTGTAAAATTACACTGGCAGTGAAGGGGTTAACTTTATTTGAGAGGGAGGGGCTGTGTGTGTCCCTAGGGGCGTGATTCTAACTGTGATTGGCTGTGGCTTGAGCTGTAGGAACAATGATCAACGGTCCTACATAGTAGAACCGTATGATCATTGTTTCTACACAGGGGAGAATGACAGGCGGCTTGTTTGCACTAGCCGCCTGCCTTTCTCCCTCTCCACCGACGATCGCCGAGTGACCGGCAGACATCGGGTCCGCCGGTCACACGCGCGGGGGAGTCCGTGACCACGCGGGAGCGCGCCTCCGGCGGCGCGCGCTCGCTCCCCAGAGCCTCACAGGCTAGTGACGTACCCATACGTACTTGCGGCGGTCCCATACGTACTTGCGGCGGTCGGCAAGTGGTTAAAGAATAAACAAAACTCACCAATCACCATTATTTATGTGCATATATATATATATATATACATAGTGGTTAGCACTTTCGCCTAGCAGCAAGAGGGTCGCTGGTTCGAATCCCAACCACGACACTACCTGCCTGGAGTTTGCATGTTCTCCCTGTGCCTGCGTGGGTTTCCTCCAGGTACTCTGGTTTCTTCCCACACTCCAAAGACATGCTGGTAGGTTAATTGGTTCTGGTCTAAATTGGCCCTGGTATGTGTATGTATGAATGTGAATTAGGGACCTTAGATTGTAAGCTCCTTGAGGGCAGGGACTGATGTAAATGTACAATGAAATGTAAAGCGTGGCGTAGATTGACGGCACTATATAAGTACCTGAAATAAATAATATGTCGCCCTAGCAGACATAATATCAGCATTAGAGGAAGCAATGACAATGAAACTGCCTGTTTACTCCACTGTCACCAGAATTAGCCTGCATAGTACTATCCAGTCTCTCCAGCTTCCGCACTGTTACTGTTTACATTTTCCTAATGAATGAGACACTCCTTGAGTACACAGATACCAGCAGAAATCCTGAACGAACTTATCTGAAGGAGAATCAGAAATGCCTTCAGTAACTAGTGGGTTAAAAGTTGAGAGAATCTGGTCCAGCGAGTGCTAAGCCTCAGGTCTTTCGGTTTCATAAGGAGAGTAATTTCTATTTTGAATTGTCATGCTTGTGTGACATGTGGGGTTTGTTAGTCACCAGAGAGCACTTGACATGAACCTGCAACCAGCATATGCTTTCCTGCTTCAGCAAAGGGCCCAGAGCACGAGTCAAAATAGCTGCGTGATGTCACATTATAATGAGAATGTGCTCTGGCCAATTGGTGCCAAGAATTGTCTGGACAAGGGTGGATTCCTTTTACAGTCTTTTTAAAGGGACATTTTTCACAAATGCACATGACAATCCCCTGCCAGAACTTCCCTGATGTGGAATTTTATAAAAGGAGCCTTATCAGTCACCACTGACCTTCCCCAAGCAAGAAGATCTTGTACGCTATCAGTAGGCGGTTTACACCACTGGAGAAGAATTCAGTTTGTAAGCTGCAGCACGGCTTGCAATGCAGGCTGACTGTACGACAGCACACAGCAATCTAGGTTATCCCTAAACTCAGAGTCGTTTTTTTTTTCTTTAAAGAAGACGTGGATTTTCAGAATCAAAGAAGGTTTTGTCTTCTGTATAGGCAGGACATTTTTTGACTTTTTTGTGCAGGTTTATCTACATTTGGTTTAATCTGGATATGACAAAGTTCTGCTGAAGTTGCATTGCCCACTGTGCCTGCCATGAAGCGGTTTGGCAGTTTGAGGGGTACCAAGAAACGCAAGGACCAGGGTCGAGGGACAGAGCGCCGTCAGTCGGAGCCTCATGGAATAATAGGTAGAGTGTACACCTGCTTCTTCTAAGGAGGATTTGCCTATGCAAAATGTGCTCATTAAAGTTAGCCTGGCTTTGCTGTCGTATATAATCTGCGCCTTTGCTTTGTATTAGTTTATATGTTTGGCTGGTAATTACAATATGTTATATATGCAGTATGTTTAACTGATCATTTCAGGAAATGCTCAGTATCGCTGTATTCTTTTTGGGTTTATCAAGAAATTATTCTGAGAAATATAAATTATAGTGAGTTGGTTGAAGATTGCCAAGGGAAAGCTGCAATGTGCATAATAGTACAGCACAATTCCACCAAATGTTGTAACTTTAGATATCTTTCCGTATTTAATAATTGGATATTCTAAGCCTGCATGTTACTGAAATAAGAGACGTATTAATAGTCGTTACATATCTTGTGTCTTTAAACCCATGCAGGCCGTTGGACCATCCATTGTCTTAATGTAAAATGTTCACCTCTGAAGAGATGTGCCTGGCTGTCATTAGTGAAGCCGATGTTTGCTTAGCAAATGCTTCTCCGTATGCAATCATTAGTGTCAATGTCAAGGATAGTGGATCCAAAGCAAGATCCATGGGTTAAAGTAGGTACAGGTTGCGAGGACTCCCCTCCATGCTTCTTGTTTGCAGCATTTGTAAATTGTTAGCAGTCTGTGAAGAGTTAGCACACGTCAGTTATTTTTTTAAATGGTATTTTTGATGCAAGAATGCATTTAACAGTTAAAATTGCTGCAACATTTGGCCAGTGGAACAATACAAAAATGACAGCATACAGTTTCCCAGTTTAAGAACTAGATATTAGTGCTGGGTCGAAGGATGGACATTAATTATTATAATACAGAAGTTATATTTATATAGGATGGACATTATTAAAATAATACGGATGACAGTCGGTCCAACAACTAGCAGATGAAGGAAAGACAGGAGGCCTCAGCTGTTAAAGCCTAAAATCTATTTTAACTTTAAGTGGAGGGTATGATATCAATTGGAGGGTTATTGCTGACAATCTGGTTTGAAACCATTGGGTGTATTGAAAACATTGAAGAGAGATAACACCGCTCAGGCTAGTCAAAGTCCACGATTCAAGGTGGGTGCTGAACCTCGGCTCACCACCAGGAGAAGCATGAAAGAAGAAAACGGTCGCACACCACCACCGAATCCAATAAAGAAAACTTCTTTATTCATACTAATTAAGATTAATTAGTATTAATTATTTATTTTTTCACTTTTCATGGATCACGTGTTGGATTGCTGCTTCTAATTTAGGATTCTCCTACACTATTAATATTGATTTTATCGATTTTCACTCATTAATTTCATTCACCATTCACATATATTATAATTTATTTCCTTTGCGTGGGTAGTTGGGTCATACCACATTTTATTTTTCAAAGTTCTTTATTAACATAAGTGGTACAAGGTACAGCAGGGTAGGACAGTAGACGCGTTTCACACGACTGCTATTTGCTTGTCGACTACCTACGTGAACAAGCACATAGCAGTCATGTGAAACGCGTCTACTGTCCTACCTTGCTGTAACTTGTACCAGTTATGTGAATAAAGAACTTTTCTTCATTGGATTCTATGGTGGTGTGCGACCATTTTCTTCTTTCATATTGAAAACTTTGTACTGTCGATTGTTGGGTATCTGTGGGCAAGGTTTGAATGAAAGATTCCCGGGTAGCATACAATTTGTGGACCCGTGATTCCTTGTGTAAGGTGACCCATGTGGGTGTTTATGGGCTGTTGATGCACCTTGTAAATCATGCGAAAGTTTGGAACACAGTGTCCAAAATGTGATTGGGTTATCATGCAGTGCTAGCTAGGAATTTATTGGTTGTAGCACATAAACGTCAACGTGAGTGCAAACAAAAGCAAAAATAAGAAAGAAATCAAAGCAAATTTGCAGAAAGGCAAAGCAATTCAAATATGATACATGTGTCCCCTGCAAGCATGCTGCATTTGACATGATTCTGAGAAGCTGAGCACGTTACCCCTAAACCCACTTCAAGGTGACTTTGACACAGTTCCAGAAATAAAGGTGCACCTACAAAGAAGATCTGAAAAACCTGTCTTGCTGCCTACACGCCAATATCAGCTGCAGAAACTGACAATATTAGGAGTGTCCATCTCTTCCCCCCTGATTTATTCAGTGGTTCTTCCCTCGGACGCATATATCACTACAGGACACAGAGCAAGCAGATTGAACCACTGATTGTAGCGGGGCACCAGGAGATCGATATTCCTGGAAGTGTCCATTTCTGAAGATTCTTGAGCTGATGATTTATCTTCAGTGCTGCAGAAATTGTCACGGGCCGCATAAAAGGTGATAATTTAAATTCTTCTTGCAGGGGCTGTTTTATAGGTATTGGTTTTAGTGTCACCATTAGAAAAACATTAACTGAATAAAGAGACCTACTGACATGCCTGACCAATTTAAATTTTATGAGAGAAGATTGTTGTATGTTTGTAGGACCCTACAGAGCCCTGGCGGCTGGCCCTCTCTGGCTGAGTGTGCTTCACAGGTTACTGCCTAGGAAGGATTTTACCAAGGGCTTTTTTTCTCAGAGAATAGGTGCAGGAACTCCCCTTTCCAAGTCACTTTGTGTCTCCACCTCCTACCCACCTCTGAGCACTGACCCTTGGTTCCACGCCCTACCCAGCTTTCAGTACAGCCCCTTTGGGAGAATATAGGGCCAAGTATCTTTTTGTAGTGTAATTTATGGAATTTGGTAATGATAACAAGAAAAGCAATGAAATAGATCCCCTGCAACCAGCAACAATTGGACCCCCCTCCAGCAACAATAGACCCTCCAGCAGCAACAACAGATTACCCAGCAGCAAGCATCAATTGAGTCTCCAGCAGCCAGCAACAGTAGATCCCTTCCAGCAACAATTAACCCCCAGTAACAAAAGATCCTCCACCAGCAACAATAGATCAGCATGCAAAAATAGATCCCCTCCAGCAACAATAGATCCCCCAGCAGCCAGCATCAGTAGACCCTCCAGACCACATGAGCACCCCTTGCCCTGCCATACATTCAGTGCTGGAGGTGCTGGAACTGCGTTCCCCCGCGTTCGTGCTGAAAAAAAGCCCTGATTTTACCCATCCGTAAGGCTGGTGCCAACAGCACTCCCCTACGTCTTCTCTATAATGATTGCAGATATTTAGAAAGATAATTTACTGGCCATATTCATGCTGGGTACTGTCTTAGATTTGTAGACAGGTGAAGAAATATGAGATGTCTACTTATTTAATCCATTGACAAGACTAAGGGCCCATTCACAAGGTCTTGCATTGGGCCTGCATGCATTGGGCTGCATCACATCTCAATGAACATAAATTCAGTGCAGGCTGCATTATCTTGCAGTGTGCATTGCAATGTGTTGAGGTACGCATAGCGCTGCAAAGCTCCAACATGCGTATTGAAAACGTGCGCCTTACCGCAGCGAGCCTGTGTAAACGGGGCCTTACTGATGACATATGACACCTATAGATAAAACCTGATTGTAAAATTCAGATTGTGAACGTTCCTCATTGGGCACAAACGTGTTAGGCAATGGTTGTTTTCAGGAAATTTAAGTTGAAGTTTTACAGTGAGGTTTGTGGATTAAACCTAAATAAATTAATTCAGCTTTTGGTTCAAAATAGTTATCTGTGCGGAATTTAAAGCTGCAATAAATCCAAAAAGCAAACTTTTATTATACTGCAGCTTGGCAATTCTTAGAATTGGCGGGCGGCTGAATTAGTTTTCTTTTTTAGGCTTTATTTCCCTTTTTTTTTTTTCGCTTGGTGATCTGGCCAGTAAGTCTGTTGTTTTTTTAACAGAACAAGCTGTCCTCCAAATGTATTAACTAGAATGTTAGGACTAACTATTTAACACTAACAGGGGTGCTAACAGTGGTCAGCTTTTAGCCACCTCTGAACGCAGCAAACTATCTGTTGCTATTCAGATGTCTGAATGTAGGTTCGTGCCAATGGGCGTTCTAGTAAATGCTGCCATTTCTGTTTGAATTATGCATTCAAATGGAAAATGGTGAGTTTAACAAGAAAAGGTCGCATTTGGTCTTCCTTGCCTTAAAAAGAGATGTATGGCTTTTTTTTTTCCCCCAATCATACTTAACTAGGTGGATGCAGCATCGGTCCGATGATGCATCTGTCCCCCGGCGCCTCTGCACTGAGAACAGAGCGATCAAACACCGCCGATCGCTCGGTTCTGACAGTTCCCCGAGCAGAGAGCTGGTGACTGTCAGTCAGCAGTTCTCTGTTCTGCCCCCTCATTTCTCACTGGAGCGCTGGGCTGTGGAGGGGGCAGAGCGGCCAGCTGAGAGGCTGAGCTGGGTGTTGATCCCGACTTCCATTGGTGTGATGACACGGTGCCTGGACTGACTTCTGTGATGTCAGCAGAGAGCGGACTTCAGCCCACTCTTTGCTAAAAACGGGTCACAGGAGTGCAGAATGAACTGCACCCCTGTGATCCATAGGAGATGTACAAACAAACCAGCTTTGGCTATACATCTCCTATTAAAGTCAAAGGCACCTTAATAGGTCATGCTATGTCCAAAGAAACACAGCGGGTCCAACACAGCCTCCAAACTGGCAATGGGATTTATTGAGTTGCTTTTGAGGTGCCTTCAAATTCCCAACAAATGTAGGAAATCAATGTCTTTCTACATGACCTCTAATTGTGTCAGTGAAAGGGTTGCAAGGTGAAACCTATGACAGCTTCAGGATCCTATACTACAAGGATTTGTATTTGAAGAAACTCTGCAGTGGGACAAATTTGGAGGATACCATTACACATCTCCTTTAACAAACATCAGAGAATTCAGCAGAAACCTTCTATTCACCACCACAGTTGGATCATAAAGCTATTGGTCAGATTTCAGTTACTGCAGGTCAGTATCACTGACCATACACAGGCAGATGTATTTGTTTCGCCAATCACAGCCAGTCATGACATCACTTCCGGGTACGTGGCGGCGCCGAATTCAAAGAAATGGAGACCCGGGTCAGACGGCGGTGAAGGTAGGATTCCCGGTTCTCCCGGTGGGACAGGAAACCCAGGCGAGCCACGGAAGGCGGCAGGAGGGGGGATGTCCCCTCCCGCTCCTTGGAATGACAGCCGACCGTCGGCTTTGGACACCGGTACCGGGGTGATGCCTCTAGCTGCAGGCATCATCCTGCTACATGCACTTTCCCGAAATATCGGCAATATCAGTAAATCAAAAGGCCCGATTCCGATATATTGGGGAAGTGCATATCGGCCCTCGATATATCGGCTTTGCCGATAATCGGTCGGTCTCTAGTAAGTATAACATGTTTGTTATTAAGCAAAAAAAAACAACGAGATTTTACAATTACTTTAAAGCTTAACTCCACTTTTGTTGAGAAAAAAAAATTCCCCTCTGGGTGATCTCTGTAAATTACAAGGATTTTAACAAACTTTGTTGCAGATTCCTACCGTTTGTTATTCTGGAGAAGTCATTGTTTGTTCCTCTGTGCTGAGTGGGTCTAATTGGAGCAGTTTCATAATTATCTATCAGCTGTGGCAGCTGCAGAGCTCTAATGAGGGAATCTGCTTGGCCTGCATCCCTTTAGACGTGTCCCTATTGGGAGTATCTCACCAAAAATGACATTTTTGTTGCAGGTGATGCTAGAAATCTGATTTGTATCTTAGTGCAGACTTCTGGGAAAATTGGTGAGCCAATCACACAAGCAGGAAATGATGTTTCTGGGGGTGTGGTCAGTAAACATTCTGTGTACAGAACACCTCCAGGCGGCCATATTGCATTGCATTTTCAGAAAATTACAACAGCTGCAGATTGAAAAGGAAAGGTCATTTTTATTAACATTCAATTACAATATGATTTGTGTCGCAATTGTATAAGCTATATTGTTTTTTCTTTATTTGCTGATTTTTTCCCCCCACGAAAGTGGAGTTACCCTTTGAGTCTTTTAGGTATAAGTGACAGTTTGGCAGCTAGAATTTTCAGGAGGACACCAATGGCAGGCCCAGTGTTCCTCTACTCACAGGTTCTCTTTAAAATTCTGTCTTCTATTGTTTGTGGTTATAAAACAAAGTAAAGTAGGATCAAGAAATCTGAAACTCCCTCTATGGGGCAAACAATCGGTTCCTGGTGTTTTAGGCTCCATTCACCAAGTGGCATCAACAGTTGCACCAAAGTAGTGAGACCTTTTCAAAGTCGCTGTGCAATTGTAAAGAATGGGCTGCGACTTGTCATGCGACTTTGATGTCCAAAGTCGTATAACAAATTGCACAAGTGTGAATGGTGCCTTATGTATTTATAAAGCAGATGTATTGTCAGCAGGTAGCCAGGAACCTTCATATACTGGTTAAAAATGTATAACCAGTAGTTTATTGCTCATTCTCTTGGAACAAAGATCAGGGCATCGGTTGTATATATGTTACTTGGGCGGAGATACGTCAGTGGATTGTGTATGGCTGGTTAACCTATACCATTAACATTACTGTATACTGTAAATGAATGTCAGTACAGATCCTAATACCTTGTGCAGCTTAATGCTATAATATATAATGCTAGCGCATGCATAAAGCGTTTAGTGCCTATTGGGGCCATTCATTTATATACTGTATTGTCAAAAGTATTGGGACACCTGCCTTTACATACACATGATTTTTTAATGGCATCCCAGTCTTGAGTTCAATATTGAGTTGGCCCATCCTTTGCAGCTATAACAGCTTCAACTCTTCTGGGAAGGCTGTCCACGAGGGTTAGGAGTGTGTCTATGAGAATGTTTGACCATTCTTCCAGAAGCGCATTTGTGAGGTCAGGCACTGATGTTGGATGAGAAGGCCTGGCTCGCAGTCTCTGCTCTAATTTATCCCAATGGTGTTCTATTGGGTTGAGGTCAGGACTCTGTGCAGGCCAGTCAAGCTCCTCCACCCCAAACCCACTCATCCATGTCTTTTTGGACTTTGCTTTGTGCACTGGTGCGCAGCCATGTTGGAAAAGGAACTCCCACAATTTCATTCCCACAAAGTTGGGAGAATGAAAGTGTCCATAATGTATTGGTATGCTGAAGCCTTTAGAGAAACTAAGGGTATTAGAGTGCCTCCACTCTGGATGAAGGAGCACAAGAGGCACCTTTGGACAGCAACAATATCAGTCCGGGGAGGGGGGGGGTGTGTTAGATGTACTAGCAGATTTGGATACACTAACAAATTGAAGCCAAACTCCAGCTGACACTGCTGTTGCACAAGCTATTTTTGGGATAAAGGTTTTACATAAATAAAAGTTGGTTGTTGTAAGCATCCCTGTCAGTGGTAAATGGGTCGTCTCAAACTTTTGAACTGCTACATCTGCAGAACAGCTTGTCCTTTAGAAAAATTACAGACGTACTGGCTAGATCACCAGATGAAAATAAAGGAAGGAAAGCCTAAAAAAGGAAAATAAATGCAGCCATTATACTGTATCTAAGAATTGGTGAGCTGCAATCTAATGTTTGCTTTTGAGTTCAATAACTCTTTAATTACTCTTATCAATATTATTTTTCTGAATGGGTCACAGATATTTCTGCTGGATTATTTCCAACTGTCCAAGTGCATGTCCCCACTTTTGTGTGTAGAATAATGTGCCTGTGTGTCTGCTTTCTTCATTCCGACCCAACCCAGTCTGCAACCCAGCATTGGAATGACACCCCAGGGCTGAATGCAATCACCAAGCTCTTATATGACCTACAAAGATTGCTGGACTTCTAATTGTTTTAGGTCATTCTGCTCTTCATCCAGTTTATGTGACACTGAAACCAATCCTAACCTGTTTGGTAGCAGGAAAGGTTCATGTCTGTCTGTTTATAGTAATAGAAACAATTAGATGGTACAGATTATACTGTATATACATGAGTGTGTTTTATGTACACATTTCTTTCTTCTCCTGTATTATCTCAAGCATATCTAAAGTGTCTATATTTATTTATTTTTGCTTACATATCACTAAAAACTTTTTTTTTTCAGTTAGAAAAAAAGATCTACATTCAAAAAAGATATTTGAAAATAAAGTTTAGTTTGAAAATTTTTATAGTCTATTATTTAAAAACAGTAAGAGCTCATTTATAAGTCTGTTGGTCTGTGAAAAGTGGTGGATTTTTATACAGAGCGATAGAGGGGAGCACAAATATGGAAGCCTCGATCTGTAATAGTGATCTCTAATGGTCTCTTGTAATTTGTTCTTAGTCTGTGATTGTCTCCTGAAGCATGTCCCCAGCCTCCAACAACTATAGTAAATTTTGCATCTAACCTCTCCTGCAGCATATTATAGTCTCTGACCATCTCCTGTAGCTGGCTCATATTCTCTGACCATCTCCTGTAGCAGGCTCATAGTCTCTGACCATCTTCTGTAGCAGGCTCATAGTCTCTGACCATCTCCTGTAGCAGGCTCATAGTCTCTGACCATCTTCTGTAGCAGGCTCATAGTCTCTGACCATCTTCTCTAGCAGGCTCATAGTCTCTGACCATCTTCTGTAGCAGGCTCATAGATTCTGACCATCTTCTGTAGCAGGCTCATAGTCTCTGACCATCTCCTGTAGCAGGCTCATAGTCTCTCACCATCTCCTGTAGCAGGCTCATAGTCTCTCACCATCTCCTGTAGCAGGCTCATAGTCTCTCACCATCTCCTGTAGCAGGCTCATAGTCTCTCACCATCTCCTGTAGCAGGCTCATAGTCTCTGGCCATCTTCTGTAGCAGGCTCATAGTCTCTAACCATCTCCTGTAGCAGGCTCATAGTCTCTCACAATCTCCTGTACAAGGCTCATAGTCTCTCACCATCTCCTGTAGCAGGCTCATAGTCTCTGACCATCTCCTGTAGCAGGCTCATAGTCTCTGACCATCTCCTGTAGCAGGCTCATAGTCTCTCACAATCTCCTGTACAAGGCTCATAGTCTCTCATAATCTCCTGTAGCAGGCTCATAGTCTCTGACCATCTCCTGTAGCAGGCTCATAGTCTCTGACCATCTTCTGTAGCAGGCTCATAGTCTCTGACCATCTCCTGTAGCAGGCTCATAGTCTCTGACCATCTTCTGTAGCAGGCTCATAGTCTCTCACAATCTCCTGTACAAGGCTCATAGTCTCTCATAATCTCCTGTAGCAGGCTCATAGTCTCTGACCATCTCCTGTAGCAGGCTCATAGTCTCTGACCATCTTCTGTAGCAGGCTCATAGTCTCTGACCATCTTCTGTAGCAGGCTCATAGTCTCTCACAATCTCCTGTACAAGGCTCATAGTCTCTCACCATCTCCTGTAGCAGGCTCATAGTCTCTGACCATCTCCTGTAGCAGGCTCATAGTCTCTGACCATCTCCTGTTGCAGGCTCATAGTCTCTCACCATCTCCTGTAGCAGGCTCATAGTCTCTGGCCATCTTCTGTAGCAGGCTCATAGTCTCTAACCATCTCCTGTAGCAGGCTCATAGTCTCTCACAATCTCCTGTACAAGGCTCATAGTCTCTCACCATCTCCTGTAGCAGGCTCATAGTCTCTCACCATCTCCTGTAGCAGGCTCATAGTCTCTGACCATCTCCTGTTGCAGGCTCATAGTCTCTCACCATCTTTTGTAGCATGGAAATACAACAATACAGCGCTTGCATCATGTACACTAAAAAAAACAAAAAAGTCCACAAATGTCCAATAAAATCAATAATCAAAATTGCTCTTGTGCTCCAATCTTCTTAAAAGTGCTGAAGTGCTCCGCATAAATTCACTCCATGATGTGTCCCTACCTACCAGAGACAATGGACTCCCAGCTTTTCAGTCTTTATTGCACAGTAAAAAAAAACATACTTACAAAACAAAGGATAAAAACAAGCGTGTAAAATGCAAGGATACTTCTGCGAATGCTGTAACCAGCATGCGGTCTAGCCCTTCCACAGGGCATCATTAAGGACATCCTTTCATTTCCTGTACAGGTTCATAGTCTTTGATCATCTCCTGTAGCATACCCATAGTCACTGACCATCTCTTTTAGTATGCTTGTATTCTTTGACTATCTCGTGTAGCACGCCCATAGTCACTGACCATCATCTTTAGCATGCTTATAGTCTCTGGCTATCTCCTAAAGCATGCCGCAGACTTTGACCATCTCCTTTAGCATGACCATAGTCTCTGACCATCTCTTGTTGCATGCCCATCATCTCTGACCATCTCCTGTAGTATGCCCATAGTCACTGACCATCCCTTTTAGCATGCTTTTAGTCTCTGACTATCTCCTGGAGCATGCCCATAGTCTCTGAACATCTCCTTTAGCATGATCATAGTCTCTGATCATCTCCTGTAATACGCCCATAGTCACTGGCATTCTCTTTTAGCATGCTTATAGTTTCTGACTATCTCCTTTAGCATGCCCATAGTCGTTGACAATCTCCTGTAGCATGCCCATAGTCTCTAACCATTTCCTTTAGCATGTCCATAGACTCTGACCATCTCCTTTAGCATACCCAAAGGAAAAATTTGAGAGAAAACCAACACTTTTCAAAGTGTCGTTCTCCTGCACCCCCCTCACCCTTCACTGGTTTCTCCCTCTGACCTCCACCCACCACAGGATTGAGAAGTAACATATCCTAAAGCTGGCCATAGATGGTGCGATTTTCTTTCCTGCAACCATGGGTTCGCTTGATTCCTCCCGCTTTTGTCTTCTCCCAGCCAGGAGAACACATGGTGATTATTGCTGGTGGTTATAGCTACTGCCATTAATTGCATAAGAAATTTGAAAGGCTGGCTGTACCCAAGTTAATCGATCGTTGACCAGCCTGTATTTGGTTAGAATTTGGGCCAGTTCCTGTTAACACGGCTGAGATTCTATGGCTGGCTTGACTATGGCGATAGAGATGCTTTAAGACTGATCAGTCCTTCCAACATACACTAATTTACTCATACCATCAGTCTTCACTCGAGCTTCTAACCAAGTTTTTTCAGATAGGGGGCTTCTCAAGTTGTCCAACAGCAACATAAAGAGATAACTTGCCACATTTTAATGACAAATGTAGAGGTTTAGATCTGCTTTACTTTATAATTGATGAGAATACTAAGGATACTGCGGCAGCAGCACAGGGGCTAAAACCAGCAAGACATAGAACAAACTTTTGCTGGTTTAGAAGGTTTTGGCCGAGATTAGATCCCTGTATGGGCAGGCTCATTGTACCCAGGTCAATCCATCGATCTACTTGGGTACAACCAGCCTATCATATTTTTTACATTCGTTAACTGCCAGGGGCTATAGCCACTAGCAGTAATCATTGTATTCTGCCAGCTGCGAAGGCTCCCTGTGCCCCCCCCCCCCCAGCAGAACACAAAAGTACTGCAGGAGGCATTCCCCCATCAACACCCGTGGTGGAAGGAAAGAAAATTGAGTAATCTATGGGCTGTTTAAGTAGTTGGCACTTCCCCCTGGCAGCACTAGGGTCGTTGGTTCGAATCCTAACCACGGCACTGCCTGCCTGGAGTTTGCATGTTCTCCTTGTGCCTGCGAGGGTTCTCTGCGGTTTTCTCCTACACTCAAATGCTGGGAGGTTAATGTGTACTGTAAACTGGCTCTAGTATGTGTATGTATGAATGTGAGTTAGGGACTTTAGATTGTAAGCTCCTTGAGGACAGGGACTGATGTAAATGTACAATGTCAGCGCTAAAAATGTACCTGTAATAAATAAAATATAAATTTAAATGCTCCAGGTAATGTCAGAAATAATAAAATCCTTGTACAGTGGTAACCTCATAATGATTGCTGGCTTAGGCCAGCCATACACGAAGCAAATTTCTTTCCTTCAACCGCAGACAATGTTGAATACCTCCTGCTGAGCCATTGTCTTATCCTGATGAGGGGGCGGTTGAGGGGGAAGCCATCTCCGCCAGGAGAAGACAGCGATGATAGCTATAGCCACTAGCGATATTCGATGAACTTGATACATTCAGCCTGCTCATTAAAAGATCGAATCTCTGGTTCAGCAGAAATCGGCTGAGATTCAAACCGTGTATGGCTGACATTAATAGTGCTTTGCTTAGGACACTGTCTACTTCAAATTCGATGTGTAATTGTTATTTCAAAAGGCCTGGAAGGAATCAGCAAAGGGGAAGATATAATGAAAATGTGGCGAAGAGAAAATAATAAATAAATACAAATATATATATATATATATATATATATATATATATATATATATATATATATATATACATATACATATACATAGAGAGAAAAGTCCACAGGGATTGCTGCACAAATAATTTTCTTTTATTGGAAAAACATCCAAGAAGTAGATACCAGTGCAATCTCTATATGTAGCCTGTGGGATGGCTTGATTGCTTTGCACATGAATTAATGAAACAATGCTGTAGTGCTGCTCACCGCATCTGTGATATATATATATATATATACACAGTATCTCACAAAAGTGAGTACAATTTTTGTAACAATTTTTTTATATCTTTTCATATGACAACACTGAAGAAATGACACTTTGCTACAATGTAAAGTACTGAGTGTACAGCTTGTAGAACAGTGTAAATTTGCTGTCCCCTCAAATAACTCAACACACAGCCATTAATGTATATACCGCTGGCAACAAAAGTGAGTACACTCCTAAGTTGTTCAAATTGGGCCCAAAGTGTCAATATTTTGTGTGACCTCCATTATTTTCCAGCACTGCCTTAACCCTCTTGAGCATGGAGTTCACCAGAGCTTCACAGGTTTCCTCTGGAGCCCTCTTCCACTCCTCCACGACAACATCACAGAGCTTGTAAATGTTAGAGAACTTGCGCTCCTCCACCTTCCGTTTGGGGATGCCCCACAGATGCTCAATGGGGTTTAGGTCTGGAGACATGCTTGGCCGGTCCGTCACCTTTACCCTCATCTTCTTTAGCAAGGCAGTGGTTTTCTTGGAGGTGTGTTTGGGGTCATTATCATGTTGGAATACTGCCCTGCAACCCAGTCTCTGAAGGGAGGGGATCATGCTCTGCTTCATTATGTCACAGTACATGTTGGCATTCATGGTTCCCTCAATGAAATGTAGCTCCCCAGTGCCGGCAGCACTCATGCAGCCCCAGACCATGACACTCCCACCACCATGCTTGACTGTAGGCAAGACACACTTTGCTTTGTACTCCTCACCTGGTTGCTACCACACACGCTTGACACCATCAAATAGGTTTATCCTGGTCTCCTCAGACCACAGAACATGGTTCCAGTAATCCATGCCCTTAGACTGCTTGTCTTCAGCAAACTGTTTGCTGGCTTTCTTGTGCATCATCTTTAGAAGAGACTTCCTTCTGGGACGACAGCCATGCAGACCAATTTGATGAAGCGTGCGGCGTATGGTCTGAGCATTGACAGGCTGACCCCCCACCCCTTCAACCTATGCAGCAATGCTGGCAATGCTCATATGTCTATTTCCCAAAGACAACCTCTGGATATGACGCTGAGCACGTGCACTCAACTTCTTTGGTCCAACACGACGAGGCCGGTTCTGAGTGGAACCTGTCCTGTTAAACCACTGTATGGTCTTGGGCTCTTGGCCACCGTGCTGCAGCTCCGTTTCAGGGTCTTGGCAATCTTCTTATAGCCTAGGCCATCTTTATGTAGAGCAACAATTCTTATTTTCAGACCCTTAGAGAGTTCTTTGCTATGAAGTGCCATGTTGAACTTCCAGTGACCAGTATGAGAGAGTGAGAGTGACAACACTAAATTTAACACACCTGCTCCCCATTCTCATGACACCGGGGAGGGAAAATGGCTCTTTGGGCCCAGTTTGGACATTATCACTTAGGGGTGTACTCACTTTTGTTTCCAGCGGTTTAGACATTAATGGCTGTGTGTTGAGTTATTTTGAGGGGACAGCAAATTTACACTATTATACAAGCTGTACACTCACTACTTTACATTGTAGCAAAGTAATTTCTTCAGTGTTGTCACATGAAAAGATATAATAAAATATTTACAAAAATGTGAGGGGTGTACTCACTTTTGTGAGATACTGTGTATATGTGTGTGTGTATATATATATATATATATATATATATATATATATATATATATAAACAGAATTGGATGTGGTACTTGAAACTGCAGTGCTGAATTTTTAAAATGTATTATCCAAATCTTATGATAAATAACATACTTTCAAAGAAAGACCGTTTCAAGTCTTCCTGTCCACCAAGGTAGGTCAGAGAAATTACAACAGAAATAGCAGGTACAACAGTTGTGTGTAAAGTGGGGTACACACTATAAGAAAATCGGGTGAAACATTGTCCGATTTCCCTCTTTGTATCACAGCAAATCGGAACCGATGAAAGAATTTCGTACAAAATCTTTTTTTGTTGTTTGTTTCTGATCATGCGCAGTCTTTCTTTTATGATTTTTCTTGTACAAAAGTCGTACGAAAATGGTACACATTAAACAAAAATCATTTGTTTTTTCCCGTACGAGAAAAATTTTGGAGTTTGTCCCTACGAGAATTTTCGTAGGAAAATTCTGAATCCTTTGTAGAAAGTTATATAGGCACTATACGAAAATTCTTTGGACGGAAATGTTCGTCCAATTTTCTTATAGTGTTATAGTGTGTATGAAACAGCCAATCGATCATTAATCCTTTTTTTTTTTTTTTTTTTATTATATATATATATTTGTGCTGTTTTTGTCATATAAACCGTTAGATAAATGGTCTGTGCCATTAAATACTAATAGCGATGATTTATTCTGATCCATGCTGTACATTCTACAAGCCAATTCCTCAGTCCTACATTGCTGTCACTGGATGATACTATCCTGACTGCCATCCAAATGAAGGAACTGTACATACCTACGTCTGCAGAATCACAACACACTTTAGTTTGTATCCTCTAACAGTGACTATAGCAACCCTTAGCACAAGCCCACACTAAAAATACACCACCTTTAACACACTGAAGGAAATCAGAGGGAATAGTTGGTGGCAGGTGGCTATCTAATGAACTGTAAGCCTGGACCTCTTTATGTCAAGATACAACAGGCTGTAGAATGTTGAGTTAGGCCCTTTTCTCACATACGGACTGTTTGTTCCTTTTTTATCCATCCGTTGACAGATGAAATACGGACATCGATGTAGCTCTATGAAAAAACAGATGTAAAAAATTCTCATCAATTTACATCAGTTTACATCAGTTTTGTCTGGCATGGATCAAAGCCCCTATTTTTGTTATGGTTAAAGAACAGAACGGATGAAAAACAGATATAAACGGACAAACGGTCCGTTTTTGCATCAGTTTTTGCACTGGTAGTGGATGTTAAAAAAAAAACTGATATAAACTTCATCCGTTTTTTCTTTGAAGAAAGTGACTGAACTGATAAAATAAACAGTTTGCATGTGTGAAGGGGGCCCACTATCAAAAGAAGCTCTCAAAATGGCACAATATTTACACTAAGGCTCCATTCACACCTGGGCGTTTTTGTTTCAGGCGTTTTTTCAGGCGTTTTTATGGGCGTTTTTTCAGGCGTTTTTTGTGCAGGCGTTTTTTGTGCAGGCGTTTTTAGATTGAATAGAGAGCAATGGAAAATGCCTGTAATCTGCCCAAAAAGAAGCTCATGTACTTTTTTGAGCGTTGGGCGTTTTGCTTCAGGCGTTAAAACGCTCAGATGTGAACAGGGGCCATTTAAATGAATGGGATTTTACTTGTTGGGCGTTTTGGAAACGTTTTTTTTTTTTAGCGTTTTTGGAGCTGAAAACGCCCAGGTGTGAATGGAGCCTAATACTAATAGTAATGTAGTTAGAGCAGAACTTCACTCAAAAAGTAAAGTCCTGTTGGTTTACTCCCTCCCCCCAGACTGGAACGGAGTTACAGGTTTTTTTGGGGATTAAGTTCAGACTTCTATCAGTACCCGCTTCCACTTCTTTAAATCTTGTGTAGGCGAGGATGATGCCCCTTGAAGCATTTAGGTGAGTAAAAAGGACATTTGTTTTTTTATTTTATTTGCAGTAATTAGTTGGGGGGGGTGGAGGAGGGGTGTTAGAAGGCAAGCATGCTGGAGTGAGACTTTAGGGGTACAGGGATTATTTAAATGCATTGTACACTGAAAGACCCAACCAGGACGTGGGCTTTTGGAGGGGACTGCAGGGTAGCCTCTTGCCTACTGACTATGGGCCCCAGCTTTTAAAGGGGGCTCTATTCTTTGGCAGGTATGTGACTGGGGGACCTTTTGGAGTGATTTTGCTTCAAATTCAGGTCCATTTATTCCCGAAAACACAGAGACTCTGGACCTAGGACCTGGATGCAAATTTGGGGCCTCTGTGTCTGAACCAGCATTAACTTTTTAAACCCCCTGTTACGGAACAGGGCACCCCTGAGAAGGTACCTCCGTTGACAGATGCTCCTAGTGCTTTCCGAGGGCTCCAAGCACTCCACCAGACACCGTAAGCACTTCAGACTCCACGAACCGCCGCAGCTTGGTTAGGGTCTTGGCATCTCCTACCCACCCTGGACCAACGACAAGGCTCCAGGTTCCTGTGGGTGAACCTCTCTTTCCCCAGAGAGTGCAGCAGAACAAGCTCTTACACAAGCTCTTACAAGAGCTTAGTGATTCTCTAAGGGAGTATGGAAGACCATAGCAATCCCTGCAGCAGATTCCCCCAATAACGAGACAAAGCTCCGAGATGAGGTTAAAGCAGGAACAACAACAACATTTATTGGAAGAACACAGCACACTTTTATACAGAAATTGGAACATCCTTCCCCCAACAACCGCTTTCCCATTGGTCAATTTCAAAGTACCTGCAGTTCCCATTCAGGTCCTCTCCAGACATGCAAATGAGGAATTGAAAATGAGTCAATAGTGATTGGTCAGATAGATTGACCAGAAGGACTGCTATGCAAATGAGGACTTGAAAATGAGTCAACAGGGATTGGTCAGATAGCTTTGACCAATGCAAGGAGACAGAAGCCCCAGGGGGCAATCAATGTACACAATAGACAGACACCGAACAATGGATCCCTAACGAGTCCTCAATACACATTACTCTGAGTGTCAATACATCCCTTAGTAGACAACAGGTGAGGTCATTAGCACACCTGACAAAAGCCACCTCAGACCAAAAGCAACCTTTTCATAACTTCTAAAATATGCATCACATTCAAATAAAACTTACATTTTCAGAATCAGCATACTTCAAATGCAAACATAACCAAAAATCATAGAAATCCCTCCAGGGGTTAAAAAGTTAGACGGAAGTCCTTTTCTGAACGACCGCAGGCACATTTTCATGCCCAAAACATTTCCATGGATTTGGGCTATGCGGTCGGTCTATTTCCCCATAGAGATGAATGGACTTCGAATGTCGAAGTACATTTGAACGGTCCAAATGTACGAACGGCCCAGTTCGTACAACTAACCATTGTCAATGGGGCCGCGTTCGTTTGAATTAAAATGGCCGCTGCCGCGTGTTCGTTAGTCGCATGGCGTTCACTTCGACTACTTCGGCACTTCGGCGGTCCGAAGTGCCAATACAAAACTGCAAGTCTTTTCCTTAAATACAGTCTTAAAGGGGTAAAAGCTCCTAGGTCCATAGTCATATTGCAGGAGGCGAGCAACCAGGCTCCTCCAATGCCCAGTGGCGAGGTTTGTCTCGTCACACCCCCCTCCTAGACTACTAGAATCAAAAAGGAGTTTTATTGAAAAAATAAAACACATTACTAAGAAACAACGCAAATAAAGTATTGCCCATACAGTGTTACAAAGATGATAGGCAGTCATAGAAAGTTACGTAACCATAATTAAACAGTGCTGAGAAGAGTGGTCTACCATGTCTGCATATATAACCAAACCATTACCACCTTAATCTGACTATACCGGGACACATTCTCCACCTTAAGTTTCCAGTGGGAAGTTTATGCTTACGTTCATAGGTTAAAGGAATCAGGCTTAACCTATGAGCAGTCTGTCCATTACTAATTCTAGTGGACTCAAGCCAGGGGTGTCTTACCAGGGACCCCATTAAGTATCAAATTTATGAGGGCGACCCCCTATGTTGGTAGATGTATTTCTCTAATCTGAGGGTTTCTCCCATACATTGTAGCCATTGCTTGTTAGACTCAGACTCTAAGAAGAAGATTATAATCAGCCTAAAACAACCTGATGCTGAGGTCTCTTGCTGCTATGTGTAATCTGTTTATTAAAGTGTCTTTCTCTCATTGTATAATTCCACATTGTGTGCCTCCTAGGTGTGAATTCCCATTGTTAATTGAGTCATCTTTTGTTTTTTGTCTGCTAGTCCACTTTACATTGTTGCTAAACTATTGTGGGATGTATATGTGTTTATGTAAACTGTCATTCGATGTACTGATAATACTGTTTACAGTTTGCATTGTTTAGAATAATGTAATTAAACTCTTACATGATTTTGTGTGGTATATATTCTGTGTGAGTTTACAATAAAGAGTCAGTTCCAGTTTGCACCTAAGCTAGTGTTGTCTAGTTCTTGGGTGCAATATTCAGCTATAATACCTGGTTCCAGAGTGGAGGAAGCTGTATCTTGGTGGAAGCACCCAGGCAGAGTGCCAGGAGGTCCATCACATACACTTTAAAAAACTTTTTGTTGTTTTAACTAGATATTAGTGTAGTTAAAATTCCCTGTGTTGTCTGTTTGCTTTACTTTGTAACAATGGGCTTAAATATTGTGACTGCAATTTGAAATCTCATGGCTGATCAATTCTTCTATGTCCATGTATTCATTCAGCATCATTGTCTTTATTTGCCAGAGACAGGAAGCTGCTTGTTCTGGGTCACACAATGTCCAATCCATTTCCTCTGTGTTGCATCACAAATGTGGGAGTGCTGAGTGCTGTGATGAAACACTGCACAAGGAGCTCTGTTTATTACTCCGCCTGTTTGTGTTTCTTTCATTTCTAATTACTACTTCGATCTCACCTGCAAAGCACAAGACAGAGCGACTCAGGGATTATGGGATATATAGTTTCTTCATGGGAAATGTCAGTTCTCACACTACAGAGGTCATGCATTAACCTGTGCAGTGCCATAGCGCATGCCTCATGTTTGAACACAGAAACTTCTGACACTGGAATGTGAAAATTTATTATACTATAGGCTGTGTGTGCATGTCAACAAATGACACCAAGGAACTACATGATCAATGCACATCTTATGCAGATGAAAAACACAAGGTGTCGGTAGGAAGGTTTACAATGCCTTTATCAAAGCGCAATGGGATGCAGCAACCAAATTTCCGTTTACCCACTTATGGACCACCCCACGCAGATAAAGCGCGATGAGGCAGCCCTCCTGTGCGAAATCACGTACCTGTACATGATTCCATGCACAGGGTCTGGGGGCGAATACCCGCACCGCCGGCAACCAGCTTCTGCTGTGATTGGACACAGCGGGAGACAATCAGCGGATCCAGTGGGCGCGATGTCCACCGGAACTTGCCAATCATTCGCAGAAGAGGCAGAACGACAGTCTGCCTATGCTTATGCCTATGCCTAAGGCAGACCACTGTTCTGTTGGAGAGGAAGATGAAGATCTTGTGTTTCTGCTAAGCAGAAACACGGATCTCTGTCTTTCTCCAGTTAATCTATCCCACACACAGTTAGAAAGCACTCCCTAGGAGCACACTTAACCCTTTGACTGCCCCTGATTTTAACCCCTTCCCTACCAGTGTCATTAGTACAGTGCATTTTGTTTAGCACTGATCACTGTATTAGTGTCACTGGCCCAAAAAAGTGTCAAAAGTGTCAGTTAGGTGTCCAATTTGTCTGCCACAATGTTACAGTCCCGCTAAAAATGGCTGATTGCCACCATTACTAGTATACTAGTAAAAAAATAAATACAAATTCCATAAATATAGCCCATATTTTTTTATTGACCTGCAACAGTGGAAAATATGGTCTTCTGCCCTACCAGCCATGTCTGTAGCTGTGTAAATCTGTGTAAAAAGCTATTGGAGGGGTGTGTGTAAGTTAGTTCAGGAGGGATGATAGGCTGAAAATAAAATAAAAGAAGCCTAAATAAAAAAACGTATGCAGCCATCACATACAATAATTGGTAAGCTGCAATATAAAAAAAAATGTTTGCTTTTGGACTTATTACCACTTTAAAGTGTAAACACTTTTGTTGAGAATAAAACATTCCCCTCTGGGTGATCTCTTCATTGCAAGGATTATAACAACCTTTGTTGCAGATTCCTACCTTTCGTTATTTTGAAGAAATCCCTGTTTGTTCCTCTGTGCTGAGTGGGTCAAATGGGAGTGGTTTCATATTTATCTGTCAGCTGTGGCAGCTGCAGAGCACTAATGAGGAAATCTACTGGGCCTGCATCCCTTTAGACGTGTTCCTATTGGGAGTATCTCACCAAAAATTATATTTTTTTGCAGGGGATGCCGGAAATCTGACTTATATGTTAGGCAGACTTCTGGGAAAATTGGTGAGCCAATCACACAAGCAGGAAATCATGTTTCTGGGGTGTGGTCAGTATACATTCTGTGTACAGAACAGCTCCCTGGTAGCCATATTGCATTGCATTTTCTAAAAATGACAACAGCTGCAGATTGAAAAGGAAAGGGAATTTTTAATAACATTCAATTACAATATGACTTGTGTCACAATTTTATACGCTATATTATTTTTTTCTTTATTTGCTATTTTTTTTTTCGACGAAAGTGGAGTTACACTTTAAGATAACATGGCAGCATCTATATTCCAGAATAAGAGAGTATAATAGCAAAGCAAAAAAGTGAAGTTCTAGTTAAATGCTATGAACCAGACGTCCTAAAGAGGTAAATTGATGCATATTATTGGCTGGCTGGAACAAATGCAATTATATATTTAAAAAGAAGAAGAAATTCCATCTAGATGTCCCTAATTATCTAATCAGCTTCTCTACTCGTCAGCTACACATCTGTATCTGGGGACAGGCACTTGTTACACTGAGCTGGAATTGGAAACAAGATAATCAGCAGAACAGATTACAGTTTAAATAATTACATTGTAACTCCGTCCTGCAGATCCAGCAGTGATTAAAAGGAACATGTCTGGTGGGAAA
Source organism: Pelophylax lessonae (assembly GCF_965119305.1). Taxonomy (NCBI): domain Eukaryota; kingdom Metazoa; phylum Chordata; class Amphibia; order Anura; family Ranidae; genus Pelophylax; species Pelophylax lessonae. Next base: position 112,305,318 of record NC_138772.1, read on the forward strand.
AATGCTCATTTTAACACCTGGATGTTGTTTGTAAGATTAAATCGTAATCAGATCATACAGGGACTTAATGTGGGAAAGAGCCAATAGGAAGAGACATTTGTATATTAAATGTGGACAGGAGAATTTACACTGAACACCAAAGGCCGCATGTTACCCAACGTTCTCATTTAAAACAGGTGGCCACAACGGTGTGCATTGCCCAAAGTGGCAAGATGGTTGCGGCACGGCCCCGTTCACTTGAAAGCAACATACCATTTCATTTTCTTTACAGCTGCGAAGCAAAGCATCACAGCTGCGAGATGTGTAAAGCCATGAGCAGCTGCATGCCCTTGTTTAGGTGAACAGTCTTGTGCAGTAAAGTTGCGGATCAGGCAGCCACCTGATTTTACTGCTCACTGGCTACTCATGTGAATGACCCCCTAACAGTCAGAGGAAGGAGTGTTGTAGAGAACCTCTCCCTGCAGATACAGAGCTATGAGACTCAAGGCACAAGGAATACCTTGTGCACAGAAAGTGAGTTGCTATTTATCTGGAAGAACTCAAGACAAAACCTATTTTTTTACATGTGCACTTTAAAAGTAAATGCACACTTCTGAAGAGTGACCCATGTGTCTAGGGTGCAGAGTTATGAACAACTCTGACTTTTACTCCCTTCCATGCAGGATGGTCAGTAATGAACATCCGGCAATGAGTGTAAAGCCCCGTACACACGTACTGATCGTCGGCCGAACGGATTGGCCGTCTTTTGTCCAGGGCTGTCGTGTCTGCTCAAAACTGCAAAAGTGTGCACACGAATTTTGTCGGCCAGCAACGGCCGACTGCAGAAGTGATGTCATGTGATGGTTAACTTTCCTTGCCTTTTTTCTTTTCTGAGCATGCCCAGTCTTGCTAATCTGCTGTCTGTCGGCCGAAATCTGTATTGACTGGCGAACAATCAGCCGTTCTGGTGTTGGCCAACAAAAATTTTAATGCCTGGACGACAGATTCTGTTCGGCCGAAAATGCGCTGTCGGAAGCATAATACTAACAAGCCTACAATCGGCCGATCGGTCGTCGGCCGAATATTTACGGCCGACAATCCGTACGTGTGTACGGGGCTTTACAGTTCTGGCCAGACTACTCAGATCACAGCACTCCTTCATTCACGTAATCTTGAGGTCTATGGACCTGAAGTCGCATCAAAGTTGGACCAAAGTACTGCACGGACTACTTTAAAGTTGCTGTGACCTGAAGTCGCACAGATGTGAATGGTACTCATTGAAAATTATGGGGACACATGGGACATTCTCCAATAATGTGGATTTAGTTTTACAGTGCAAATGTTAGGCTCGGTTCACACTACATCGCTCCGACTTAGGGGGCGACCTGTGAAGTCGCGTGCACCGCGACTTTGGCGCGACTTGCATGGACTTCATAAAATGAATGTCTATGCAAGTCGCTCCAGGTCGCCCCGAAGTAGTGCAGGACCCTTTTTCTAAGTCGGAGTGACTTGTGTCGCTCCTATTAGAACGGCTCCTGTACCAGTCAATGGACCGCGACAGTGCGTGACTTGTCAGGCTGACCAAGTCGCCTGACAAGTCAGACTAGTGTGAATGGACACTTATGGCCGGAATACACGATAAGAATATCGGACGAAAATTTCCGTTCAGCGAGCGATCGGCCGATATTCTACTTGTTAATGTCCAGCTATCAATGAGCGATATCGATATTGTGAACGAAAAATACCGTTTGAAAAACCCGAAAAATTCTGTCGTCTCGTTTGCAAAAGAACGATATTCTATACGTTGATGTTGAGGTCGTTCAGTTTAACCTCATCACACATGTCCGAAAATATTTTCCCGGAAATGTTTGTTGACCCGGAATCAACAAGTTTGTTTCAGGAATAATCCTTCCTAGTGATTGGGAGGATATACCGGTACTGTATTTGAGGTCCTGTAGGCTTCTTCCAGTGGCTAGGAACCTCAGAGCGGCAATAAGTCTCTGCTCAGCAGTGATGGAGTCCCTCATAACTGTGTCTTGTTTCCTGATATGGGGACCAATCACAGATAATACATTTTGGAAACAAGCATCAGACATCCTGAGGTAGTTCCTGTAGTCATCGGGGATTGTTCACCTTTAGCTCTCTAATCAATTCAATATGAGAATATTGATCCCGGTTCTGCAGCCATTTCTTTGTCCAAATTCTTTGCTTCCTTGTGCTCTTTTTTTGGTGTTTATGGATGGCTAAAACACCAAGTGCACTGATGTAAATTTTGGTATTCTGGGCCTCATCCATATTCAATATCGCCGTTCGTAAACACGAACACTACCCGACGAACGCACGTGTGTGATATAGAGATATATATATATATATATACACACGGCTATATTAAATTATGTGTTTTAACGTTGGTCCCACGCTCGTTCGTGCTAGGCAGTCGTTGGTGCTAGGAGGAAGTGCGTGGCTCTAAGGTCACACGCACATTACATCACTTCCGCTTAAACGTGAAACGTGAGGATTACGTATCTAATCGATTGGTCTGTAACGTTTTTTTCTGGATCGTTGATGTTGGCAAAGTTTTCGACCGACGAACACTGTTTCGATAGTCAGCGGGCACCGGTCGGGCGATATTCGGGCCGTGTATGTTGGCAATGTTTTCGACCGACAAATACTTTTTCAAAAGTCGGTGGTCGAATGATCGGGCGATATTCTAATCGTGTATTCCGGCCATTAAAGTGATTGTAAAATCGAATTTTAAATAACAATAACAAACATATTATACTTACCTGCTCTGTGCAGTAGTTTTGCACAGAGCAGCCTGGATCCTCCTCTTCTCAGGTCCCTCTTCTGCTCTCCTGGTCCCTCCCTCCTGTTGGGTGCCCCCACAGCAAGCAGCTTGCTATGGGGGCACCCAAGCCGAGTCACCGCTCCCTGTGTCCATTCAGACACGGAGCTGTGGCCCGGCCCCACCCACTTTCTATTCTCATTGGCTGACTGACTTTGGTTGACAGCAGGGGGAGCCAATGGCACCACACTGCTGTCTCAGCCAAAGAAGAGAGAAGTCCTGGATGGCCGAGACATTCCTACAACATCGATGGAACTAGATGGACCTCAGGTAAGTATTAGGGGGGTTGAGGGGGGCTGCTGCACACACAAAGATTTTTATCTTAATGAAAAAAATGCGTAAAGATAAAAAAAACTTCTGCCTTTACAACTCCTTGAAAAAAATAAAAACATTTGGTCAGAGTACAGCTTTAACATTTCAATCTGTTCCCTGTAAGATAGAAGCTCTTCATTTTTGGAGCTCAAGTCAATATTAACAATATAATATATACATCAAAGTTACAGTGTATTCTTTAAATCTCAACCTTGAAGTGCTTCAGCTCACATCTGAAATGTCCTGATTTAAAAATGCATTTTGGAATATTGAATTGTCTTATGTAATGCCCTGTGCTACTATCTAAACCATGATTAAAAAATAATCACTCTTCCCCTGATGTTTTCAGCACTAGAAGAGTGTATTAGTGCTAATGGAAATCAATAGAGAAAAGTCAGCCTGCCAGTTAGCATTACTTTGCTTGTTTTCTGCATTCCAAAACAACCATTTTATGTAATACAAAGCAACCGACATGAAAACTCCTTTTCCCCTCACTGCCTTGCTATTGACAGTTGGTTTTGTTGCAAAAGCATCTCAGTTATTTCTTTGATTAAAATAACACAAATCACCTGTCTGTATCTCTACAACATGATCAGGAAATACCAGATTCTGATTTCTTTCTGTCACTAAAGGCCCGTACACACGTACCGATCGTCGGCATACAAACGTCGGTGGACGAAGGATCTGCCGATTGTACGCGTGTTAGTATGGTGCCTCCGACAGATGTCTGCGCACAATCCGCGGACAAAAGTCTTTCTTGCAAACATGAAAATTTTTGTATGCCGACACCAGAACGGACGATTGTTCGCCTATCAGTACACAATTCGGCCGACAGACCGCAGATTTGCAAGACTGGGCATGCTCAGAAAATAGAAAACACAGGGAAAGTTAACCATTACATGACATCACTTCTGCAGTCGGCGGACAAAATTCTTGTGCTGTCCTTGTGCTGTCTTTGCACTTTTCAGCAGACACCGACATCCCGGGGAGAAAAGAGGAACATTTGTAAGCCGACCATCGGTACGTGTGTACGGGGCTTAACAATGAGTGGCAACTTTAAATATAACAAGATACTCCGGACGGGAAATGGTATTGTTTCAGCCGTATGTTACCTTTAATCACGATCACTCAGCCCTGTTACCAGATTTCATATAAAATGGCTCTGCTTAAAAAAGCTTGCTGATAAATCAGTGCATTGTGTGATTCGGTAAAACGACTTCAGCCCCAGAAGGTTTTACCCCCTTAATTACCAGGCCATTTTTTTGCGATTCGACACTGCGTGATTTAACTGATAATTGCACAATCCTGCAAAACTGTACCCAAATACAATTGATGTACTTTTTTCCCACAAATAGAGCTTTCTTTTGGTGGTATTTGATCACCTCTGCGATTTTTCGTTTTTTCGCTATAAACAAAAGAAGAGCGTCAATTTTGAAAAAAACAACAATATTTTCTACTTTCTGCTATAAAACATTCCCAGTAAAAAAATCAGATTTTTTTATCAGTTTAGGCCAATTTGTATTCTGCTACATATTTTTGATTTAAAAAATCCCAAAAAGCGTATAATAATTGGTTTGCGCAAAAGTAATAGTGTTTACAAGCTACGGGATAGATTTATGGACTTTTAATTTTTTAAATTTTTTTATTAGTAATGGCGGTGATCAGTGATTTTTATCGGGACTGCGACATTGCGGCAGACAAATCTGACACTATGTGACACTTTTTGGGGACCAGTGACATTAATAAAGTGATCAGTTCTAAATAATATGCACTGTTACTGTATAAATGACACTGGCAGGGAAGGGGTTAACACTGGGGGGTGATCAAGGGGTTAAATGTGTTCCCAAGATGTACTTACTAACTGTGTGGGGGATTGATTGAACAGAGGCTGAGAGAGATCGATGAGCCCCTGATTGGCCATCACAGTGATTGGTCACTGTAAGCCTGCTCTATGTATGTTTTCTCTTGAATGGAGAAAAACATACATTGTATCTGTTTCTCCTCTTCTTGTGTAAACAAAAGAAGTGTGTGTAAGGGCTCTTTCACACGGTCTGCTTCTGTTGGCGGACTCCATGCTGCTCAGCGGGGGATCGATACACTGATCCCCACTGAGTAGGCAGATGACAGCTCCCTCTCCGCACACAGACCTGAGGTGTCAGAGCCCCGCTGCTCTCTATGGGGGAATCGGATGAGAGCGGATCCCATCCCCTCCGATCCCCTGGGCAGATGGAAAATAGGGTTTCTATCCGTCCGGATTTCACGGACAAGATCGGATGCGGATGGCAGCGGGTGTCAGCGGACATGTCTCCTCTGACATCCGCTGCCCCATAGGGATGCATGGAGGATCCGATCAGATCCGCCTAAAAAACTGACAGGCGGGTCTGATCGGATCGTTCGTGTGAAAGCACCCAAAAAAAAAAATAAAAATAGATAAAATAGCTAGATCAGGGTTTGATCTCGGTCAGTGTCAAAGAGTTAGGGTCAGAGGTCAGTGTATATTTGGTAAGATTAAAAATAGCATTTTATTTAGTATCTATGTCAGTAAGGCTGGCCAAACATGTTCAATTTTCTTGTACAGTTTTCTGTTAGATTTACCACATAATACAGCTGCAAGAAAAAGTATGTGAACCCTTTGGAATGATATGGATTTTCTCAAATTGGTCATAAAATGTGATTTTATCATCATCTAAGTCACAACAATAGACAATCACAGTCTGCTTAAACTAATAACACACAAAGAATGAAATGTTGCCATGTTTTTATTGAACACACCATGTAAACATTCACAGTGCAGGTGGAAAAAGTATGTGAACCCTCGGATCTAATAACTGGTTGAATCTCCTTTGGCAGCAATAACTTTAACCAAACGTTTCCTGTAGTTGCAGACCAGACGTGCACAACGGTCAGGAGTAATTATTAACCATTCCTCTTTACAGAACTGTTTCAGTTCAGCAATATTCTTGGGATGTCTGGTGTGAATCACTTTCTTGAGGTCATGCCACAGCATCTCAATCGGGTTGAGGTCAGGACTCTGACTGGGCCACTTCAGAAGGCTTATTTTCTTCTGTTTAAGCCATTCTGTTGTTTATTTACTTCTATGCTTCGGGTCATTGTCCTGTTGCAACACCCATCTTCTGTTGAGCTTCAGCTGGTAGACAGATGGCCTTAAGTTCTCCTGCAAAATGTCTTGATAAACTTGGGAATTAATTTTTCCTTCGATGATAGCAATCCGTCCAGGCCCTGACGCAGCAAAGCAGCCCCAAACCATGATGCCCCCACCACCATACTTCACAGTTGGGATGAGGTTTTTATGTTGGTGTGCTGTGCCTCTTTTTCACCACACATTGTGTTGTGTGTTTCTTCCAAACAACTCAACTTTGGTTTCATCTGTCCACAGAATATTTTGCCAGTACTGCTGTGGAACATCCAGGTGCTCTTGTGCAAACTGTAAACGTGCAGCAATGTTTTGTTTGGACAGCAGTGGCTTCCTCTGTGGTATCCTCCCATGAAATCCATTCTTGTTTAGTGTTTTACGTATTGTATATTCGCTAACAGGGATGCTAGCATTTGCCAGTGACTTTTGTAAGTCTTTAGCTGACACTCTAGGATTCTTCTTCACCTCATTGAGCAGTATGCGCTGTGCTCTTGCAGTCATCTTTATAGGACGGCCACTCCTAGGGAGAGTAGCAGCAGTGCTGAACTTTCGCCATTTATAGACAATTTGTCTTACCGTGGACTGATGAACAGCAAGGCTTGTGGAGATACTTTTATAACCCTTTTCAGCTTTATGCAAGTCAACAATTCTTAATGGTAGGTCTTCTGAGAGCTCTTTTGTGCGAGGCATCATTCACATCAGGCAATGCTTCTTGTGAAAAGCAAACCCAGAACTGGTGTGTGTTTTTTATAGGGCAGGGCAGCTGTAACCAACACCTCCAATCTCATCTCATTGATTGAAATCCAGTTGGCTGACATCTCACTCCAATTAGCTCTTGGAGATGTCATTAGTCTAGGGGTTCACATACTTTTTCCACCTGCACTGTGAATGTTTACATGGCGTGTTCAATAAAAACATGGCAACATTTCATTCTTTGTGTGTTATTAGTTTAAGCAGACTGTGATTGTCTATTGTTGTGACTTAGATGATGATCAAATCACATTTTATGACAAATTTGTGAAGAAATCCATATCATTCCAAAGGGTTCACATACTTTTTGTTTGCAGCTGTATGTGGCATTGCTGTGATCAATGGGAGCAGAAGAATTGATTTTGGGTTGTTCTTAAAAGAAAAAAACAGCCATGAAGGCGCAAGCACCTAAGTGCACTACCAAAAGTTTATTGTAAGATACAAAATATGAAAATGGCTACTCACAAAGGTGAGAGCATGTAAACCACAAGATGCCATACAGTGCAGAATATGCATACTCCAACACCACTATGCTGGCAAGCTGGCATGTTTCGGGGGCGCACCCCTTTCCTTAGAGCTGAGCTCAACTCTTGTGGTTTACACGCTTTCACATGTACCTGTGTGAGTATCCATTTAATTTTTTGGTAATGCATTAGGTGCCAGCGTCTTCCTGTCTGTTCTTTTTGTAGTTCCACATTGGATTCCCCAATCTGAGGAGAGCTGCATCCGCCAGGCATTTCTGGTATTTTTTAGTCCTAACCAACTGTGGAGGACCTCTGAGCACTGGGAGTGAATGCTTCTTTTTGGGTTGTTCTTTAGTGGTGGGTTCAGGTATATTTCACCAGGATACACTAAGTAGTTGTGATTATATTTACAGTTTTAGGCTCCAGGCCTTCTAGCTTTAACCCATTTTTGATGAAGGGTAAAACGAATCTTAATGCCTGAACACAGTTTTGCAACTTTGACATATGTCAGTTAGACTCCATGCACACTAGTTTAACCACTTTAGGTCTGCCCAACAGTAGTTTTCCTGCTACAGGGCAGTACTAGTGCACTGGATCTCGTACAGGTCTCGTAACATACCTGTATGTCGGGGCTTTCTTCTGGGTCTGATCCATGAGCATCAGGAGACCTCAGCTGTCATTCGCTGCAGCACAAGCCAATCAACTGGTCCCGACCTATGAGTTCTGGCCGGGACCTGCTGAGTGAATGACAGAAGAGAGCCCTGTGTTGGTAAACAGCACAGGGCTCTCTATTGACGACAGCAGAGATGTGTCAGTTTTGTTCTGACACATCTGGAGTAAAAACAGGCACATTGCTCAGTAAAAGCAGCACATACTACACACAGTAAACATTGTTAGGCACACAGTTAACCCTTTTATTGCCCCTAAATGTTATCCCCTTCCTAGCCAGTGTCATTAGTACAGTGACAGTGCATATATTTAACACTGATAACTTAGTATAACTGGTGATGTTAGTGTCAGTCAGTTAGTGTCAGACTGGCTGCCCCACTCACAGTCCCTCTATAATTTGCTGATCACTGCCAATACTAGTATAACAATAAATAAATAAAAATTCCAGTATATATCCCATCATTTGTAGGTGCTATAACTATCATGCAAACCAATTCATATATGCTTATTGCGATTCTTTTTTTTTTTTTTTTTTACCAAAGACACGTAGCAAAATACATTGGCCTAAATTTATGAAGAAATTTGAATTTTTGATGTTTGTTTTTTTAAATATGTTTTTATAACAGAAATGAGAAATGATCAGATTTTAGATTTTGGTTCTTTTTTTACCTATATAATATACAAAAAAAAAGGGGGGTTTGCTGAATAGCAAAACAATGCCCTGGCCATGAAGGGTGTAAAACCTTTAAGTGGTTGATTTCTTTCAATGGGAACCCATAGATTGGGATAAGAGAGAAGGCTGTATTTTAAGCCCCGTACACACGATCAGATTATCGAACGATCTGTCGTCCGTTTTTTTGTGGCATGCTAGTCTGATGTGGAAAGTGAAGAGGTATTTTCATACGAATTTTCCCTTATGACAGAATTCTACTTCAGAAGTGATGTCATTTGTATGTGTTCTTTGGTCTCTGAGCATGCCTAGTCTTGCTCTTAAGATTTTTTTTCGTCGAAATCTGTACTAATGAGACGAAAATCGGACGTTGTTTTGACGGACGACAAAAATTTTATAGCCTGCACATCAGGATTTTGTCAGCCGAAAAGTCGGAGTCGGCTATTGAAAGCACCATACTAACAATCCGAAAATCAACAGATCGGTCGTCGGACAAATTTTCCCTACAGATTTTCATATCGTGTGTCTGGGCCTTTAGGAATGTCAATGTTTTTTGTTTGTTTTTTTTTTTTTTTATCTGATCCTCATGGACCCCCTGAAACCCATCTGTGGACCCCAGGTTAAGAACCCCTGCTCCAGTAGATAATGAAACTTTCTTCAAACTTATAGATATAGCAGTGGCCCTTTTAAAGTTTAGATTTTTTGTATCCTTATAAAATATAGGTTAAATAAGTACAGAGATCCTGATAGGATAGTATGGGCAACAACTGCTCTTTTTTCAGCCCCTTGCTGTACGATAATGTCATGTTACGTTCATGTTGGAGCTTTTATTTAATCCGCTAATGGTTATAATATTTTCATTTATATCTGATATTGCTTGTCTGCATGTTTTTTCTTTATGATGTGCTTTTTAAAATAAGCTTTCTAAATGTGTGTAGAGTCTCACAATGACCACAGCATAGAATTCAAACAGCCGTTCACACGGCTTGTCATCATTTCCAGTGCCTAAGACTCGTAATCCTCTGAAGTGGTTAAGAGCCAGTTGTTGAGAATGGCACATTACTGTCCAGCACTCAATAGTGCTCTTATCTCCAGTTTTGTCTTTGTTTATTCTGTATTAAAATGCTTTTACTTTGTATTTTCAAGACTCAAACGTGCATTATGGAAATATTATAGTGGCAGCCAACCTTTCAGCCATGTGTTTTTTTCAATCTTCTGGGCAAAAAACAACCACAACTGGAATATGAAAACGTTGACATATTTTGTGATATGTTTCTGTGCTGTTCTGTGCCAATTTTATGTCACCTGAATAGCAGCTAGCTGGCACAAAACTGTCTCTCTGTTCATCTCCCAGGAGATTTCCCCTGGGAGATGAATGTGCTGAATTGGTTGACAAGCTTAGCACCGCAAGCCATGGGACCAGAAAAAAAAATGAAACTAAATGCAGGCTGCATGCATTTTATTCCATTTACAGTAGACTAACATTTTGGATACAGTTATTGATTAATCCTTATGCAGCATTATCATGACACACCATGATACTGACATTTTGAGAATACTGTTATTCATAAAGCATGAAGTTTAGATAGTTCTCGATCACATCTTTTTTTCAGCAGCTCTTATCTCAATCTTCATTATTCCATAGGAAAATGTAATTTTTCTTGCGTGTGTGCATTCAACTGGAGGATTATTTCAAACTTGGTAGAATGGGCAAGAATGCTTGGAACCACCAGCAGGTTAGTGCCAAGGTGCATAATCTAGAAGTGTCTAGTCTTAAACAGAGGCTCCTTATGGTGGGAGTGGATCATGTTCAGCAGGCAGCTATGCAGTCCAAGGCTTGTACTAGGCATCAAGCAAGTTTGTGCTTAAGGTCAGGCCTAGAGTTATATCCTGCTTGGCGGAGACAGTGCAAGAAGAGCAAGAAAGTGGTCAGAAATACAGGAGAGGTCAGGGCAGGTGGAGGTCAATCAGGGTCATGATAAGCTTCTCAGCAACTAAAGTTAATCTAAAAATGGTATGACATTTTGCTTATCTGTCATGGTGTATGTCGCTCAGGATTCTCAACTAGGCAGGTTGAGGGGCTCCAAGATACTTTGGAGGGAACTGTTTTCGCAGTTTCCTACTTGGTTGGTAGGATCCGGTTTGGGACCTGGAGCCCGGAGATTTTGGACTGACCTGGTGGGAGGAAATCTCCAATCCTGGGACCGGGTTTTAGGACAAGCCAGCACACTGATTATGCAGGTGTATGCAGGGCTTTTTGGAGAGTCCTGACCAGAGTTCTGGGCTCCACCCTCCCGAGGAGTCCAGGTGTGCAAGGGAGAAGCCAGAGGCTGCATTAGGCAGTCTATGATGGAACAGAGGGCCCAGGCCTGTGCAAGAAAGAGTGCTAACTGAGGTGCAGTGTTTGTATATGAATGAAGGGACCCTATTAAATGACCAAGGCATGAAGCCTGAGCAGCGGTGCAGCTAGAGAGCCAGGAGGCTGAATCTTTCTTTTGTTTTTTCATTGCTTGTGGATATCCCTGCATGGGCAACTGTTTGTTTTGCTGGACATTTTCTTTATCTACAATAAAAGTGGATCAATAAGCCTGACCAACTGGCGTGGTCTCTACTCACTGGTGAACGCTACACTAAACCTAAACAATCCCCTAACATTACACTGGTAAAAAGCACACCTAAGTGTTCACAAACTCCAGAATAGGAAGCCTGAAAGTGTCCAGGGTACTAGACGAATTAGGACATGTGCCAATGCCTTCTAAAGAAGAAAAATCCTGGGAGCCGCACATTACCCAAAACCCTCATGTAAAGAGTGGAAGCAGCCTCATCCTAGACTCTGTCCAGGCCATGCCCCGACCAGCTTTTTCCCTGCCTGCACTCCCAGCGTTTGTTAGCATTTAAGGACCTACTAGAGCCTGAAGCGGCACGCTCAATTTCTTTGATCTGACACACAAATATGTTTGGCTATACCCTTGGCAATAAGTAGGATGTCCATAGACATAGGCAGAATGCTGATTAATATGTGTAGATACCGAAGAAGAATAGGGTGGGGGAGGACCCAGCAGGGAAGGCTGGAGAGCAGCATGACTTAGGGAGTTCACCAGAGACACCAGGGCAGTGGCAGAAGTGGCAGCAGGATGAGCCACTGAAGATCAATTCACATTTAACTACTCAATAACCAGATGTAGAAAGGTAAATAACGTTGTGCTTATGGTAGATTAATGTGCATACATTTAAATATAAATGTGCATATGTAGCTGCTGCTGAAGAATAAAGTGCTAGTGCCTTTAAAGTGATGAAAGAGAATGAAGTGACGTCGTTCATGACCAGGTACGCTCAGCCAATCGCTAGACGCGTTTCGCCATCCAATCATCCTGGTCATGAACGACGTCACTTCCGGCCGGTGGAGCGCACGCTGCAAGAGCAGCGAACCACCGCGCCGTGCTCTGTCTGTTTGATATTGACCCATTGAAAGTAGGTTTTTTCATATAAATAAAATTAATACCTTTATATACTTCACTATGGAGGGCATTCTATCTTTATGAGGGCACTCTGGATTTAAGAATGGCTACCTATAAGGATCTCTCCAACTGACTGGATATTTAATGCAGTGTTCCAAGGAGCTGTGACTACACACAAAGATACATATTCTGCCAGCTTACTAGCGTCATGCGGTATGTAGGGTACCACAGGGGGAGCACCTGGCACTTTATTTTTAGCAAGTGGAACACAGAAGCACTTTCTTCATTTTGCACTGAATGGACACTATATTTATATCCATATTTATTGATTTATTGGACTTTGAGCTTTTTTTACCTTTAACAAGGAGTATATTGCTGTTATCATTTATTGCAGTTTGTTATTAGATTTGAACATTTGCTTATTTGCACATTTGTATTCTGGCTATTTGGATAACCAGTAGCAGCGCTGAATCATTTCTCTTTCATCAATAACCAGATTTGCCAATAATGGGCAAACACAATGCAGGCGACTGCCAGGATTGACGACTACACAGTAGGTAAATTGAAAAGGAAGTCAGACTCTGGAATACAATATTCTGTACATGGCATACCAACAGAGTGGTGGGGTTTTAAAAAAAATATATATATATATCAGGTAAGCCATACACACTGCGGGGCTGAATGAGAGAAATCAAAAGATTCCCCCATCCCTGCTGACTGGCTTGAATGAACAAATCCACACTGCCCACTATTGCATTCACACAACCTATACCTGCCTAAATATCTGAATAGTGACTGCATATGATTGGATGCAATCACTGTTCAGCTGACAATTTTCCACCCAGCTCCTTTAATTTAGAAATGGACATTTGCTAGCCAGGTGATGCCAAAAGGTCAACTTGAACTTTATCTGATTCAGTACCCCACAAATGATTAATATTCAAATTAAGGTCTTTTTATATTGATAGCATTGTATGTACCTGAATAGAAACAGGTGTGTGTCCAGAGGGTGGTGATTGATGGCATATTGTCAGAATAGTCTGGAGTTGTGGATGGGGTACCCCAGGGCTCTGTCCTGGGACCAATTCTGTTTAATTTGTTTATTAACATAGAGGTTGGAATAAATAGTTTAATCTCAGTGTTTGCAGACCATACAATACTAAGCAGGGCAATAACTTCACAACAGGATATAGCAGATAGTTAGGGCGGTAGTAAAGGCAGCAAAAAATTAAAAAAATATAAAAAATTGGATCTAAGCAGTTTAAAGTAGAAATATAGGCAAAACCTTTTTCTCCATTTTGGATAGAGTAAGGGAGGGTTATATCTCCTGTCAGATTTTTTTTCTCCATCTGTGTGCCATTTTGGAAATTTCCCTTCACTTCCTGTCCCATAGCCAAACAGAAAGTGATAGGAAATCTTTGTAAATCAAGAGAATCTCTTGGGGACCCCCAGATAACCAGAACTAGTGTCTCCAATGGAAGATTTCCCCGCTATTGCTTTTCTGGGGACAACCCAAAATTTGGGATTTTCTTTTACTTTTTACTTTCACTTTAATGATAGGGGTAAACAGGACAACTAGAGAGGGTAAATCTCCCTAACGGGGGCACAGTCAGCAATACAAACTGACAGGGGGTCTAATCCCTCTCCACTCTATCCAAAACTAAAAAAACAAGGTTTTGCCTTTAGTTATACTTAACTATACTGCACCACATACTAGCACATTATGACATACTTACCTGAAAATGAAACCCTCCAGTGGCGTGCTTTCACCACTGTAGGCCCTTCAATCTTCACGCAGTCTTCCTTCTGGGTTGGCAGGCTTTGGCGGTATGAATGGCGTCACTCCCACGCATGCACACAGGAATCACTGTTTACGGCACAGGACTTTGAAAGAATGGCACAGGTACGCCATTCCTTCAGAGCGCATGCACTGGTTGCTTCTTAAGCAAATATCTCCTAAATGGTGCACATTACATTTCTGTCCGTCCAGCCCTGAGATTTACATGGGAATTACAGCACTCTGTTACTTTTAAGGAATACAGTGGTGTGAGGCAGCAGCAAACTAAGGAGACCATACCTCATACCTCTTACCTGCTTACTCTTCTCCCTCCTTCCGTCTGCTTCTACCTTGCCAGTACATTTCCATTGCTAGGTTAGTAAAAAAATAAAATAAATAAACCTAACCTAAAAACACCACCAAACCCAAAAGCTCAAACTAGTTACCTTAATCCATGGTTACATGATGCTCCAGCTCCTGTCTCTTCCATCTACTTCCCTGCAGAGGAGGAGAGTCTTTCTTTGGATATCCACATCACTGTATGGATGATGTAGATAATTCCTGTTGGCTGTACCAGCAGTCTTCTCTGGATCCAGAAATCTGCAGCAGAGTGATGCAACTGGTTGACTTCAAGGCTGGACCCTCCTGTCATTACCTACCACCAAGGTGGCACCGATGAGCGATACGGACAGTAGAGTTAGGTGAGTCTCACCTTCACAAAGTGTTTAAGGATTTAAAAACTGCCTAAAAGGTGAGAGGGACGAGAATGGGGAAATCTTTGTCTAGTGATGGTCTTTAAAGAGAAAATGCACATATTTATAGTTATTATTCTAAAGTTTACCTAAAAATAACCTTACGTCTTCTATATGAATAGGAGGCCTAAAAAGATCTATTGAACAAGTATATCTTATAAGTGATTGCGCTAAACCTAAACCAATACTGAGTCTCACTCAAAAATCATTCACAAAAACTCCTTTTCTGCCAACAAGAGGCCAAAAGGTCCAGAAGCCTGAAGGGCTAGGGTAGGGGTCTCCAAACCTTTCATACAAAGGGACAGTTTATTGTCCTTAAGACTTTAGGAGGGTCGGATTGTGGCCAGCAGAGGGCAGAAAATGTCACAGGCCCAGCATCAGTGAGAATAAATATGGCTTGTGGTCAATAGGAGGAGGAGTAGTGCCCTATTAGTAGGAGGAATAGTATCCCATCATTGGTATCGGTGGAAGAAATAGTGCCACATTGTTGGTATCAGTGGGAGGAATCATGCCCCAAGGACTGGATAAAGGCTAGCAAAGGGCCACATCTCGCCCTCAGACCGCAGTTTGGAAACTCCTGGGCTAGGGAGAATGCTGCTCTCAGAGAATCCACTGGGAAGCAGATAAATTATGAAAGAAAACAAACAAGACAGCGCACAAACCCTAGTGTGATTAAACCTTTTATTAACAGTTGAACAGTGTTGATAATATCATTGCACTCACATGATTTATGAATAAATTAGCATATATGGAGGTTGCGTGGTCCAGAAGGTACAATCTTCAAGAGTCCACGTCTCCAGGAGCTTGTATATAATTGATGGTAGAAGCCTTTGGCACTCTAGTGCCTAAGGGCGAGGATGCATCCTAATAGCTAAACAATTATGGTAAAAAGACAAAAACTGAATAGAGCCCACTTGGGTATGAACAGTGCCGCATCCTATAGGTAAATTGGTAGAAGAACAGCAAGGTTGGGGATTTTGAAGGCACAAAGAAAAATCAGACATTATTAAAAACATAAGCATTTATTATTATTTGTTAAAAACACAAAAAAAAACATAATGGAAACTGGTCCATATTCATATAACTCAACCACAATGGGATACATAAGCATAATAATGCATAGTAAAACTCTTTTCAAGTCTTGACACAAATCTTCATGGGGAGAGGGGGATATCAAAGTGGTTATAGGATAAGTTCACCTTTTCAAAAAAAAAAAAGTAATAAATGCACATCTTTTTGCAGGTAAACAAATGTGCATTTATTTTATTTTATTTTTTTATTAGGAGCCTGCAAAGCATTGTATTCACAATCACCAAATCGTGGGTGCTATGCAGGGCTCTTGCAGACCTCCTACGAGCACCTCCTAGGAGCATTCAGCTACACACTGACAGGAGCTTTCAATGAACTACCACAGCGCTCAACAGCAATTCTCAACAGTATTCTGTCAATGGGAAACTACAACTACCAAGAGCCTTTCCGGTAGTTGTAGTTTCCCATTCACAGAATACTGTGTACGAGTGACGTGGCCGGGTGGGCAGAGAAGATCCCCGGTCTGCTGTTACAGCAGGGAGCAGGGGGCACAGGGACATCTGCAGCACTAACACGTTACACACTGAATACAGGTGTAACATGTAACATATTAGAAAAGGTGAACTTATCCTTAAAATCTACAATACAAACATTTGTGTCACATATAGAACATTAAGAAAATTGCCCAAAAGGGAAATTACAAAGGAGATCGTCAGCAACTTACAGAACCAATGGTTACATATTCATATTTCCCGAAAGGGGGAACCCACCAAAGAAAGAGGTTCCGGCTATTCGTAATGCAAAAATTCTGAGAACATACAATGACAAATGTCATTCAGTTTTGGAATGAATAAACTTTACCAAATGAAAACTACATTCACTGTTCGAAATTGGTTTGTTTGAGAAAAAATTTCAGTCCAGCTCCTTTTAACTTTCCCGTCACTGCAGTCAAATTCAAATGTTGATTTTAACCCCAGTAATGATTAGAAAATTGAACAAACAAAACAATTTGAACAAAATTCTACTAGTGTACAGTATAGGCAGTATAAACTACAGCAGGGCTTGACACATTTGCTTTGAATCTAGAACTTAGGAGCCAGTCATTTTCAACTAAAAAAAAGTTTTTATTTATTTGGGGGACGGGCGGCTGTCTCATTCAGTTGCGGTGCTGCCGGGTGGGACAGCTTTCTCACTGGGTGGTTTTGCAGGATGCTCTCGGGGTGGGGGGATTTGACACTTGAGGTTGTTGGGTTTTTGGTGTGTGGCATGCTGCGTGGGCTGGACTCTGCTCACCTCCCTGCTTATCTCCGGCACTGCACTCAGGGAACTGATGGGGAGTGGGAGGGGTGGGCCACGGTGCATGCGGATTGGCTGGTGCCAAGGGGGAGAGTATGGGGGAGCACAGCGGCAGCGGGTCTGCTGGGGGAGGGGGCGGAGGGTGCACGGGGGAGGTAAGTGAAAACTTTGGCTCTGCTGTGGGTAAGCAGCAGAGCTGGAGGTTTTTTGTTTTGCTTCTGGATGTTGGAACTGGATCGGCTGCCCGGCGCCCGGAGCTACATGTCTGGGGCGTCAGGTGGTGGGAGTTGCTCATGCCTGGTGCCAGCGGTGGGTGAACTGGCAGGGGCCCGGGCACTGGTATGTGGTTTCCGGTCGCCGTGGCAACCTGGCGCCTGCGATTTGTCAAGTTCTGAAGTGATTTTCAGTACAAAAAGTGCCAAAAAATGAATTGAAAAGACTCTAAGGGAAGATAGGAGACTGCTCACGTGCATGCGTGGTACCAGAGCTGTGATCCTTCCATGTCCTGTTTACTCTCCCATGTAGCTTTAACTTGATTTTTTGGTGAAGGTGCGCCATGCTTGTACTGTATTTCAAAGAGTTGGCTATAAAAAACAGTTAATCATTTGGCAGGTAAAACAGAAACACCTAAATGTATTTATTCTATGGTGTCGTTTGTCTGGAGTTTCACTTTAAAATACTATAGACTCCCCTACAACAAATGTGAAGAAATGACTTTTTTAAACACAGGAGAAGTCTATTCCTGTATAAGGAAATCAGCCAGCACAGCCCAGTCGAATGATTTATGCGGCATCACTGCTCCTTCATGGCCTTAAACAGTAAAATCCGGCACTGAGTAATTTCAAAGCTTAAAGCGCATCTATGGTCAAAATTTATATTCATTTGCACACTAAATTTTAATCATTTCCATATATATATATATATATATATATATATATATATATATGTATATATATATATATATAAACCATATATCCATTTGCACACTAAATTTTAATCATTTCTAGCCTATTTGTATTAGTCTGAACAATCTTGAAGATGTAAATTTACTTTGTGACGATCCCCACACCTTTGCTTCTTTGGATTCTGTGACATCTATTCACCATACCTTGTGAGTAGACACATTCCAGAGCCTGTCTTCTGAGCTACAGAGGTGCTGAGAGGAAGAGATTCAGGAGGTGAAATCAGTATAGGAAATCACTGCTTGCAGGCAGCAAGGTACTATGGGATATGTAGTCCTTAGAAATTGAAAGTAAATAACAGAGGAGAAGCTGCAAAGCATGCAGGGAATCCAGGAAGTTGTGAAAAGAGATGGCCAGCAGACAGGCAGCACTTATAACATGAAAAGAGATTATTTCACATACTGTAAGTTCATATTGGACCAGTGGTGGTCCGTCCATTAGGGGTGCAGAGGCGCTGCCCCCCCCTAGCTATGCATCCGGCCCCCTAATCTACATGCAGGGCGCCGGACGCATGGATTCCAATAGGGGATTTTTTTATTTTTTTTTTAAGCACGTGATTAGAGCCAGAGGCTCTAATAAGCTTAAAAAAAAGGGTGGGCTCAGGGCACAGAGAACTGCGCCCTGAGCCCACCCAGTTGTATGGCAATAGTGAATAAATATTGGCTATTGTCACACTGATTCTCCTCCAGAAGGAGGGTTGTGAGACCCCTTTCCCGACTGACCAAAAGGAGAAGCGATCTTACTGGCCACTTGCCAGGAAGAGGGAAGAGACACACGGCTGGAGGAGAAGCATAGCTTTACAAGCCATCCAACATTCCCCGGCTCGAACAGGAGGAAGGAGGAGGTAAGGAGGTAGGAAATATGGGGTGTTGTTTTGCCTGCCTGCCGGCCGGCCGGGCGTCCTTCCATCCGTCAAGGGAGGAGGGGGGGTGGTGCATTGGTTTTCCGCCGCCCCAGAATTACCGAGCACCAGCCGCCACTGTATTGGATTGCCATCTAAAACTATTGTTTGTATTGCTATTACAATGCTGATGTTAAAAAATTAAAGTGTATGCTGTGACCATAGATTTGCTTTAATACATGAGGTTAAAGTGGTTGTAAATCTCGGACATGAAATATGAACAAAGCATATCCTTCTATAGTTTTTACTTGTCTCAGTTCAGAGCATCAAGTGTCATTTCTGTCTGCTGCTTTATTTCTCTGCTATCAGAATGAGTCTCTTCTGATAAGTTTTCCTGACGCCAAGATAGAAAAGTGACAGGGAAGGGAGCTCCAAAACACAGCCTGTGATTGACAGCCTCAGCTCTGGCATTCAAATTTATTCTATTAGAATTTCGGAAGATGGTTATATTCTTTCTATTTTATTCTATCCTATTGTTTTTTTTTTTCTATTCTGTTCTTTTCTTTTCTATTGTGTTCTGTTCTGTTCGAATTTGAATTTATTCTATTCGAATTTCAGAAGAACGGTTATATTCTGTTTTTATTCTATTCTACTCTAATCCATTTTTTTTCTATTCTCTTATTTTCTATTCTATTCTTTTCTATTCTAATCTATTATATTCAAATTTCAGAAGATGGATATATTCTTTCTCTTTTTTCTATTCTATTGAATTATAGTCTATTGTTTTTTCTATTCTATTATTTTATAATCTATTCTATTCTAATCTATTCTATTTGAATTCAGATTTATTCTACTTGAAATTCGAATTTCAGAAGATGGTTATACTGTATGCTTTATATTTTACTCTATTCTGTTCTGTTTTTTCTATTCCATTCTATTCTTTTATTTTCTATTCTATTATTTTTTTCTATTCTATTCTATTGTTTTCTATTCTATTTTAATCTATTCTATTCGAAATTCAAATTTCGGAAGACAGTTATATTCTATTTTATTTTATTCTATTCTTTTTTTTTTCTATTCAAGTCTTTTATTTTCTATTCTATACTTTTCTAATTTATTCAATTTTTTTCAATTCTATTCTTTTAATTTAGTTCTATTTATTTATTTTCTATTCTATTTTGTTCTGTCTTACTCTATTCTTTTCTAGCCTTTTCCATTATATTCTTTTATTTTCTATTTCGTTCTGTTTTACTCTCTTTTCTTATTCTACTCTTTTATTTTCTATTCCCTTATTTTCTTTTCTATTTTATTCTGTTCTATTTTTTTATTTTCTATTATATTCTGTTCTGTTTTACTCTATTCTGTTCCTTTATTTTATATTCTATTTTTTTCTCTCCTTGTTTTTGAATTCAATTAGAATTAGATTCAAATTTAAATGAATGAATTTGAATTTTGTTATTTCCGATTCGTTTTAATCCTTTACTGTTGTAATTCTGAAATTCGGATACATGCAAATTTTCAAATAACTAAAAATTTGTCCAAATTTAGATTTGAAATTAAACAAACCGCACTGTCTAATCTCTGTTCCTCCTTCATCCAGAGTGGAGGCACTCTAATACAGGAGCTGTATTACTGGCCAGATCGCCAGGTAAAAACAGAGGGGGGAAAAAAAAAAAAAAAGCAAACTGATGCAGCCATCAGATCTGATGATTGGTAAACTGCAATATATTATGTTTTGGGTGTAAAACCACTTTAAATAATCCTTTCACGCACTTTCCCTTTATTGTGGCAGCCAATTGCTGATATATAACTACTTGCATTGGATAAGATTCTTGAGCTCATCGGTCTGTAAAGGCAAACTGTGCTCCTTGTTTACTGATGCTGCAGGGATTGCTAATGACATACTCCGTACATTCTAGACTTATTGTTTGCAATATACAGTGAGTCCTGGTTCACGCCTATGTGTTGCAGGAAACACAGCGAATTCTGTGTGTTTCCTGCATTGCATTGCAATCACACGGCATCCATGGGATCTGCTGCGGGTGTCAATTTTATCATAACGACACCCCAAAACAGGTCACAAAATGCAGTGTGATTGCCAGAATCACATTGCATGGCTATGAACATTCATGCAATGCGATTCAGGTGCAGACGAAAAAAAGGGTCCTGCACCATTTTGGTGCAGATACGATGCAATTGCAGCCATACAAAATGTATGGCTGAAGTTGCACCACACAGACATCGCAAGTGATTTTCACAGGAATTCGGTGCGTTTCCTATGCAAATCACATGCGTTGTCCCGGGCTTAAGGTTCACCTTTTATTATCTTGTAATATATCTGGAATTTTTCTGATTGTCCTGAGCAGCCCAAATCCTCCTTTTCTGGGGCCCCTTGCTGACGCTCCTGGCTTCTCCCTCTGCTTGCTATGGGGGCACTCATGCGGGCTCACTCCAGAGCCGGCTCTGTGTGTCTATTGACATACAGAGCATGGCTTGGCCCCACTTCTCCTAACTGGCTGTGATTGACAGTCTCTAAGCCAATGAGTAATGAGAGAGCCATTGCTCTTGTGCACAATGCTGGATCGAGAACAGGCTTAGGTAAGTATAAAGGGGGCTGGGTGGGGTGGCTGTTCTCAGAAGTTTTTTTTACCTTAATGCACAAAATACATTAAGAAAAGAAACATTCTGCCTTTAGAAGCACTTTAGGCTAGTGTCATGACCACTGCTCCAGTTTTTCTTTTTCAGGGTTACTCTTTTTCTTGTAGCCTCCTATGGAGCCACCCTTCCATGTAGAGACCAGGGCTGTGCCTACCTACACTGTATGCAATAGAAACACACGGCAAGGCACTCTCCTGCTCCTCTATCCTGCCTACCCCCCCTTTTTTTCCTAGCTAATAGACTGGCTCCAGACTGCACTGTCCACTGTTAACTCTTTCCTACCAAGCCTGGATGTTTAGGGAAGAAGTACACTTGGGGTGGTTGTAGCTGTACCCCTCCCACTCCAAATCCCTTTCCCTTTGTTTTCTCACAAACTATCTATCAAACTATGTTTAATTCAAACTAAGTTTAATTACCATTGTTATGTATGTTTGTGGTTGTAAACTGCTGCACTTTTTTTTTCTTTTTCTTACCTGCAAGGCAAAGGAATAATGTGCTAATATGCATAGCATACTAGCACATTATGTTAAACTTGCCTGAAAACAAAGCGTTCCAGTAATGCAATGCCATCGCTGAAGGCAGCCTCCATCTCTACCTGGTCTTCCTTCCTGTTTCACAGCTCCGGCTCTGTGACTGGCCCGAGCCGCGATGACGTTACTCCTGCGCATGTGCGTGGGAGCCACCAGTCACGGCACACTGCTCTGTAGTAACGGCACCGGTGGCCGTTCCTTCAGAACGCATGAGCCGGTGACGTAACTGGCTGCTAGCTCAGTAAATATCTCCTAAACGGTGCATGTTTAGAAGATATTTACACTACCCATAGATAAGCCTTAAAATTGAGCTCAGGTGCATCCTGTATCCACAGATCATCCTTGAGATGTTTCTACAACTTACATAGTTACATAGTTACATAGTTAGTGAGGTTGAAAAAAGACATCAGTCCATCCAGTTCAACCTATGATGTGTGTGTGTGTTTGCTTTTAACCGTACATTGTATACCCTTGTATGTTGTGGTCTTTAAGGTGTCCATCCAATAGTTTTTTGAAACTATCAATGCTCCCCGCTGATACGACTGCTTGTGGAAGAGAATTCCACATCCTTACTGCTCTTACAGTGAAGAACCCCTTACGCACTTTAAGGTTAAACCGCCTTTCAAGTTTTAGTGAATGGCAACATGTCTTATTGTATCTCCTTTCTCTGAATAGTTTGTTCCTTATGCTAGGGTCGCCAGTACAGTATTTGTACATTGATATCATATCCCCCCTCAATCGTCTCTTCTCCAGAGAGAATAGGTTCAGTGCTTGTAGTCTTTCCTCATAGCTGATGTCCTCCATTCCCCTAATTATTTTTGTTGCCCTTCTCTGGACTTTCTCCAGTTCCAGCACATCCTTCCTGAGGACCGGTGCCCAGAACTGGACAGCATACTCCAGATGTGGCCGGACCAGAGTCTTGTAGAGTGGAAGAATAATCTCTTTATTTCTGGAGTGAATCCCCTTTTTTATACAACCCAGTATTCTGTTGGCTTTGCTTGCGGCGGCTTGGCATTGCATGCCACTGCCAAGCCTGTTGTCTACCAGTACCCCCAGGTCCCTTTCCATCCTAGACTCACCCAGAGGTTCCCCCCCTAGTGAGTAGCTTGCTTTCTGGTTTCAGGCCCCCAAGTGCATTACTTTACATTTTTCTACATTAAATCTCATCTGCCATGTAGTTGCCCACCCCGTTATTTTGTTCAGGTCTGCTTGCAAGATTTCCACATCCTGCATAGAAGATATTGGCATGCCTAATTTAGTATCATCTGCAAATACTGAGATTGTACTAGATATCCCCTCCTCTAGATCATTTATGACTAAATTAAACAGGATTGGTCCCAGGACAGAACCCTGGGGGACCCCACTTTCCACACCCGCCCAATCCGAGTACTCCCCATTAATCATCACTCTCTGGACTCTCCCCTGGAGCCAGTTCTCTATCCAGGTACTCACCTTATGGTCCATACCTACCTTCCTTAGTTTGTACAGTAAGCGTTTGTGGGGAACGGTGTCAAAGGCCTTTGCAAAGTCCAGATACACCACATCCACAGGCTTACCTTTATCTAAGTGGCAGCTCACTTCATCGTAGAAGGTTAATAGATTGGTTTGGCACGAACGATTTTTCATGAATCCATGCTGATTACTACTTATAATACCGTTATAATACACAGAGTCCATCTGTGGTAAATTCAGTTGATTGGAAATAATATGGAAAGGCACACACCTGTCTTTATAGGGTCCCACCAGTGCATGTCAGAGCACAAACCAAGCCATGAAGTCCAATGAATTTTCTGTAGAGCTCAGAGACAGGATTGTATGGAGGCACAGATCTAGGGAAGGGTACAGAAAAATGTCTGCAGCATTGACGGTCCCAATGAGCAAAGTGGCCTCCATCATCTGTAAATGGAAGAAGTTTGGAACCACCAAGACTCTTCCTAAAGCGGGCCACCCGGCAAAACTGAGCAATCTGGGGAGAAGGGTCTCAGTCTGGGAGGTGACCAAGAGCCCGATGGTCACTCTGACAGAGCTCCAGCATTTCTCAGTGGAGAGAGGAGAAACTTCCAGAAGAACAACCATCTCTGCAGCACTCCACCAATCAGGCCTGAACAGTAGAGTGGCCAGATGGAAGCCACTCCTCCGTAAAAGGCACATGAGAGACCACCTGGAGTTTACCAAAAAGCACCTGAAGAGCTCTCAGACCATGAGAAACAAAATTCTCTGGTCTGATAAAACAAAGATTGAACTCTTTGGCCTGAATGGTAAGCGTCATGTCTTGAGGAAAACCTCCATCATAACCTAGTCATTACATCCCTGTAGTGAAGCATGGTGGTAGTAGCATCATGCTGTGGGGATATTTTTCAGCGGCAGGAACTGGGAGACGAGTCAGGATGGAGGGAAAGGTAAATGCAGCAATGTACAGAGACATCCTTGATGAAAACCTGCTCCAGAGCACTTTGGGCCTCAGACTGGGACCAAGGTTCATCTTCTAACAGGACAACGACCCTAAGCACACAGCAAAGATAATAAAGGAGTGGCTACAGGACAACTCTGTGAATATTCTTGAGTGGCCCAGCCAGAGCACAGACTTGAACCCGATTTAACATCTCTGGAGAGATCGGAAAATGGCTGTGCACCAACGCTCCCTATCCAACCAGATAGAGCTTGAGAGGTCCAGCAAATAAAACTGGGAGAAACTGCCCAAAAATAGGTGTGCCAAGCCTGTAGCATCATACTCAAAATGGCTGTAATTGGTGCCAAAGGTGCTTCAGCAAAGTATTGAGCAAAGGCTGTGAATAGTTATGTACATGGGATTTTTTTCGTTTTTTTATCTTTTATAAATTTGCAAAGATTTCAAACAAACTTCTTTCACATTGTCATTAGGGATATTGTTTGAAGAATTTTGAGGAAAATAATGAATTTAATCCATCTTGGAATAATTTTGCTGTAAAATAACAAAATGTGAAAAAAGTGAAGCACTGAGAATACTTTCCAGATGCACTGTATGTTTTATAGCAGAAAGTAAAAAATATTGTTTTTATTTTTCAAAATTGTCAGTCTTTTTTCATTTATAGCGCAACCCAGTGGTGATCAAATACCACCAAAAGAAAGCTTTATTTGTGGGAAAATAATTGATATCAATTTAATTTATGTACAGCGTTACATGACCCCACAATTGTCAGTTAAAATAACGCAATGCCATATAGCAAAAAATGGCATGGTCATGAAGAGGGGTAAATCTTCCGGAGGTCAAGTGGTAAAGTATACCTATTTATGGACTGCGTAGACCATCCAAAGCTCCATACATAAATGATTGGAAAGAAAAATGCAACCTAGGCAGTCATCTCTATTCAGCCAGCTATGTCTTATATCTGAGAATGCCCATAGACCAGCCTTCCTCCACCAGGGTTCTGTGGAACACTGAGGGTCCTCCAGAGGTTGCTAGGGGTTCCTTGAGCTGTGGCTGATGGACCTTCCTTTTGATGGTGTCTGCAATGTTCCAGTTTCAATGCCGCTTGGGACAGTCACCGGCAAGACAGCAATGAACTTTTTATCTGTCTGTAATGATGTTACTATGACCATCAACGTAAGAGCCATTTTTGCCACTGAACCGCGCTGAATTACTTTTAGCATGGGTTCCCCAAGATCTGAAGTTAATTTCAAGGGTTCCTCTGGGGTAAAAAGGTTGAGAAAAGCTGCCTAAAGGCCTGTACACACGATAAGAAAATCTGAGGGAAAATTTGTCCGACGACCGATCTGCCGATTTTCGGATTGTTAGTATGGTGCTTTCCGACAGCCAACTCCAACTTTTCGGCTGACAAAATCCTGATGTGCAGGCTATATAATTTTTGTCGTCAGTAATACAACGTCCGATTTTCATCTGATTAGTACAGATTTAGACGGAAAAAAATCTTAAGAGCAAGACTAGGCATGCTCAGAGACGAAAGAACACATACAAATCAATCCAACACATGACATCAATTCTGAAGTAGAATTCTGTCGTACGGGAAAATTCGTATGAAAATAACCTCTTCACTTTCCACATCAGACTAGCATGCCGCAAAAAACGGACGACAGATCGTTCGATAATCTGATCGTGTGTACGGGGCTTTAGACACTACATGTGTCAGTGGATCTGGCTGGAATCAGATGGATCAGGTGACGTGATTAACATTTGAGGTCTATGCAGACCTTTCGTCCACAGTCAGAAGGAGTATATCTAATTATAAGTCATGCTGAGATTTATTTTGAGAATTTCAATTGGCGCTAAAGTTTGTAGTAAGCAAAGCCCAGGAGAATGATCACATTTCACCTGCTGCCCTTGCAATGTTTACTATAAAGAAGGTCCCAGTACTGGGGCATGGAGCCAGTGATTTCCTCAAATCACATTACACGTAGCACATGACATGCAGTCACAGGCTTCCCTGTTCCTGCCCACCTTTTTTCCTGGCTCGGGGACAGACCTGCTAGTCACACATTGATGTGAAAGCTCAGTCTATTCATACTCACTTACCATATGTGGTGTCAGAAGGACAGCAGGACCATACAGTGTGTTAACTGAAACAATTAAAGAGGAACTGCATCCATCACACATAGTGCAAGGTTGCAAGTAGTTTTACAAAAAAAAAATCTTACCGGGAGCTACACTCAGAATTGGTTACATATATGAAATTCAGTTTTTGTAAAGCCTATTACAGGTTGACACTAAACACTAGTAATTGATATTTTTATAGGTATAGTCAGGTAAAAGTGGGTAGAAAATGCTGTCTTTGAAGTCTTCCCATAGACAGGCCAGTTGTCTGAGGATCTTGCTAAAATCCTTTCATTTAGTGCCGGTTCACACTAGGACGACTTGCCCAGCCTGACAAGTCGTGCACCGTCGCGGTCCATTGTGTGGTACAGGAACGGTTCTAATAGGAGCGACACAAGTCGCTCCAACTTAGAAAAAGGGTCCTGTACTACTTCGGGGCGACCTGGAGCGACTTGCATAGACATTCATAGGTCGCCCCCTAAGTCGGATCACCATAGTGTGAACCGACACTTAACATATTTGGGTATCTAAAATAGACACTGCAGAGATACTGGGATACTGTTGGATAAAATAAATTCAGTATTTGAAAAAATTCTACGACTGGATCCGGTGTTGTGCATATTGGGGCATATTGGGGTATATGGAAGAGAGTGTGGGACCTATAGGAACAGCAGCTCTGAGATGTCTTTAGCAAGCTAGAAAGGCAATTACCTGTAAAGGGATAGATTCTAGACCACCATCTAAAACGGAGTGGCTGAGAATGGTGAATAACACAATATTAAGGGAAAAACTGCCCTACATAAGAAGGGGAGGTACAAATAGATTTAAAAATTTATGGAAAGCATGGGTTGAAACCCCAGGACTGGCAGCTGAAATTGTGAATATTTAGAAAGTCTGTTTTGATAATACACTAATCCTAAATGGGACATGCGGATAGTGGATGGGAATTTGGGGGGGGGGGGGGGAGAAGGAAGTGTATGCCCCCGTTCACACTTAGGCGACCTGTGAGGCGACCTGGTCGCCTCACAGGTCGCCGTAGGTCGCCTCCCATAGGGAAGGGTCCAGAGCTTCTTTGGGGCGACCAGGAGGCGACCCCCATAGACTTCAATGTTATGAAGTCCGTGGCGGCTGCTCCGAGGTCGCGGCGCGCTGCTCGCACCCCGACCTCGGAGGTCGCGGTGCGAAGTAGCGTCGCCCCTATGTGAACGGGGGCTTAAAGTATTTATTTACAGAATGTATTTTATTGTTTTTGTATGGAAATTTTGTTATTGGGAAAAATAAAAATAAAAGATGAATTAAATAAAAGAATGGATACTAGCTCTGTAAATAGGACTATATATACACTCACCGAGCCACTTTATTGGGTACACCTTGCTAGTACCTGGTTGGACCCCCTTTTGCCTTCAGAACTGCCTTAATTCGTGGCACAGATTCAACAAGGTGTTGGAAATATTCCTCAGAGATTTGGGCCATATTGATGTGATAGAATCACGCAGTTGCTGCAGATTTGTCGGCTGCACATCCATGATGCGAATCTCTCCTTCCACCACATCCCAAAGGTTCTCTATTAGATTGAGATCTGGTGACTGTGGAGGCCATTGGATTACAGTGACCTCATTGTCATGTTCAAGAAACCAGTGGTGAGATGATTTGAGCTTTGTGACATGGTGCATTATTCTGCTGGAAGGAGCCATCAGAAGATGGGTACACTGTAGTCATAAAGGAATGGACATGGTCAGCAACAATACTCAGGTAGGCCATGGCGTTTAAACGATGCTCAATTGGTACTAAGGTGCCCAAAGTGTGCCAAGAAAATATCCCCCACACCATTACATCACCAGCCTGAACAGTTGATACAAGGCAGGATAGATCCATGCTTTCATTTTGTTTATGCCAAATTCTGACCCTACCATCTGAATATCGTAGCTGAAATCGAGACTCATAAGACCAGCCAATGTTTTTCCAATCTTCTATTGTCCAATTTTGGTGAGCCTGTGCGAATTGTAGCCTCAGTTTCCCTGTACTTCTGCTGCTGTAGCCCTTCTGCTTCAATGTTTGATGTGTTGTGCATTCAGAGATGGTATTCTGCATACCTTGGTGATAACAAGTGGTTATTTGAGTTACTGTTGCCTTTCTGTCATCTTGAACCAGTCTGCCTATTCTCCTCTGACATCAACAAAGCATTTTCGTCCACACAACTGCCGCTCACTGTATATCTTCTTTTTTTCGGGCCCATTCTCTGTAAACCCTAGAGATGGTTGTGAATGAAAATCCCAGTAGATCCGCAGTTTTTGAAATACTCAAACCAGCCAGTCAGGCACCATCAACCATGCCACGTTCACAGTCACTTAAATCCCCTTTCTTCTCCATTCTGATGTTGGGTTTAAACTTCAGCAAGTCGTCTTCACCATGTGTAGATGCCTAAATACATTAAGTTGCTGCCATGTGATTAGCTGATTAGCAATTATTTCTCCCTGTCTTGCTTTATTAAGATTAAACGCTAGAAGTCCATGAGAATAGAATTTAGTTAGAACACTGTCTTAATCTATTACAGTGAAAAGAATATTAAAAATGCCAATAATATATCTCAAAATAAGTGTTTCAGAAAACTGGACGTTTAGGCAGATTTTTATTGTAAATTCAAATATAAAATGCCTTTTAAATACTGCTAGTCTATGTACAAAAAACTGTCTATATTTTAGCTTACTGATGTCCCTTGCACGGCAGTACACAAAGTGGTTGAGGATAAAAAAGGACAGGGCTATTAATCTAACCTCAGGAGCTTGCTGGGGGCATGGGGTTTTACTATCCAGTTAGTAGGCTAGAAGGTAAATTAAGTGTTTTTGCTGAACTGCAGTAGAAAGACAATTAGATAATTAAATTACTATTGAAGGTTAAAATAAAATAAAAAATAACAAACACGTCATACTTACCTTCTCTGTGTAATAGCCTTGCACAGAGCAGCCCCGATCCTCCTCTTCTGGTGTCCCCCATCTGTCCTCCTAGCTCCTGCTGTTCTCTGAGTGCCCCCATAGCAAGCTGCTGGTGCATCCTTGCTCCTTGCTCCTGAGCCCTGCTCTATGTGACCATAAGACACACAGAACAGGGCTCAGCCCCGCCCCGCTACCTCCTCACTGGCTGTGATTGACAGCAGCGGGAACCAATGTCTCTCAGCCAATGAGGAGACAGAGACCTGGGACAGCAGCTGCTCTCGTGCACATCACTGGATCGTGATCGGGCTCAGGCAAGTATTGGGGGGGCTGTGGAGGGGGTTGCATGCTACAGTTTTTTTACCTCTATGAATGAACTTCCCTTGTCCCTGCAATCCCCGATGTCCTCCTGCTCTGTCCTTTCGCCGATGCCGGCATCCTTCTTCCAGGTTCCCTTCCCTGCGAGCACCACGACTCAGGGGGGCTGAACTCGGCGGGAATTTAAAAAAAAATTACACAAAACACACACATACACATTGTAATCTGTCATGATTACATTACTATGTGAAACCATTTCACCTCAGTTTTGTCCAGTGCCCTGCCTGCACTTTTAGTGTTCTTTCTGCCTGGAAACTTGAGAACGTCCATGGTGTCAAAAGCAGTTTTAGACCAGTTAGAAAACAGTGATAGTGTATTGGAATTACTTGAAGAATGGAGCGATAGTGATTCGTTGGGAAATTCATCATCAGACACTGAAAGTGACGACAGCGACGATTCTGCGATGTCAGTGATGTGCAAACTTGGTGCTCTATTGACTGCAGTACGGATCAGGCAGTGCCCCCAAGATTCCCATTTACTGGAGCACCTGGTATGAAAGTAGACGTTGAAAACTACAACCCCTCGGCATACTTGCAACTACAGTAAACTCCCTCTCCATCGCGGTTCAGTTTTTGCTGTCCCGGTATATTGCGTTTTTTTTTTGTTATTTTACTATATAAATCATTAAAAATGAAATATTTTTGTGTTTTCCATAGCTCTGGCTCTGTCTCTTAGTATCTTTTATGTGTTTAAATGAGTTTCTATTGTTTTAAAAGTGTGTTTAAAGACCTTAAAATGCTTTTACACGGACAGTGACAGTAAAAAAAACATGCCTACAATGCATTTTAATAGGGTTTTTCTATTTCGCGGATTTTCACTTTTCGCGGCTGGGTCCGGAACGGAGGGGGGTTTACTGTATTTCTGACCTATGAGGTTATTGAAAAAATAGTTACTGAGACAAACCGGTACAAAGAGCAACAATTAGCTACTCTGCATCGGAAGTTTTCAAAAGTGGGAACCAGTGCCCAAAGAGGACATTTGGACATTTCTGGGCCTAATAATACTTCTGGGAGTGGTAGGGAAGTGGGAGTGGTAGGGAAACCCCTGCAGAAGTGGTATTGGACAAGTACAGATTTTCCCTGATCATGAAATATTTACACTTCGAAAACAATGAAGAATTTGATGAAACTACTCATCCTGCACCAAAACTAAAGAAATTTTGGGAAGTTTCTCAAATTATTCTAAAGAATTTCCAACGGAGCTATGTGCCAGAAAGAGATAACGCATAGATGAAAGTCTAATGGCCTACAAGGGAAGGCTCAGCTGGGTACAGTACATTGCATCAAAGAGGGCATGATTTGGTGTAAAATCCTACATGCTTTGTGAATTGTCTACTGTCTACATTTGGAATTCAGTCATATGCAGTGGAAAAACAAAGAAAGAAGGTCGGGACTTTGAGTGAGAGACATGACACAGCTTGCAGGAAAAAATAACATATTTTATTAAACATGTGCATACAGATAAAAAGCATAACATGAGATGTAAAATGCTCATATGTATTGACAAGATAACAACTGGTAGGTTATCCCAATTCCAGTATTCAGGAAACCCAAACATGGCAAGTCCTGGAGTAATGGAATATTGAGGGTTACAACATCCATAATCCTCGTAATCAACAATATAAAAGTATATAGTCACAACATCATAAACTCGGCGCGTATCGTGGACTGTCTGTGCCACTTCATCAGGAGTGGATGTTTGATCTATGAAAAAATATGTGTATATGAGGAGATGGCAGGTAAGGATAAATGAGGACTGGGAGGGAAAGGGGGAAAAAAAAGAGACAAACCCTCGGATCCCCAACAAAAAAACTTATATGATGGTAAAATGGTTGCTGACACTGGGATACGAACATGGCCCGGTATGTCTCCCACGGGAGCTGAGGGACCAAAGGACGGGCAGCAAGGCGGGGCACATCACACACATGGCAAGAAGGGCTGAGGTGTACCAAGTAGGAGAATTTATCGGTGGTAGCAGGACTGAAGTTGTCTCTAAATATAAACGGTATATAGAGTATAATTAATCTAAAAGAAATTAATATAATCAAAGTATGTAGTAGATAGAGATCCGGCTATCAGATCCAGCTATATCCTGCTACCATAGTGAGATAGTGCAATTAGAAACCATATGGTGGTGGGTGAGATACCCAGTGGGGGGATGAGAAAAGAGTGCCAAAGGTGGATGAATGGAGTGCTGAGGAAGTGAAAGGTGGCCCACATAGTGTAGTGGACACTGCTAGTGTAGTAAGCAACAAGAGGGAGAGGTGAACTAAATACCAGGGGAGAAGAAAAAGTAATAACAAGATGAGGCCCAAGATGTTAAATGTGCATACCTGTGATTGCCATTGCAGCCAGACATAATGGTCCCTACGTCACGCCAGTGCATATTGAGGATCGCCAAGGAGAGGTGAGCATAGAGGCTCACCATCCGAGTGCGTCTCTTATGCACTGAGAAGGAAATTGAACGTCGGCGCAATGACGTCAAGAATGATTCTACACCTCTGGGTTTTGGGCGCCGGCGTCTCACTCCCGCTGTGATTTTACACAGCGGGAGCTGATTAGCGGGTCCCGCGGACCCAATGTCCACCGGGACCCGCGGATCATTCAGTACACCAACAGAATGGCAGTCTGTCTATGTACACAAGGCAGATTATCATCCTATCAGTACAGCAGACATGGATCCTGTGTTTCTTTAAAGCAGAAACACCAATCCATGTCTTCCACTAGTACAAGCACCCCCCCCCCCACACACTAGTAAAGCACTAGTCAGGCACACAATTATTCCTTTGATTGCCCCTGATGTTAACCCTTTCCCTGCCACTGTCATTAGTACAGTGACAGTGCATATTTTTAGCACTGATCACTGTAATAATGTCACTGGTCCCCAAAAAGTGTAAAAAGTGTCAGTTAGGTGTCCAATTTTCCCGCTGCAATATCACATCATCGCAGTCCCACTATAAGTCACTGATCGCCGCCATTACTAGTAAAAAAATAAAATAAATAAAAATATCCCTTAGTTTGTAGACACCATAACTTTTAAGTTTATTGGGAGTTTTTTTTTCCAAAAATATGTAGCAGAATACATATCTGCCTAAACTGATGAAGAAATTAGATTTTTTTACATTTTTTTATTGGATGTGTTTTTTTAGCAGAAAGTAAAAAGTGTTTTTTTTTTTTTTTCAAAATTTCAAAAAAAAAAAAAAAACGCTGAGGAGATCAAATAACACAAAAAGAAAGCTTTTTTGGGGGGGGAAATGACATAAATTTTATTTTGGTACAATGTGCCGTATCGCAAAATATGGCCTGGTTAGGAAGGGGGGAAAAGGCAAAAGTTTTTTTTACCTTCATGCAGTCTATGTACAGCAGACCCCCTAGCCTCTGAGCCTCCTAATACTTACTTGAGCCCCCTCTCAATCCAGCGATGTCAATGAGAGCCTTGACTGTCCAGGGATTCCCACTCCTGATTGGCTTTTGGCAGCAGCGGGAGCCATTAGCTTCTGATGCTATCAATCACAGCCAGTGAGCCAATCAGGAGACCGGGTTGGTGGGGCCAAGATGCGGCTCAGTGTGTGTGAATGGACACCCAGAGCCTCAGCTCGGGACCGCGCCTGCTTGGGTGCCCCCACAGCAAGCTGCTAGCTGTGGGGGCACCCGGCAGGAGGGAGGGGCCAGAAGCACCGGCGTGGGATCTGAAAAGAGGAGGATCAGGGCTGCTCTGTGCAAAATCATTGCACAGAACAGGTAAGTATAACATTTTTGTTATGAAAAAAAAAAAGAAAAAACAGGACTTTAATATCACTTTAAGCTTTGACAATAAAACCTAGAAGCTGATTGGTTACTATGCACAGCTGCACCAGATTTTGTGTGCACCAGTTTTAAGCTGGCCATACATTATACAATTTTCTTGTCCAGCATCCTTTAGATTTACCTTTAACTTTGCAGTGCAAGGGCCGGACTGCATACAAATGGACAGTGTATAGGTTTGACCTCAGATTATATGGTTTTGGTAAATCTAAAGGAAAATTATACAAGAAAATTGTATAATGAATGGCCAGCCTTGGTAAATCTTCCCCACTGTGTCTAGGTACAGTCACTTTTTTTTCCTTAAATAATAAATGGTATTTTGTTTACTGTTACTATATATTATGACGTGATAGGAATTTACGCACGCTGAGTTGCATAGTTACCGACTAGTCTGTTTTAAATCAGTCTTGTTGTTAATCCCCTCTTTGTTTGGGACCCATGTATTTAACCGTTTAGACTCCACCAAGAAAATGTAGCAAAGGGTGTCCAACTGCCCTTTGCTGGGAGACTGTTGGTGGCGGGAACTGACATGGGATGGGGGATTTACAATTTTGTTAAAAAAAAAAATTGAACAATAGTGCTAAACTTGTCTGCAGAACATTTGATAGCAGATCATAGTTCATGTTGGAAGGCCTGTTTGATGGATACTTATTAATCAGTAGATGACATTCGAACCATTATTACAACATCATGTTTTCATAAGTATTTACTTGACCTGTTATTTGATTAGATGCAATTTCTAGATTAACGTGTGGACCAGAGACTTAGCGCTTTGCATGTACAGGCTGTAATTATTTATGAACAGGCTGTAATTATTTCTTTTTATACTCCTAGACTTTTTTTTCTGTAAATAATATTAACACAATGATTGTTTATTCTAAAGATCACTGCATAGCAACTAAAATGAATGCTTTAATTGAGAGCTTGATGCGAGTGCTCAGCCTATACTCCCATATGTCTATGAAATCTGTCCAATTTGCATTTCCTCTTCTTGTGTAAAACAGCCGGAGGAGGAGAACATTTTATGGAGTTTCCTGTCTCCCCAAGTCATGAAAATAAACACATTAACCACGAGGCTGCTAAGCATAAAGTGCTCTGCTAAGGGTCTAAATGGCAGGTGCTGCAAGGAGAGTAAATATAGAAATGGAGCTGTAAGCGCTGGTTCTCACAGTATCCAGATCCATCCAGCAGGATTTAAAATCACTGATATGGTCTGTCTTGTGATGTGGCACTTGACTGATCTTAGGCTACGTTCACATGTGGGCGTAGTGGATCACGGGCAAAATCACTGCGATTCTGCCCGCGATCCGGAATCATTGCAAATCGCGGGACGCCTGTGGGATGCCCGTGATTTGCAATGGCACCCCAAACGCTGTGCAATGTTGCCGCGATTTCTGCCTGCCGAATCGCGGTAACATCGCGCAAACAGAATCGCAGGACGCATGACGCACAAAAAAGGTACAAGAGCTTCTTTTGGGCGCCAGGCGTCCTGCGATTCTGTTTGCGCGATGTTACCGCGATTAGGCAGGCAGAAATCGCGGCAACATCTCACAGCATTTGGGGTGCCATTGCAAATCACGGGCATCGCACAGGCGTCCCGCAATTTGCAATGATTCCGGATCGCGGGCAGAATCGCGGCGATTCTGTCAGTGATCCGCTACGCCCACATGTGAACGTAGCCTTAGACTTCATGGTAAGACTTGCCTCTACCCAAAGGAGGCAGACATTTTCACATTCTTGGAAGTTCACCTGCTATCATTTTCCATAAAAAAACTCAAACATCTAATGTATTTGCATGGAAACATCCTGCCACATCTGACCAAACCTTACCTACTTGCTTCATATGCATCCGAAGAGTACCATGGGCATGCCTCCCTGTGGTGTCACCAGCTCCTAAACCTGTGTTAATAATTAGGTGTCTTAATTAGGACCTGGTGTCTCTACAAAGGGACACTGAAGATCAGCAGTGGATGGGTAAAGCAACCAACCAGCCAACCAACCAACCCATAGCTTCCCATGCACTGCCTAGATCAGGGGTCTTCAAACTTTCTAAACAAAGGGCCAGCTTGCTGTCCTTCAGACTTTAGAGGGACCGGATAATGGGCAGTGGGAGCAGAAAATGTCCTGGCGTCGGTAACAGTGCCCCCATTGTTGGGGTCACTGGGAGGAATAGTGCCCCATTGTTGGTGTGAGTGGAAGGATTAGTGCCCCAAGGGCTAGATAAAGGCAAGCAAAGGGCTGCCATCCAGCCCCCGGGCCTCAATTCAGAGACCACTGGCCTAGATGGATCCACTTATTTGTTTAACCAGTTTGCAGTAACATAAGTGGTATTTTTTTGATTGCCTATTACTGTGACCAGTTACTAATGACACTTGTCATTAGGAGTTTGTAATGGAACCGTGACCCCACAATGCGCTTGTGGGCTTCCGTCAGTATACCGCTCCCTTCAGTCTTAAAATATATATCAGATATGGCAGCCGCCCCTATACAAAACTAGCTGAGAATAGCGTGTATCAGATCTGGAACCTTTATTAAACAAACTCACACCGAATATATACCACAAACAGGTCAGGTGCCTGATTACATTATCATATGCAGATGAAATTGTATACAGAAACATAATTAACCTGAACGAATTACCTAGCCATCTGGACAGAAACAATATGTGAATGGGAATGCAGACTCAGACAATGTTATCATTAACATGTTAATTAACTTCACACTGCGGCAAGGTTAAAAAAAAAAAAAAAAAAATACATTACACATTATCCTTACCCACAGTAGACAATAGGTGAGTAAATCCGCATAATCACCAGTGTGTGGAAGACAGGTGGTTGAGCTGATGATATTAGCAGTCTGACTGTGTGAAGCAGTCTCTTATTGGCAATAGGCAGCTAGGCCTTTACCTAGGCCTAGAGTCCCAGAGTCTTTATATATTCCTTGAGAGATATTGTTGACAGATATTACTGTCCCATTTGAGTAATTCAGACCAAATTCTCAGTGTCCATTAAGTCCATCATTTTCTTGGTCACCCTGTGTCCCTAATAGACATGGGATGACTTACACATAAGAGGGGCCTAGGGGGCTGAGAGAGGGATTTCCCAACCTCTCTAAGGTAAGCTGTGCTCCACCAGACCCCCCCAACCAAAGTTGTGTTACAAATAGTACTTGTAACGCATATTTCAGCCCAGATGCTACCGGTGTTAGAAAGGTAAGGGTAGAGATGTATAGAAGAGACTCAAATATTTGTACAACCAGTTGGGTTGTGTACTTGCTAGGCTGCATTCTCCAAAAAAAATGCCATTTGTAGAAGTAAAAGCTCAGACTTGACACGTGCCAGCTACCAGAAGGGCTGTTATGACAATGATTGTTAAAGAGATCGTGTGAATGGTTATGGGCTGCTTTACCAGATTTGGCCTTGTTGTACAGACAGCAACATTGTCTGTGACCTACACTATGGGGTTCATTTACTAAAACTGGAGAGTGCAAAATCTGGTGCAGCTCTAGATAGAAACCAATCAGCTAACTTCCGCTTGTTTAGCTTTTAACAAAAAACATCTGAAAGATGATTGGTTTCTATATGCAGAGCTGCACCAAAATTTGCCTTCTCCAGTTTTAGTAAAGCAACCCCAGTGTTTGACTTTTAACCACTTTACCCCCGCTCACTGTGCCTCTACTGCGGCACAGTGGCTCGTTCCCGTCCAGTGACGTAGACCTACGTCGCTGGACTCCTGCCCTTGTGGGCGGCGCGCGCACGCCGCCAGAGGCTCGCTCCCGCTGTTTTCAGTCACAGCAGGAGTCGGGCCGGGGGAGGAGCGGCGGTGATCACCGCCGCTCTTCCCCGATCGTCGGGGAATCGAGTTTGGAGATCCGCCCGCTTGTGTAAACAAAGCGGGCGGATCTCCTAAGTGACAGACAGTGACGGATTGCAGGGTTCAGCATAGCTGAACCTGCGATCTGTCCCTGTGTCACTCAGTCAACTCCCCCCACACATGTTAGTAAGCACCAGGCATACATTAACCCCTCCCTCTCCAATAAAATTAACCCCTTCCCTGCCAGTGTCATTTTTACAGTAACAGTGCATATTTATAGCACTGATTACTGTAGTAATGTCACTGGTACCTCCAAAAGTGTCAAAAATGTCAGTCAAGGGTCCGATCTGTCCGCCGCAATGTCGCAGTCCCGCAAAAAAAAAACGCAGATCGCCGCCATTACTCGTTAAAAAAAAACTCCAAAAATGACAGAAATCTTTCCCTTAGTTAGTAAACGTAAACACTTTTGCGGAAACCAATCAAAATATGGTTATTGCAATTTTTTTTACCAAACATAGGTAGCAGAAAACAAATTGGCCAAAAATTTAAAAAAATTTAGATTTTTAAATTTTTTGGGGGGGGAATTTCATATAAAAAAATGTGAAAAATATTGTTATTTTTTCAAAATTTACGCTCTTTTTTTGTTTATAGCGCAAAAAGTAAAAATCGCACAGGTGATCACATACCACCAAAAGAAAGCTATGTTTGTGGGTAAAAAAGGACGTAAATTTTGTTTGGGTACGGCATCGCACGACCGCGCAATTGTCAGTTAAAGTCGCACAGTGCCGAATCGCAAAAAGTGGCCTGGACGTAAGACAGCAAAATCCTCCGGTGGTAAAGTGGTTAAAGTATGACCATGCTCATTAATATGGCCTACTGTAGGCCATAGACCAGTGCTGCTTTGTTCCTTGTCCATCATTAATCCTAATTAGTTGGCTCTGTGCTGCCAATGTTATATCATATATATTACTTTTCATAGCTACTGAAATCCTCTTCCACAGTGCAGCCATGGTAAAGTTCACATCACTCTGCTCCAGGCAAGGGTAGCAGTTCCCACATCACAGCCCCCTGATGTAGCTATCAGTCACAGGACTACATTTCCTGGCAGTGGTAGCAACAGAACCAAAATCAGGGATCAGTTTAGTGAGGGGAGCTCTACATTTATACAAACCCCGCAGACCCCATAGTGAAGAATCATCACCATGCTGATACCACAGATCTACACTGCATTATGTGAAGTCTTTACATATAGTGCCATATAGTCAGGTTTCGTCCCCTTTTCAAACATACAATGCAACACATAGAAAGGTGACACCAGTGCCTATACTTACAGTAGGTGGCTATGTGGTGTCACCCTGCTATGCAAAGTCATGCAATTTTGGAAGGACAAATGGCAGTGCAAGTGACATATGTAAGTAGTACAATAGTCCACTATTTATTATCTGTAAATTAATTTACACCTTAGCATATACAGTAGCTGAAGTCCAGGCAAATAACTGAATATACAGACTAAAAAAAACATACATAAGAGAGCTGTTTACCTTCAAAAGGATTTGTATTGTCCATCCAGTCCAGAGCTTTGCAAAGCCTCATCAAACAGCACAGTCATGTCTGGCAGTGCAGGAGACCTGGTTTCACTGTACTGCAGTTCAGCAACCCTTAGGGCCCTTTCACACGGGGCGAACCGTTTTTTAATCCGCTCCGGCACTTTCTTTTTTTTACGGATACGGATGACACTTGGAGTGTCCGGTCCGTATGTCTGTTTATCATCCCATCCGTTTACGGATTCTTTCTGGTGGCGATCACATCTGCTCGCAGAGTGTCGGAGCTGGCGGCCCTGTCTTGCCGCTCCCCCTATATGGTTGTTCATAGGGATAAAGTGCGACCTCATCAGTCCTTTCTTCCGAAAGTGGTTTCTGACTTCCATCTCAAGGAGGACATTGTCTTGCCTTCGCTGTGTGCGAAGCCTAAGCATCCTAAGGAGTTTGCCTTGCATTCCTTGGATGTGGTTCGGGCGATCAGGGTTTACCTGTCGTCTACTGAATCCTTCAGAAAGTCAGATTGTCTTTTTGTCCTTCCTGAGGGACCTCGGAAGGGTACGGCTGCGTCTGCGGCAACCATTTCTAAATGGATCAGGCAGACAGTTGTGCAGGCCTATTCAATTAGGGATCAGGTTCCACCTTTCCCTGTCACAGCGCACTCTACTAGACCGGTTAGTGCGTCTTGGGCCTTCCGCCATCAGGCTTGGTCGTCCGTGCACACCTTTACCAAATTTTACAAACTTGATGTCTTGGCATCAGCGGATGCCTCTTTTGGCCGCAAAGTTTTGAGTGCGGCAGTGCCTTAGTGGAGACAGGGTAGTTTTTGGCCTGTCTCCTCCTGTTGGGGGGTTTTCCCTTTTTTGTTTGTTTTCCTGGGCTTTCGCTCCTGTTGAGCTTTCTTGTTGCCCAGTGTTTACCTTTCTGGTTCAGAAAAGGTTCTTTTCTCTGACCTGGGTGCTGCGTTGCCTTTTTGACGGTTACGTTTTCCCACCCCTCACATCTACGCTGCTTTGGGACGTCCCAGACGTGCAGATTGTATGAGTGGGCGGCGACTGTCAGAGGACGTAAGAGAAAATAGAATTTTTGTAAGAACTTACCGTAAAATTATTTTCTCTGAGTCCTCTGACAGTCGCCGCCCCCCGCCCCTCTTTTGGGGTTTGTGGATCTCTATACTGCTTGCTACCAAACTGAATTGGGAATGAGGCTAGCTGGGGCTATTGGACCAGAGGGACAGCCTCCTGTAGGTGTGTCTATACTAAGTTTTTGTGAATATTCTAACAAAATCTTCTGCCTAGCTTACTCCTATGGAGAAGGCCAATACCAAGACGTGCAGATTGTATGAGTGGGCGGCAACTGTCAGAGGACTCAGAGAAAAGAATTCTACGGTAAGTTCTTACAAAAATTATATTTTCTCATCAGCAGTATATAGCAGTCTTGTGACTTCTATCAGTGTCTGGCTCAGCACTGATTAAAGCTTGTTGGAGGCTTTTTCATTCTCCTTTGATTGTCCTATTAGGTTGCAGGACCACTGACCCTCTGTCTGGACAGTGCTGATTGGCCCTGTGCTGATCACATGCTCTCTCCCAGGAAAAAAAAAAAAACTCTGTAGCGATACACACCAAACTGAGCATGTGCAGAGTCAGTGCCAGGACAAGGTCATACAGCGCCCAGGGCAAAGAGATACCAAACTTCGCCCCCCCCTTCCCTTAGGGTTAGGGTCAAGGCGCTCTCCCATCCCTGCAATAAACCATTGCACCCATGGCAACTGTCCCTCCTACCCACCCCTTGTCCTGGCCCTGTGCAGAGTAGAAAAGGAGGAGGAACAGAGAAAACCTGATCAAACAGGGATTAACCCCTTAGGTTCCACACTGAGTATAACAAACATGCTTACTGCATATACAGACTGCTTTTACTGTTGTGGGTTTAGTAACATTTTAAGTATCTAGCACTGCTTGGATCTAAATAATACATTTATAGATGTAATAATGAATACCGCTCAGTTAATTTATGTCTGCTTAATCTGCCTGGAGTTCAGTTTTAATCAAAATAGGTGATGGTAATTCCAGGAGCCGAGTATTGTGTATGATTTAAGGAGGGTCATGTTGAAGGATTTGCTACATACTGTAACATCAAGAAGTTTCCACTATAAAGCTGAACATTACAGATGAAGGATAAGGCGTTTGTTCTAAGCAGGTTCCATACTGAATGCAGATTAGGATGTGTCTCAGACCATGCTTAGAAATGCACCAGCCAGAGGCCATCTTATTTTCTTCTTAACGGCCAAGAAATTGCTTTGCTAAATGCAGAAGAATAATTTCAAGGGCTATTAATGTCTCAAAGTTATTCATTATCAGCTCACGCTGCTTGTGCTTCTGTGCTTGAGGTAACAAAAACAATATGGAAAATTCAGTGTTACATTTAGGGATAGCTGGAAGAACTGAAAATGAATTTTAGTGTTCTGAACTGCAGCTGACTCTGTCTATGGGGCGTATTTATTAAAGGGTCATCTGTATTATAATCAAGGTACTCAACCACATAACTATGTTCTTCATTTACCCAGTGCCATCTTAAGAGCATTATAGGCCCCTGGGCAATGCAGTGCACTGGGGCCCCGCCTACACAATCCCCGACGAGAATAAAAATGCAAATTATCGATAAGGTGATATTTATTGGTACAGCAGTGCCAGGCTAATGACAGCTTCTAAGTTGGGCGCCTGTGTCCGGTTAACACACACACAGACGGGAGTCGGACTCCACTGTCCTGTGTGTGCCTGTTCCCGTGGAGGCAGAGGGCATTCCTGCAGTTGTGGGCTCCCCCTCCACGGCCCAAGTGGACTGACAGCACCACCGGGCCGACAGGCGTTTGCCACCTGCTAAGTTCGGCAGATGGGATGCACATGGGAATCAGGACTAAAGCTTGGCTGGGGCGCTTTGGGCGCAGGCAAGTGGGGCCCCCGGGCAACTGCCCAGCATGCCCATTCGGTAAGATGGCCCTGCATTTACCAATAGGAGGCAAAATAAAAATATTCCTCATAATGATTGAGTCATTTATAGAATGTATTTCGAAGAATGTGTATCTCTTTTCAGGTGCGGTATGATAAAGGCTGCCGTCATTAAGGAGTCTGTCCATGTGTAAGATGCCTGTGTTGTTTTTGTATTGGATATTTTACAAGTTTTTGTGCAAAACTTTTGAGTTTTTTTTTTTTACTTTTGAATGAAGTAGGAGAATGGATAAAACCCACCAGATTTTATTTTCCGTTTAGGTTTCATTGGGGAAATTTCCCACTACCTTAGTCCCAATGACAAAACAGGAAGTGAGTGGAAATCCCTTCTTCGACATTTGTGACCAAAACAGTTGTCCCCACTGATAAACTTCTCCTCACCTTCTGTGCAAGTGACAACTGTACAAATTTCAATGTCTCATCGCTATCTGTTCCAGTGACAATAATCACCAAGAATAGAGAGAGTAAAACTCCCGAGTAGGAACACAGACAACATTAAAAACCTGACATGGGGATCTCACTGTTCCCTAATCTGTCAAAACGAAAAGTCTAAAGTTTAGGTGTACCTTAACAACTTCAATACTGAGCACTTTCACCCCCTTCCTGCCCAGGCCAATTTTCAACGCTGTCACACTTTGAATGACAATTGCGCAGTCATGCAGCACTGTACCCAAATGAAATTTGTATAATGTTTTTTGAGACAAATAGAGCTTTCTTTCAGTGGTATTTAACCGCTGGGTTTGTTTTTATTTTTTTGCTAAAGTTTTTCTTAGTTTCTGTTAGCAAATTTTGTAAATGAGTATTTTTTTTCTCCTTCACTGATGTGCGCTAATGAGGCTGCACTGATAGGCACTGATGAGACAGCGCTTAAGGGCACGGATGATGTGGCACTGGTGAGGTGGCGCTAATATGCAGCACTGATTGGCGGCACTGATTGGTGGCACTGATGAGCACGCACTGAAGGGCACTAAAAGGCAGCACTGATTGGCATCACTGATGAGCACTGACTGGCATCAACGATCAGCACTGACTGGCATCACTGCTGGGCACTGTTGGGGCTGCAGTGATGATCAGGGCCCTGATTATATGTGCAGGTCTCCCCTGTGAGAAAATGCAGCTGATCGGCTCTCCTCTCCTTACACGCTGTCAGTGGGAAAGCCGATAACTAGCATTTCTTTACATGTGATCAGCTGTTATTACATGGGTAAAGGGCCGCATCATTGGCTCTTTACCAAGACAGGGGATGTGCCGTGTCCCAGGGAACTAAAGCCAAAACACTTTTTTTTAATTATTATTTTTGATAGAGTACGGAAGGGTTTCAACTCCTGTCAATTTTTTCCCCATTTCCCCCTGAGAAGATCCTCCATATAAGTCAGTACACTATTGAGCACTCGCTTGGTTACCCAGTTATAAAACGGTGGTATTGACTTACTGCGGTCATACAAAACAAAGGGGGCAAATGTGGAGTAATAGCGTGGTGTTCTTTAAAGAGAGGATAGCGGTTTCCACTCTTCAATAAAAAAGAAGCCCTACTAAACTGGAGTCCTATAATTCAGATATATTTGTGCTTATAGAGTAAAATCAATGGATTGTAGATCAATAGTCAGATAGCTCTACTGGTTTTACCACTAAAGGAAAAGGGCAAATACTATAAGGCTGTATGTTTGATGTTACCTTAGTTACCCAGAAATGCATCTTCTTTGCCACTCTCTGATATAGTTTCACTTGTTATGTCTAATGGATTGCGGAACAGGCTCTATAACCTGATTCCGGTCTTCAGCCGCCTCCAGTGCTCTCCTAACTCTGCACGTAACACACCCCTGAACTCTGCATTCTGTTTGTAACACAACCCTGAAATCTGAACTCTGCACTCTTCACGTAACACCCCCCCCCCCTCGAACTCCGAACTCTGCAAGTAACACACCCCTGAACTCTGCACTCTGTACGTAACACACCTCTGAACTCTACACTCTGTATGTAACACACCCCTGAACTCTACACTCTGCACATAGCACACCCCTGAACTCTGCACTCTGTACGTAACACACCCCTGAACTCTGCACTCTG
Source organism: Pelophylax lessonae (assembly GCF_965119305.1). Taxonomy (NCBI): domain Eukaryota; kingdom Metazoa; phylum Chordata; class Amphibia; order Anura; family Ranidae; genus Pelophylax; species Pelophylax lessonae. Next base: position 112,349,525 of record NC_138772.1, read on the forward strand.
CACATAGCACACCCCTGAACTCTGCACTCTGTACGTAACACACCCCTGAACTCTGCACTCTGTACGTAACACACCCCTGAACTCTGCAGTCTGTGCATAGCACACCTCTGAACTCTGCGCATAACACACCCCTGGTTTCTACAATCTATATGTAACACACCCCTGAACTCTGCACTCTGTGCATAGCACACCCCTGAACACTGCACTCAGTACGTAGAGCTCCCTTGAACTCTGCACTATGTACGTAGCCCACCCCTGAGCACTGCTCTATGTATGTACCATGTTTCCCTGAAAATAACCCGAGTCTTATATTAATTTTGGTTAGAAAAAATGCATTAGGGCTTATTTTCGGGGGATGTCTTATTTGTCCCCTGACTTCTCTCCCCCTCTCCCCCCTATCAGCTTAGGAGTCAGCATCTCTGTAATCCCCAAATTAAACTCTAGTTAAAGTCCTTGTAAAATCATTTAATCTGCTCTGTAAAAGGATTATATAATGTCCAGTGTGTGTCTTTATGTAACATTGTAGAAAATACCTTATTTACAACGTCGCTGGGCGCTCACATGACCCACCAGAGCTCTTTTTTCCCGCTCCGAGCACTGCCGAGGGAGGTGCCGAGATCCCTGCTAATGTCAGCCCTGCTCTGAGCACTGCAGAGGAAAGGGCCATTGATGTCAGCTGGGAGGAGGAGGAGAGTTCCGGCAGGTCACATGAGCGCCTAGCGGCGCTGTAAATAAGGTATTTTCTACAATCATGTTCCATAAAGACACACACTGGACATTATATAATCCATTTACAGCGTGGATTACATGCTTTTACAAGGATTTTAACTAGGGCTTATTTTCGGGGCTGGGCTTATATTGCAGCCATCCTAGAAAACAGGGATTGGTCTTATTTTCAGGGAAACACAGTAGCACACCACTGAACGGTGCACTCTGGTATTTATTGCCCCTTTAAGATCCTCCCACTGTAGTGCACTTTCGATGCAGTTCAGCAGGGGAAGGCACGATTAAGTTCCTGCACCTATTCTCTGAAAAAAAAAAGCCCTGGATAAATTGATATATTTATATAGTCTTACAGATACACCTGGCCCTTTAAAGGCAACCATAATGCTGATGCGGCCCAAGATGAAATTTAGTTTGACACTCTTGCACTAAGGTATTGTATTCTGACAGTGGGAGAAACTTCCCTGCCGTCAGAATACACTGATCAGCGCTGCCAGCTATAGCCTGTGGCCCGGCAGGCTGGTTGGATAGATGTCAATTGGTAGATTATATGTATTTTTGTGTATTTTGTTGTGAAAAATAATTCTTTAGTGTATTGCAGAGGCGCACTGATTTTTTTCTTATTATTTTTTCGCTCTACATTGACTGCCAGTGTTAGAGAGCACCACACTGTCCACATTTACAGACATCCGCAATCTAACACTAACCTATTTATCCCTGGAAAGAAGAAATCGGTATACTTACCTTTTTTGAAGCTAATCCAACCCAATCCCACGCTGAGCTGTCAGTGGCGGCTTCGCTGTTTAGGCGGGTACAGAGGACACAGCTGACAACGGAAACCCCATAGTAACTCTTTGGGTGATGTCACATCCCGTTCATTTCACAGCTGTTGTCGGCTGTGTCTTCTGCAGAGCTTCCGCTGCTGGAGACCTGACCAGATTGGTTTAAAAAAAGGTAAGTATACTGATTTCTTCCTTACAGGACTAGATAGGTTAGTGTTAGATCCTGAATGTCTGTAGATGCAGGGATTTTAGTGTTAGGGTGGACTTACACTTTAAGGGTCCCTACACTGGCCAGCAATATAACAAGGCCTTTCTTCACTCACCACCAATGTAAGGGGGCACTGCATTGACCGACAATGTAGGGGGCACTTCTCTGACCACCAATGTAAGGGGACTGACTACCAATATAAAGGGGCACTGCTCCACTGACTGCTAGTGTAAGGCAACACTACACTTTCACAATCTTTTTTTCCCAATTATTAATTTTTTTTTATTAAGAATAATATTGTTGTATGGAGCAGGAGGATGTTGTAAAGGATGTTGGAAATGCTCTGGGTGTCAATTAATCAAAATCTGCTACATTCTTTATTATTTTATTGAAAACTTTCAACAGCTCATACTGATCATTCTAATGTGTGATGAGCAGTAGATAAAAAAAATATTTAGCACGGGTTCCCTGAAGCCTGAAAATTATTACAAGGGTTCCTTTAGGGTAATAAGGTTGAAAAAGACTGTATTAAGCTAAAGTTTACAATTGACCAGTAGAAGAAATGTACTAAAATTTTAAATTAAAGCGTTTGTTAACCCAACACTTCATATTCCTGATATGTGCCTGCTGTACCATGTACTTGTATGAGAAAATATCCTGTTCTCTTTGTATTGCTTCCTTTGTGTGAAATCCCTGGTGTTCCTACCAGTCCCTCTGCTTTCCTATTAAAACTGACCACACTAAGCAGTAGAACACATCATGGTCAGTTCTCCAGTGTGCTCTCCTCCAATGATCAGACTTGTCCTGACACGCCCCTGCTGCACAGTCATTCAGTGGGAAGTTTAGTGTGCTGCTTTCCCTGACAGCTCCTATGCAGCTGAGAACAGAAGGAATGTGATCAATTATAAAAAGGGAAAAAAGGTATTTATAATGTATTTTTATATATATATATATATATATATATATATATATATATATATATATATATTTTGCCTTTCATTTCTATTTTGAACTTAATGGGTTGTTTTACAAGGTGATCATTTACAATCAAGTTACATCATTTTCATAGGTCACACAAATACAAATAAACTATTTTAATTAAAACAATTAACAATGCCATTGAGAATAAAAAATAAAATGCAATAAAAAAACAAAAAAATGAAGTAACAATTAAACTTACTGTACAAAATATATAATAAAACATGTAAAAAGGGATATCAAAATTCAAAATGAAAGTCTAGCTGCAAAAGACAAACCACAGTAGCTGTCAGGACAAAAAAATAGAAGGAATATTTGCCTAGTTCATATAGGTAACAGCATTACTATTCATATTCTTCAGATCTTTATAAATGATAATTGGTACATTTTCACATTGCCTTGATCAGCCTGAAAGATGTTCTAATTTTTACCATATTTGATTAAAAGAGAAGTATGGGATTAGAAAAAAAAAAAAAAAAAATCGTACTTACCTAGATGACTGCAGCACTGGTTCCTGCTGCAGCTGTCCCTTGCCACCTCTTAGACCGAGAACTGAGCGATCAAACACCCCTGATCGCTCAGCTCCCAGGCTTCAGCCTGCAGAGCGTGGTGACTGTCAATCACCGGCTCTCTGCTTTGCCCCTCCAAAGAAGCTTTGGCTATTTTTCTCCTTTAAAAGCATTTTGATGAGAAGCTTCCTTTTCTGGATCCAAAGTTGAGAAACTTTTTCTCTGCCAAAAATGATCCGCTTAAACATGCTAATTTCTAAATTGATGTTTTTATATACTCATAAAATTATTTTATACCTGTTTTCAGCCAGTTGTACTTTAGCTCCAGGATGTTAGATGGAATTCAGACAAATTATAGCAACATGTCTAGTATAAACAATCGGTCACATCTATAATTAATCTCCACCGAGATAAATGTGTTGTTGTTCTGTAGCTATGATACAACATTTTTTTTATGAAGTCAAATGTGTAGACAATATGTTAAACTTAAACATGCTATTTCAGTACCTGAGTTCACTAGGAGAATGGTAGTGTGTGTTCAATTCTGTATACATTGCATACCCCACCAGTATACAAGGCTTTATAATCGTTCATTTATGAGTGATCAGACCCAGTAAAGATCCTTTTGTTCCTCATTATATGCATCCATGGTCAAATCTCCAAACCACTCATTCAAGATTTAGTTAAATGTTTGTATCCTGGCGATATGCGTTGCATTATATTTTGTCACATTCTACCACAATTGTATATTTCATGTGAAAAAACATGTACATGTCTAGTTTAGATTTAAAGTGGAATTAATCCCTCCTATTGTTTTCAGCCAAGGAAGCTGCCATCTTGGCCTCTGTCACGTACCTGATCTGAGGCCGAGATGCAGAGTGGGCTCCCCTTGCAGCTTTGTGCGGTACACCCCTGAGGTTGGAACAGGAGGTGTAGCGCCCAAAGAAGCACTGGTTGCCAACAGGGTCAGTGGAGTAGACAGGTGGTCACCTGAAGGATGGGGGCAGAAGTCTTCTGGGAGTCTTCAGATGGACTAGACAACTAGAGCAACCAGGCAACAGGTGAAGAAACGAGCTGAGGGTCAAGCACAGTAAATCAGTCCAAGGGCTCAGGCAGGTAGCAACAACAGGAACTTAGCCAAGGTTACAACAGGAGGGCAGGAAGAAGGCAGAAGCAAAGTCCATAAAGCAAGCCAAGGTCATATGCTGGAGGGCAGGCAGATAGATAGCAAGTACGTGGGCCAAGCCAGGGTCAAATACTGAAGAGCCAAAACTGAAGCTGGGTAGGTAGGACAAGCCAAGGGTCAAGCCGGGAGAGGAGAGCAGACAGGTCAGGAACAAGCCGGGTCACAACTGGAAATCCAAGGCAGGTAGCGCATGCTCAGTACACAGGGAAGGCCAACGACAATTCAGCAACTTGATGGGCTGAGCAGAGGCCTTATATAGGCCAGCAAATGGACGTAACTATAGGGGAAATGCACTATCACGTATGCGCGTTCGCGCACGCACGCCGCGGCGAACCGGCGTACTCCCATTCGCCGATCTTCTGCCAGTGCGCATGCTCACGGGAATGCGCCTGATGCGCCCATCGCAAGTACTGGCGGAGCTGCTTGTCACACCACGACCATTTCTCTGACAGCCTCTGTTTACTCTTCAACTGCCTTGATGCTTCACATGTGATCAGTTATGACACCTGCCATTGGATGGTTTGACAGTTTGGTTGACAGCACAAGAAAATGTGATAGCTAGCATTTTGCGGCATGCCGGGAAAGTAACAGATTTTTTAAATGGTTTTATCTATGGGTTTACTTCCGCTTGAAGAATGGTCATAGACATATCTGGCGAGACATAGGACCAGTATGGTGCCGTGGGTTCTAACACATGATGTGCAGTTCACCTGACAAAAAGAGACAATGCACAAACACCAGTACGAGTACACAATGCCCATCCTTTAGGATTTTTAAAGTACCGCTACATGCTCCTGTATGTCTCACAAAGTAAACAAAATAACTTCCTTTTCATTCCTTGACTGAGACAAATCCTCCTCATTTGTGTCTCACACACTCTTCCTCTCAGATACTGCAGCTCACAGTGGGAGGTTTAAGTAGCAGACTCAGTGCTGCCAATCCAGAAAGCATTGGGCAGGACAAGGTGTAGCCAAGTGCTGATTGACAAGCTACAGACTTCTGACTCAGCAGTGACAACAAGCAGGAACATCCTCCATGAGTGTGCAGCATGACTGCCACACTATCACAGGAAGCTGCATTAGCTGGATTTCACTGGCAGGATCAACTGGTATTTGTGGGATTTTGCGAGGAGGGGGGGGGGGGGACTAGCAGAAAACTGTGCAGACGCTCAAATACTGCAGCACATATTTGAATGAGGGGGCATAGTTTTACTTTAAAGTTACTTTTACCAAATACACAATTAACCACTTAAGCCCCGGAAGATTTTACCCCCTTTCTGACCAGGGCCTATTTTGCGATTCGGCAATGCGTGACTTTAACGAACAATTGCGTGGTCCTGCGATGCTGTGCCTAAACGAATTTGACGTCCTTTTTTTCCCACAAACAGAGCTTTCTTTTGGTGGTATTTGATCACCTGTGCGATTTTTTGATCATGCGCTATAAGCAAAAAAATTGCGTCAATTTTGCAAAAATAACAATATTTTTCACATTTTTTTAATATTAAATTCCCCCCCAAAAAATGTAAAAATCAAAATTCTTTAACACTTTCGGCCAATTTGTTTTATGCTACCTATGTTTGGTAAAAAAAAATTGCAAAAAGCGTATTTTGATTGGTTTGCGCCAAAGTTATCGCGTTTACTAACAAAGGGAAAGATTTTTGTAATTTTTGTTGTTTTTTTTTTAACGCATAATGGCGGCGATCTGCGATTTTTTTGCGGTACTGCGACATTGCGGCGGACAGATCGGACCCTTGACTGACATTTTTGACACTTTTGGGGTTACCAGTGACATTACTACAGTAATCAGTGCTATACATATGCACTGTTACTGTAAAATTACACTGGCAGTGAAGGGGTTAACTTTTTTTAGATGGAGGGGCTATGTGTGTCCCTAGGGGCGTGATTCTAACTGTGATTGGCTGTGCTTGAGATGTATGAACAGTGATCAACGGTTCTACATAGTAGAACCGTATGATCACCATTCATATACCGGGGAGAATGACAGGTGGCTTGTTTATATTAGCCTCCTGCCTTTCTCCCTCTCCACCGACGATCGCGAGTGACCGGCGGACGATCGGGTCCTCCGGTCACACGCGCGGGGGGGTCCGTGACCACTCGGGAGTGGGAGCGCGCCTCCGCGGGGGGGGGGCGCGCTCGCTCCCTAGACCGTCACAGGCTAGCGACGTAGTGCTACGTCGCTCTGCCTGTGAGGGGCTGACCGCCGCAAGTGGCTAAAGTGGTTGCAAACCTCTGACATGAAATATGAACAAAGCATATCCCTCTATAGTGTGTACTTCTCTCAGTTGAGAACACTAAGTGAAATTTATGTCTGCTGCTTTGTTCCTCTGGAATTAGGATGTTTTCCTGACACCAAGAGAAAAATGGTGAAAGGGAAGGGACCTCCAGCAGATTGACAGCCTCAGCTCTGTTCTTGTGTGCTGTGTGAAGGGGGGTGTATCCCTTCCCTCCAATCAGCTCTCACAGCTCTCTTCACTGAGCTCTGCAGAGTGTAATTTTAGCTCTCCTCCCCCTTTTTTCTGAACTCTCAGACAAGCTTTCAAATTCAGTTCTTAGAATGGATGTAGCGAAGAGAACACTGCAGATAAACAGGTACAACTTACATAGGAGGATTTGTTTAATCTCTGTGTATCTCCTTAGGCCAGTTACTTCACTGGGTATGTAAGGGTTGACAACCACTTTAAATGATTCTTATTTAAAATGGAACTAGACCAAAAAACAAAGACGTAATAAATTGCAGCATCAGTCCAATGCAGGTCAGCAATATCTCATTGACTTTCATTGAGCAGTACACATGAACTTTTAGAGGCTAAGTTTGACATATTTTGCACTGTGCTGTATTGCTTTGGGCACAGCATGCCTTATTGAGGTACATTGAACTGCGGGTAAAGCAGATCAAATGCAGCCTTTTCTTGTCAAGCGCTACATTTTCCATTTCCATGAACCCTTACTTTGTTACTGATATTCCTGGATCTTAGCAGTCCTGTTGTGCTGTCATTCCATGGTTCCAACAGATTGCCTCAGTGGTCAGTAAGGAGATTCTCATTAGACATTGGGGTAACAGCTGGAGCTTAGCAATGTCCCAGTTAGCTGGTTCCATCACTGATCACATGTGTATCACCATGGCAACTGCAGATCAAACTGAGGCTAAGATGGCAGCTTCCATGGCTGTAAAGTATTGGAGGGTTTAGTTCCGCTTTAAATATTACTTCCTGGTGTCAGTGCTCCCGCTACAGTATAGGTGCCTCTATTTGTGTACAAATAAATAAATAGTAGTTTTGTAGCATAGTATCACAAAGAATGAAGACTGCACTTCAAAGGAAGGTCTGTTCTGTATGGTTAAAATTGTTTATTTTAGATTTTTATATTTTGACCAAAATAAATTAGTGGTAAACCGCACATGTGGGAAATTCTAGGGGGAGGCGGGGGGAATCGTGCACACAAACCATGGGCTGTATCATTATTTTAGTGGCTTCTTACAGTGACCCCATCATTTACAAGTTACAAATAGAGGAATCTGAGTCCTCCAGCTAATTATCTTCCTCAGCATCTAGGAAAACATTCCTTCTACAACAATGAAGCGTCTGTAGCAGTGTTCAGTGGAAAAATAAATGAGAAATGCCTTCTGTAATTTAATGAAAGGTCAGTTACAATTATGACGTTCCTCTCTACTAAAAATAATGGAAAATACATTACCCCACAACTCTTGGCATCCTGGCCTTTCTTGCTTATTAAATACAATTGTTACTGTCCTTGTATATGTGAAAATAAATTCATAGTCATAATCTCGCTTCCTATATGCTGACAAACTTAAATGCCGGCTAAATGATGAAATACGCACTTGGAAAACATATGTAGGTGTCAACCATTTTACTTTGCCAAATAATTGTAATTTTGCTCAGCCAATCTTGAAATACACATACCGTATCTCGCCACAATACAGAATACAGTATATGTCGTCAGTGGGTAACACCACTATTCATTTCAAGCTTCCTGCATCCCTTCTCCAACTTATTTGATAATGAAGCTATGCTCTCCCTCTCCTAATCCAAGTATATGGTTGGTGAAATCTAAAAAGGAAGAAAAAAATACTCATAAAAACCAGACTGAGCTCAACCTCAATATGCAAAAGGGTAATGTATCCCTAATATATATATATATATATATATATATATATATATATATACATGTTATGCTGGCCATACACACACAGAATTTCAGCCGAAAATGGTAGTTTTAGGAAAGATCGTTCGAAAATCGGGCCGTTAGTGAACACAAGTTTACCAACGATTTCAATCGTGTGCCCGGCTAATGTCGATGGATCCATAGCGAAAACTTTTATCGTTTCTACAAAAGTTGTTACATGTATGGTTACATAGTTACATAGTTAGTGAGGTTAAAAAAAAAGACATAAGTCCATCCAGTTCAACCTATGATGTGTGTGTGTGTTTGCTTTTAACCGTACATTGTATACCCCTGTATGTTGTGGTCTTTAAGATGTCCATCCAATAGTTTTTTGAAACTATCAATGCTCCCCGCTGATACGACTGCTTGTGGAAGAGAATTCCACATCCTTACCGCTCTTACAGTGAAGAACCCCTTACGCACTTTAAGGTTAAACCGCCTTTCCTCAAGTTTTAGTGAGTGGCCACGTGTCTTATTGTATCTCCTTTCTCTGAATAGTTTGTTCCTTATGCTACGGTCGCCAGTACAGTATTTGTACATTGATATCATATCCCCCCTCAATCGTCTCTTCTTCAGAGAGAATAGGTTCAGTGCTGGTAAAAATTGAAACGAAAATAATATTCTGACTCGTATTGCGCATGTTATCGAACGATCATTATGATTATGAAAACGATTCTGTAAAAGAGTTTATTCTGTAAGTTAGTGGCCAATTCACTTTCGACCGACGAATAATCCTTCAGTCTGCAAACGGCCGAAATTCTGTGCGTGTATGGCCAGCATAAGAGACCCAGCACGATAGCCTGACAAACACAAAAGTAGTGACCGCACTCCGATGTAGATCGAAGCATTGAAGTTTTATTCACCACTACAAATACCATACAAGACTTGACACATCATGGACAGGTACATAGGTTGACGCGTTTCACGACACTACGTTCGCTTACTCATAACCATATAAAGATTCCAAGTGGAGAGACCGCTGATAAAGAGGCGCAGCAGCTGAAAAACATTAATATGATTGCAAGACTTCATACCAATCATTAACACGCCTCCCAACCGCAGTCACAATCCACCTGGCATATTAAAACCAAAAAAATACTCATAAAAACCAGACTGAGCTCAACCTCAATATGCAAAAGTGTAATGTATCCCTAAATATATATATATATATGTAAGAGACCTAGCAAGATAGCCTGACAAACACAAAAGTAGTGACCGCACTCCGATGTAGATCGAAGCATTGAAGTTTTATTCACCACTACAAATACCATACAAGACTTGACACATCATGGACAGGTACATAGGTTGACGCGTTTCACGACACTACGTGCGCTTACTCATAACCATATAAAGATTCCAAGTGGAGAGACCGCTGATAAAGAGGCGCAGCAGCTGAAAAACATTAATATGATTGCAAGACTTCATACCAATCATTAACGCGCCTCCCAACCGCAGCGACAATCCACCTGGCATATTAAAACCAAAGTGTCACATCTGCTTATGTTTGCCAAGAGACAATAAACATATAAAAAATCATAAAGGTGAACATATAAACCGTGAATATGACAATATATATATGTGTGAGTATATAAATATATCCCAGACAAACAAACTATATTTTCTATTACATGTGAGATATAAATAAAAAATGAAAAAGAAAACAAAAGGCCGATAAGTTCCAAAAGGAATTGAAAAAAGGAGACAAAACAACCTCCCACAATATGTGGAGAACCGGATATACTGTATATATATATATATATATATATATATATATATATATATATATATATATATATATATATACTGTGTATATATATATATATATATACCGCTTTCCATAACACCTAGACAGTGTAGAATAGTGAATATATATTAATAATGAAAAGTGAGGAGTAAAAAATAGATGAATAAATATTTAAAATATAAATATAAATGTGAAAAAGTGTATTAACTAAAAAGTGGAAGTGGACAAGAACGGGAGAGAGCCGCAATATAGACTCGTAACAGATTATCCAGAAAAGGTATTCTCTGTTCCCTCTAGACAAATAAGACTATATTTAGACCCCTAGCTTTTACCTTGAATATGATAATAGTTGTCCAAATATTAGCATATATATTTTGAAGATAATCTGTGAAAATACAAAAAGATATACATATTAAACATATATATATAAATGTATATGGAGCTAAGAAATCCCCCAATATTGAACATATAAGGGAAATGTCGGACCATAAAAGAGAAAACCAATAAACAATAAATGAATAAACAATCAATGTTACAGTAAATATTGGAAAACTCTATAGGAAAAATGTAATCCAAAGGAGACACACGTGTGTAAGCACATATGTCATTTCATATTTTGTGAGTACACACGACCACATATAAATCCACAAGGACAATCATTTCACACAAAGGGGCATCGCCGCAGATTCTAAAAATCAAGCAAGAGACCCCCACTTGATTTCAGAATAAATGGGGACGATGATGCCAACAAGACCGTATGTAGCCGTATATATATATCCTCACACACATATGTCTCCAAAGGTGCCAAAATAGCCTCTCAGAAACAAAAGAGGCAAAAGAAGACCCATATAAAATCACAGAAGAATAATACCAGGTAAATCATTCATAGAAATGTGTAACGTCCCACTCAAAATTTATCCCCTACGGCAACCTGGTTTGGAGTTTAAAAATCCAAAATACTTCCCTCTTCATCCCCCCTCTCACTGGTACATTGACCCTTTCTATTCTAGATGTAGCACCCTCCTAGTTAGGTGCTAGGTAACCTATAGGGGAGACCTTGTCTGCTTATCAGCAGGGTCCAATTATTCAGTCAGGCTGTCATGTGTTCTCAGGTGTGACTGTTGAGTTGGGGAGTTTCCCCACTGAATCCAATGAGGGCTCTCATTGGACAGTGGAGGAAACCTGACCAATAGCACACCAGGACTTGTATCCAACCCAGAGGGCAGATTCTGCCACAATGCATCCTGGGAGGGGGTATAAGTCTAAGGGGAGCACATGACAGGATGTCTTTGGCGGGAAGCAGAGTCCCAGGAGGGAGGTGACGGCTGTCTCTCCTCCTGTCAGCATGGAACGGATGCCCTAGGCGGCTGGTCTAGTGGACAGAGGGTTGAGCTGAGCTGCAGAGAGGGATCCAGTGTGCTGAGGACCAAGCGGAGCTGTGGGGGTCGGAGTTTCCAGGAAAGCAGTGTCGTGAGTACTGTGAACTGCCCCGGGGTCTGCCTAGGATAGGGGACCACTCTAGAAGGTCAGAGGGATCCAGGAGCCAGCTAGCCTGTGCAGAAGTTATAGAAAGGGGGTGCCAGTGTTTAGACCCTGAAGAGAAAGGGGGTGCCAATGTTTGGGCCCTGAAGAGTTAAGAGTTGCAGCAGTGATTACAAATAGCTACCTCAGCCGGGAAGGCTAAAGGAAGCAGTACAAAGGACTTCTGAGCCACAAGGAAGTTTCAGAAGTCAGTTCAAGTTCACAGACAGCAAGACAGCGTTAAGAAGCGCCAACCGGTGTTGACCGGCATTTAGCCGGTGTCAAGTCAGCGTCAAGAGGCATTTTTCTCAGTTGTCCCATTACATTCTGCTATTTAACATCCCCCCCCCCAAAAAAAAAATAAAAATCAAAATTGTTCATCCTTTTAGGCCAATTTGTATTCTGCTACATATTTTTGGTAAAAAAAGAATGCAATAAGCGTATTTTGATTGGTTTGCGCAAAAGGTATCACGTCAACAAACTAGGGGAAAGATTTATGTAATTTTTATTTATTTATTTTACTAGTAATGGCGACGATCTGCATTTTTTAGCGGGACTGCGACATTGCGGCGGACAGATCGGACCCCTAACTGACATTTTTTACACTTTTAGGGGGACCAGTGACATTACTACAGCAATCAGTGCTAAAAATATAATAATAACACTTGCAGGGAAGGGGTTAACCTGGGGGTAATTGTGGGGTTAATTGTGAGCCTAGGGGAGTGTTTTCTAACTGTGGGGGGAGGGACTTGTGAAATGATCATAGAGACCTGTGATCCTATATAGAAGGATCACAGGCGCTCTGTAATCATTTCAGAAGGAAGAACGGTCAGCTGTGGTTACAGCGATTGTGGGTGCCCGGCGGCAATCGCGGCCGCCGTTCCTGTGAATTGGCATCCCCGCTGCATAGTGAGGGTGGGAGCGCCCCGCCAACGTCGCACGCTCGCCCCCCAGCACCACTTTTGCGACTGATGTACCTCTACATTGTTTCGCGCAGCCAAGCCAGTCTGCCGCAGTAAAACTGAGGCAGGCGGTCGGCAAGTGGTTAAACACAGATACATTGAGGGAAAAGTATTTGATCCCCTGCTGATTTTGTAGGTTTGGCCCACTGACAAAGAAATGTGATATCAGTCTATAATTTTTATGGTATATTTATTTTAACAGAGAGAGACAGAATAATAACAAATAAATCCAGAAAAACGCATTTCAAAAAAGTTATAAATTGATTTGCATTTCAATGAGTGAAAAAAAGGGTTTGACCCATTTGCAAAACATGACCATACTTGGTGGCAAAACCCTTGTTGGCACAGTTGTTAGACGTTTCTTGTAGTTGGCCACCAGGTTTGCCCACATCTCAGGAGGGATTTTGTCCAACTCCTCATTGCAGATCCTCTCCAAATCATTAAGATTTCAAAGCTGATGTTTGGTAACTCGAACCTTCAACGCCTTCCACATATTTTCTATGAGATTAAGGTCTAGAGACTGGCTAGGCCACTCCAGAACCTTAATGTGCTTTTTCTTGAGCCAATTCTTTGTTGCCTTGGCCGTGTGTTTCGGGTCATTGTCATGCTGGAATACCCATCCACGACCCATTTTCAATGCCCTGGCTGAGGGAAGGAGGTTCTCACCCAAGATTTGATGGCTCCGTCTATCATCTCTTCGATGCAGTATTGTGCTTTTATGTTTTTAGTCCCCAAGTGCAAAACTTTACACTTCTCCACATTAAACCTCATTTGCCATGTCGTTGCCCACTCTGTTATTTTGTTCAGGTCATTCTGTAGGATATCTGCTTCATGCTGTGCAGTTATTGCCCTGGCCAATTTTGTGTCATCTGCAAAAACTGATTTAGAACTACTGATCCCGTCCTCAATGCTGTTTATGAATAAATTGAACAGGGTTGGTCCCAGGACTGAGCCTTGGGGGACCCCACTTACCACCAAAGACCAGTCTGAGTATGCGCTATTTATTACCACCCTTTGGACACGCCCTTTTAGCCAGTTCTGTATCCAAGAGCAAACCTTGCGGTCGATGCCTGCAGACCTTATTTTATAAATGAAGCGCTTGTGGGGAACTGTATCAAACGCCTTAGCGAAATGTGCTGGAGTTGCTTTTTATAGAGGACCAGTGGTATTGCTGCACCAACACTATACACCTGCTTTATAAATGGGTCCATGAATGCAATAAACTTTTTATGTTAGACTTTGTGCAGGGAAGAGGGTATTTTCATGCTTATTCACTATTGTCTAAATGATGGCTCTTTTTTTTTTTGTTGCAGCCTCAGGACTGTCATCCTCCCCATCCACTCCCACACAAGTGACCAAGCAGCCCAACTTCCCCCTGGAATCCTACAAACATGAGCCAGAAAGGCTAGAGGCCAGACTTCGCTCATTCTCATCACCACCGGACACGGGACAGAGGTTTTCAGTACCGCACCTACCTGCGACTGTGACTAAGTCCTCCCTTGTGTCCTTAACCCACAGTGCTACCTCAAAGACAGTAAGTATACAGCTCTTTGGCATTTTTCCATTTTACGTGTCATCAACCCTTTGTGTCTTTGACCACAATACAATTATAATCCCTGTATGAGAAATGACTCCAGAAAAGTAAAAATAAACCACAAAAAGTAAAGTAATATAAATCATACAGACACTGTATATTCTCAACCTTTTTTCAGTCGAGGCACCCTTTAAAATTATAGACAATCTCAAGGCATTCTTTCAAATTATGGACAGTTAGGCACCCTTTAAAGGTATGGACAGTCTTGAGGCACCCCATTCTAAAATGTAAAAACGATTCTAATAGTATTACATAATGCAGCAGCATCGACACAGGTAGGACACCCAACATTAGAGGTGATTTATTCTTCCAAAGCAAATACACTTTTGCACACTGGTACTGACTAGTATTCCAATGTTTCTCTTCTCCCTCAGTTTCTTTCCATCAGTCAGCTAATGTCACCCCAGTGCTTGATCCACCTTCTGGCTTGTATACTTTTTTTGATCAATTTTTAAGCATTTTGCCAAGGCACCCCTGAAGAACCCTCAGGGCACCCTGGTTGAAAAAGGTTGAATTATATTGTGTGAGTTTAAAGCTGGCATTAAGCAAACATTTTTGGGCATAGAGCACCAGTATATTAGTGTACCTTTAATGATGTGAATCCTGCTGCTAATTACAATATTACACTGGTGTTGTATTTGTCCCAATTTTTTTTTACTAAACTTCAGCTTTAAAGTGATTCTGTCATCCAAAAAAGTACTTTAGGTAACACCAAAACCTAAAATAATGTGCCATGCAGTTTCTGCACATACCTGCCCTTTCACTTGTCTTGTGTGTGGCCCAGCATCCTGTAGACAAGGCTAAACTTTAATATGAAAGGTATGGCACTGAGCTGGAGCATTCCCACTTCTGTCCCACTGCCCTATGTGATGGCCTTGTATTTGTAGATGAGACATTCCATCGGATAAGGAAAGGCGGGGCTATGTCCAAGCTCCGAAATCACAGCCAAGTAAATGCCTTTATTTATTGCATTTGGACTAATATAAAAGGAATTGGATGCCTGCTTTTAGCATTTAACATCAGGCCTGGGTCACGCTTTTGCGTTTTTCAGTGTGTTTTAAGTTTTGCAATACAATCCATTTAAAATGGTTTCCTATGGGTCATGTTCACATCTCTGCATTTTCTATGGGTGTGTTTTTGGAAAGGCTCAAGGACTATTTTTTTCTGCAGCAGATTGCGTTTTTGGAGATTAATGGAAATGCAGCAGAAACACACAATAAACGCACTGCTTGCATTTTTATGCATTTTTTCTTGCATGATAACAGACACCTCCCAAAAACGCAAAACGCATCAAAAACATGAAAAGCCCCACAAAACTCACCAGGAAAATGCAACCTGCATAGGTGTGAACCTCAATGGGCCTATGACCATTTTTTTCATATATTAGACCCAAAACTCAGGCCCATCGGATGGCTCTGCTGTTGATGTTTGTGAATTGTATAGTTGGTTATTATAGGACTGGTGAAGAATCAAGTATTTAAATGCAAAACCTATTCCAAAACACTAGATGGTGCTGTGTGCAACTCTCACTTCCTCATTCGCAGGAACACTATTACATCTGACATTATTAAAGAGAAAAACTGTAAAGGACATTCCATCATAGGGAGAAAAAAAGGAAAACCTAGGTTGTCCGGAGTGCCAAAGACAACAATATCTAAAATATCTGTTTACTCTTTATAATAGTGCTACATTGCAACATTATGTAATTGTTTGCTATGTGCTTTTTATGCTGAAACGCATAAAGAATATATCCAGCCTAAATTAAAGCTGGACTTTAGAAGATACACAAAAACATCCTTAGTGAATCTCAAGCGCCCCCAAAACAGGCAGTGCAAGGGTTAACATGCTCATTAAAACTGAACACCAGGAATTACACAATAAAACATCCTCGCGGTGACAGTTTTCCCCACAGTGCAAGGGTTAAATTAAAGCTGAACTCTGACCAAAAACCATATTACGGCTTTAGCTATATTAGCTTCACCTCTAATGAAGTGTGGTCCACCCTTGAAAAGTTTATGCACCCTCTGATAATGATGTAAGGGCTAAATTTCCATCACTGTAACTGTACCTGTAGCAGCAGCGTGGAAATAACAGCAAGCCACTTACTCTGAATCTCCTTTACTAAAAAAACAACTTATGTTCTTTTCAAAGAATACAAGCTGTTCTGCGATTGGACAAGGGGCGCACGAATGTCACAATCTCCCCTTTTCCAACCACAGAAAGTTTGGCATCTTTGCCCTGGACGCTGGGTGAACTTTTCTCAGTACTGCTTCCTATCTATCAGTACAGGCTGAACACCACACAGGGATGTCTATATTTCTGTATCACAAAAGATACATTTCTCCCTTTGTAAATATTCCCTAAACATAATTCCCTAAACACAAGCATTGAGCACCAATATCCACCTCAGAACTCACAATACAGTATAGAGGCTGCCAGCCTCAGACCTGGTTTGCTTGACTGGAGATTGAGGACCAGCTGGCAGCAGGTGAGCGAGAAGAATAGTGGGAGAAAGGTGGGCATTTTGCATGGGCAAAGCACAGGTTTACTTTAACCACTTCAGCTCCGGAAGGTTTTACCCCATTAATGACTAGGCCATTTTTTTTGCGATATGGCACTGCGTTGTTTTTACTGATGCTGTACCCAAAAAAAGAGCTTTATTTTGGTGGTATTTGATCACCTCTGCGGTTATTTTTTGCGCTGTAAACAACAATTTTGAAAAAAAAAAAAAAATTTTTTTCTTACTTCCTGCTATAAAACATTCCCATTAAAATATATATATTTTTTCTTTTAAAAATCAAATTTTTTTCATCAGTTTAGGCCACTATGTATTCTGCTACATATTTTTGATAAAAAAAAATTCCTAATAAGTGTTTATTGATTGGTTTGAGCAAAAGTTATAGCTTCTACAAACTATGGGATACGTTTATGGACTTTTTCTTTTTATTTAATTGTTTTCACTAGTAATTACAGCAGAAAAATCTGACACTAAACCCCCGTACACACGTACCGAATGTCGGCCGAACGATCGGCCATCTTTTGTCCGGTGCTGTCCTGTCGGCTGAAAAGTGCTAAAGACTGCACACGAATTTTGTCGGCCAACAACAGCCGACTGCAGAAGTGATGTCATGTGATGGTTAACTTTGCGTGTCTTTTTTTTTCTCAGAGCATGCCCAGTCTTGCTAATCTGCTGTTTGTCGGCCGAATTCTGTACTGACTGGTGAACAATCGGCCGTTCTGGTGACGGCCAACAAAAATTTTATAGCCTGCACACCAGATTCTGTTCGGCCGAAAAGTCGCAGTCGGTTGTCGGTATCATCATACTAACAAGCCAACAATCGGCCGTTCGGACGGCGGCCGAATATTCACGGCCGACAATCGCTACGTGTGTACGGGGCTTTAGTGCCGGTTCACACTAGGTCGCTCCGACTTAGGGGGCGACCTGTGAAGTCGCGTGCAGCGCGACTTCGGCGCGACTTGCACGGACTTCATAAAATTAATGTCTATGCAAGTCGCCTCAAGGTCACCCCGAAGTAGTACAGGACCCTTTTTCTAAGTCGGAGCGACTTGTGTCGCTCCTATTATAATGGCTCCTGTACCGCACAATGGGAGCGTGACGGACAGCGACTTGTCAGGCTGACAAGTCGCGGTCCAAGTCAAACTTGTGTGAATGCGGTCTAAGGGGTTTATTTACTAAAACTGGAGAGTGCAAAATCTGGTGCAGCTCTGAATAGAGACCAATCAGCTTCCAGGTTTTACTGTTGAAGCGTAATTGAACAATCTGAAGTTAGAAGCTGATTGGCTGACATGCAGAGCTGCACCAGATTTTGCACTCTCCAATCTTTGTAAATAAACCCCTAAGTGACATTTTTTGGGAACCAATGACACCAATACAGTGATCAGTGCTAAAAAAAAATTTACTGTTACTGTATAAATGACACTGGCAGGGAAGGGGTTAACACTAGGGGTGATCAAGGGGTTAGGTGTGCTACTAGGGAGTGCTTTCTAACTGTGGGGGGAGTGGATGTACTAGAGGAAAAGATCTCTATTTTCCTCCCTGACAGAACAGCGGTCTGCCTTGTTTACATAGGCAGACCGCGGTTCTGTCATTCCGCCGAACGATCGGCAGGTCCACTCGGCCATCGTGGCCACCAGGCCTGCTGATCGGCTCCTGCTTTGTCCAATCACAGCAGGAGCAGCGTGTACGTGATTTTGCGCAGCTGGGCCGCCCTGCCGCAGTATATATGTGGTTAAAGGGGAGATTCATTTATATATCACACATGATTCCAACACCGGCATTTTGTAATTTGATGTTATTGCAGATTACATCTTCATTTCCATCTGCATGCAGACATTTTTTATGGAACTGCCCAAATTTTCTCTTCTTGCAAACCTGGCAACATCTTTCTGTGTACAGAACTTCTGAGAATTCCTTTCCCCCTGCTAAGATGAGTACCGTATATACTCGAGTATAAGCCGACCCGAGTATAAGCCGAGGCCCCTACTTTTACCACAAAAAGATGGAAAAAATCATTGACTCGAGTATAAGCCTAGGGTGAGAATGCAGGGCGGCGGGCATGGTACAGGAGAATGCAGGGTACTGGCATGGTGCAGGAGAATGCAGGGTACTGGCATGGTGCAGGAGAATGCAGGGTACTGGCATGGTGCAGGAGAATGCAGGGTACTGGCATGGTACAGGAGGATCCGGGGTTGTGGGCATACTATAGGAGATGCAGTGCTGTGGGCATGGTACAGGTGGAGCGCCGCCGCCGCTCGTATACTTTCAGCTATTCCCGGCCTCTCCCGAGCGGCGGCAGTGCGTGCGCGGTGACATGTATGTGACGGGCGGTGCCATTTTTAAAGCTTAAGCCCGTCGGAGCGGCCAGGGACTTTTTTTTTTTTCCTTGACTCGAGTATAAGCCGAAAAAAATGTGCTGAAAAACTCGGCTTATACTCGAGTATATACGGTAGTTCACTGCCTTTTCAGAAGTGTGCACAAAGCTTGCAGTGGGGGCAGTGGGGGCTCTTGGCAGGAGGGAGGGGAAAGGAGTGCTGCCTTGGGACCTGAGAAGAGGAGGATAGGGGGCTGCTCTGTGCAAAACCACTGCACACAGCAGGTAAGTATATTGTTATTTTAAAAAAATGTTTTTGAAAATCTTTCTTTAAAATAATTTTAAATTCAAGGAACTGCTTATAAATCAGGTTGAGACGCAGTATAAAGTCGGTGGCAAAAGCATGCTGTAGAGAGGACCTTTGCTCCCTGTGTGGAAGCGGTAGTCTCTCTGCGGTGGTCCAACATACCACCTACTGGAGCTTTCCAATCAGCAGCGAGCATGAGCTTTTATTTATGAGCTCTAGCTGTGACCAAGTGTGAGGGTGAGATGGGTCCTATTGGACTGCTGTAGAGAGATTGCCACAAACTGCAACAGTTCTCTCTGTGCCACAGAATTTGTTCTGCCACTGATTATTAAACCAAACAAAAAAGTAACAGTTTGCAGGGTTTAATATTTTCAGCACCTTTGGAAGCCATGTTATTATATTGTAAAGGTAGTGGTGACATCATCATATACTGTACAGAGCTGTGGGAGTGACTCTGCAGGCCCCACCCACTACAAGCTGCCTGGGGAAAATTACAGGAGGGGGCGGATACAAGACCAGTCGTCCTTCACAAGCACAGAGAGCAGCAGAGACCGGTCTTTATTACAGAAGCTCCTGCACAGAGGCAAAGTTTACACTGGATTACTGCACAGATCTGATAGAAATACACAAAGCACACAGAGATTCTAGTTAGAATATGAATACCGTAAACTACCCTCCATTGCGGGGGTTACGTTCTGGACCCAGCCGCGAAAAGTTAAAATACGCGAAATAGAAAAACCCTATTAAAATGCATTGTAGGCATGTTTATTTTACTGTCACTGTACGTGTAAAAGCATTTTAAGGTCTTTAAACACACTTTTAAAACAATAGAAACTCGTTTAAACACATAAAAGATACTGAGAGACAGAGCAAGAGCTATGGAAAACACAAAAATATTTCATTTTTAATGATTTATATAGTAAAATAACATTACAAAAAAAAAAAACCCAATATACCGGGACCGCAAAAACTGAACCGCGATGGAGTGGGGGTTTACTGTATCTCTTATATTTAGACAATATTTTCCTGGAGTTTGGCTTTAAACAGTTTAGTTTTTTTGAAGATACATTTTGCTTTAAACTTTTTATAATACTACTTTTCCTTTATACTGGTTTTTCAAGGGCTCATTTAGCAATTCTTGCTGCCAGAGATTATAACCCCATGCACATAGTTTGCATTAAAAGATTTGTACCCTGTACGAATTAATGGCGGCACTCCGGTACACTAATCATCCAGCCTGTATGCGGCCATAGCACGGAGTGTTGCTGCATCTGAACCCCGCAGTCTGGGCGCGTGTCTGAAGGAGCCCTAAAATAAACAATGCAATACCATAGAGGCTGTATGTAGTGTAGTATTACAGGTCTGATAAGTAAAGATGAACTCCAGGTATGGTTTTTATTTTATGGTTCTATTTGGGCCAGCTTGGCACAGTGTAACTGTGTATATCTCCTACCCAAGGAAGCTGACAGTCCCTGTAGGGGATTGTGGGTCAATTTTCCAGATCCTGTGCTGAGCGGCTTCCTGTCTGCACACTAACCACATGGGGTCGCTCGCACAGCCCCCTTGCCATTCAATAGGACACCTTGTATTTTATTCAATGAATACAGGAAGTTCTGTGATCGAACAAAGTGAAGAGATGGGGCAGTGATGTCATGATATTTAGCGCATCCATTCATAGGACTACTTGTAATCTATTCAGTGAATACAATTCATCCTCTGATTGGATGAGATAAATATCATGACATCACTACTCTGCCTCTTCACTTAGTCCAATCAGAAAACATCCTGTATTCATTGAATAAAGTACAAGGTGTCCTATGAATGTCAGGGATGCTGAGCGAGTGACCCCATGTGGTCAGTGTGCAGACAGAAATACATTCAGCACAGGATCTGGAAGACTGCTGCAATCAATGTAGTAGCCCCAACTGCAATGCCAAGCTGGACCAGTGGGGTCGATTTTTCTAAAACTGGAGAGTGCAAAATCAGATGCAGTTGTGCATGGTAGCCAATCAGCTTCTAACATCAGCTTGTTCAATTAAATGGGTTCTAAAGCCTAATGGGCCATACACACTATAAGATTTTCTGAAGACTTTTTCCTTTAGACTTACCAAAACCATATAATATGAGGTCAAACCTAAACACTTTCAATTTGTATGCAATCTGGCAGGCCCTTGCACTACATAGAAAAGATAAATCTGAAGGAAATCTAACCACAAAAGTTGGATAGTGTGTATCCAGCTTAAGGCCCCTTTCGCACACGGAGTCCATCAGGCGGACTCCGTTTTTCTCAGTGGGGGATCGATCCACAGATCCCCCACTGAGCAGACTGATGACAGCTGTGTCTCCGCGCTGTGTGCGGAGACACAGCTGTCAGGTCCCCATTCTTCTCTATGGGGGAATTGGATGGGAACGGACCGTTTGTCCATTCTCATCCGATCCGATCTGCCAGACGGATGGAAAATAGGGTTTCCATCCAGCCGGTTTTGATGGATCGGTTGTCAGTGGACATGTCTCCGCTGACATCCGATGCCCCATAGAGATGCATGGGGCGTCCGTTCAGATCCGCCAAAAAAACTGACAGGCGGATCTCAACGGACTCCGTGTGTGAAAGGGCCTTTATGTTTTCTTTACCTTATTGCATTTCTTGTACTAAGGTATGAAATGTTTAGGTATCAGCATTCCCCCCCCCCTTTTTACTTACCTGAGCCCTCATTTGATCCAGTGCTGTGCACGTCTGCAGCTCTTCTCTCCCCTCACTTCCATGTCTCACTGGCTGTGCTGGGACATCAGAAACCATTGGCTCCCATTGCTGTCAATCAAAGCCAGTGACGAGGGATCAGGGGGAAGGGCTGAGTCCCGCTGTCTGTGTCAATGCAGCAGTGGGGCTCGGTAGAGGGCACGCACGAGTGCCCATGGGAAGCAGCTTCCAATGGGGGCACTGGACAAAGAGGAGGGACCAGGAGCGTTGGCAGGGTACCTGAGAAGAGGAGCTTTGTAGATGCTCTGTGCATTTTTATTGCATAGAGCAGGTAAGTATATTGGAGACGTTTATTTTATTTTTCGTTTGTTTTTGTCTTATACCTTTACCTGGAAGCTGATTGGATTTTATGCAGAGCTGCACCAGATTTTGCACTCTCTAGTTTTAGTAAATGAACCCCAATAGAACTATACATAAACAGAGAATTTCTGGAGTTCAGCTTTGAATCATTTTATAGAGGTCTATACATCCGACCAAAGAGAGGGACAGATTGGGGGGACAGTGAAAGGACAGATGGGGGGACAGTGGAGAGACAAAAGGGGAGACAGTGGAAGGACAGATGAGGACAGTGGAGAAACAGATTGGGGATGGGGAGACAGTGAAAGGACCGATGGGGGTTCAGTGGAAGGACAGATGGGGGGGACAGTGGAAGGACAGATGGGGGGACAGTGGAAGGACAGATGGGGGACAGTGGAAGGACAGATGGGGGGACAGTGGAAGGACAGATGGGGGGACAGTGGAAGGACAGATGAGGACAGTGGAGAAACAGATTGGGGATGGGGAGACAGTGAAAGGACCGATGGGGGTTCAGTGGAGGGACAGATGGGGGACAGTGAAAGGACAGATGGGGGTTCATTGGAAGGACAGATGGGGGGACAGTGGAGGGACAGATGGGGGGACAGTGGAAGGACAGATGGGGGGGACAGTGCAAGGACAGATGGGGGGGGGGGGACAGTGCAAGGACCGATGGGGTTTCAGTGGAAGTACAGATGGGAGGACAGTGGAGAGACAGATGGGGAGACAGTGGAAGGACAGAAGGGGAGACAGTGGAAGGACAGAAGGGTGGACAGTTGAAGGACAGATGGGGGGGGACAGTGGAAGGACAGATGGGGGGGGACAGTGGAAGGACAGATGGGGGGGGACAGTGGAAGGACAGATGGGGGGGACAGTGGAAGGACAGATGGGGGGGGACAGTGGAAGGACAGATGGGGGGGACAGTGGAAGGACAGATGGGGGAGAGATGGAGAGACAGATGGGGGTTCATTGGAAGGACAGATGGGGGGACAGTGGAAGGACAGATGGGGGGGACAGTGGAAGGACAGACGGGGGGGGCAGTGGAAGGACAGATGGGGGTTCAGTGGAAGGACAGATGGGGGTTCAGTGGAAGGACAGATGGGGGGGACAGTGGAAGGACAGATGTGGGGAGAGATGGAGGGACAGATAGGGGTTCAGTGGAAGGACAGATGGGGGTTCAGTGGAAGGACAGATGGGGGGACAGTGGAAGGACAGATGGGGGGGCAGTGGAAGGACAGATGGGGGGGGACAGTGGAAGGACAGATGGGGGGGGGACAGTGGAAGGACAGATGGGGGGAGAGATGGAGGGACGGATTGGGGGGACAGTGGAAGGACAGATGGGGGCAGTGAAGGGACAGATGGGGATTCAGTGGAAGGACAGATGGGGGGGACAGTGGAAGGACAGATGGGGGGAGAGATGGAGGGACAGATGGGGGTTCAGTGGAAGGACAGATGGGGGAATAGATGGGGGGCAGTGGAAGGACAGATGGGGGGAGAGATGGAGGGACAGATGGGAAGGAGAGTGGATGGGGGGACAGGTGGGGGGACAGTGGAAGGACAGATGGGAGGGGGCAGTGGAAGGACAGATGGGGATTCAGTGGAAGGACAGATGGGGGGGGGGGCAGTGGAAGGACAGATGGGGGGGACAGTGGAGGAACAGATGGGGGTTCAGTGGAAGGACAGATGGGGGGGGACAGTGGAAGGACAGATGGGGGGACAATGGAAGGACAGATGGGGGACAGTGGAAGGACAGATGGGGGTTCAGTGTAAGGACAGATGGGGGGGGGACAGTGGAAGGACAGATGGGGCTGTGGGGACAGTGGCAGGACAGATGGGGGAGAGATGGAGGGACAGATGGGGGGGGGACAGTGGAAGGACAGATGGGGGACAGTGGGCGGACAGATGGGGGGACAGGTGGGGGGGCAGTGGAAGGACAGATGGGGATTCAGTGGAAGGACAGATGGGGGTTCAGTGGAAGGACAGATGGGGGTGACAGTGGAAGGACAAATGGGGGTTCAGTGGAAGGACAGATGGGGGTTCAGTGGAAGGACAGATGGGGGGGACAGTGGAAGGACAGATGGGGGGACAGTGGAAGGACAGATGGGGGGGACAGTGGAAGGACAGATGGGGGGACAGTGGAAGGACAGATGGGGGGACAGTAGAAGGACAGATGGGGGGACAGTGGAAGGACAGATGGGGGGACAGTAGAAGGACAGAAGGGGAGACAGTGGAAGGACAGATGGGGATTCAGTGGAAGGACAGATGGGGGGACAGTGGAAGGACAGATGGGGATTCAGTGGAAGGACAGATGGGTGGGGCAGTGGAAGGACAGATGGGGGTTCAGTGGAAGGACAGATGGGGGGTTCAGTGGAAGGACAGATGGGGGGTTCAGTGGAAGGACAGATGGGGGGTTCAGTGGAAGGACAGATGGGGGTTCAGTGGAAGGACAGATGGGGGGGACAGTGGAAGGACAGATGGGGGGGGGGGGACAGTGGAAGGACAGATGGGGGGGGACAGTGGAAGGACAGATGGGGGGGACAGTGGAGGGACAGATGGGGGGAGAGATGGAGGGACAGATGGGGGGGGACAGTGGAAGGACAGATGGAGGGGGAGAGATGGGGGGACAGTGGAAGGACAGATGGCAGGACAGGTGGGGGGGGACAGTGGAAGGACAGATGGGGGTTCAGTGGAAGGACAGATGGGGATTCAGTGGAAGGACAGATGGGGGTTCAGTGGAAGGACAGATGGGGGGGGGGGACAGTGGAAGGACAGATGGGGGTGACAGTGGAAGGACAGATAGGGGGTGACAGTGGAAGGACAGATAGGGGGTGACAGTGGAAGGACAGATAGGGGGTGACAGTGGAAGGACAGATGGGGGGGGGGGGCAGTGGAAGGACAGATGGGGGTTCAGTGAAAGGACAGATGGGGGGTGGCAGTGGAAGGACAGATTGGGGGGGCAGTGGAAGGACAGATGGGGGGGACAGTGGAAGGACAGATGGGGGGGACAGTGGAAGGACAGATGGGGGGGGACAGTGGAAGGACAGATGGGGATTCAGTGGAAGGACAGATGGGGGGACAGTGGAAGGACAGATGGGGGGGACAGTGGAAGGACAGATGGGGGTTCAGTGGAAGGACAGATGGGGGGACAGTGGAAGGACAGATGGGGATTCAGTGGAAGGACAGATGGGGGGACAGTGGAAGGACAGATGGGGATTCAGTGGAAGGACAGATGGGGGGGCAGTGGAAGGACAGATGGGGGTTCAGAAGAAGGACAGATGGGGGGGGGGCAGTGGAAGGACAGATGGGGGGGGCAGTGGAAGGACAGATGGGGGGGACAGTGGAAGGACAGATGGGGGTTCAGTGGAAGGACAGATGGGGGGGACAGTGGAAGGACAGATGGGGGGGACAGTGGAAGGACAGATGGGGGGGAGAGATGGGGGGACAGTGGAAGGACAGATGGCGGGACAGATGGGGGGGGCAGTGGAAGGACAGATGGCGGGACAGATGGGGGGGGCAGTGGAAGGACAGATGGGGGTTCAGTGGAAGGACAGATGGGGGGGAACAGTGGAAGGACAGATGGGGGTTCAGTGGAAGGACAGATGGGGGGGCAGTGGAAGGACAGATGAGGGTTCAGTGGAAGGACAGATGGGGGGCCAGTGGAGAGACAGATGGGGGTTCAGTGGAAGGACAGATGGGGGTTCAGTGAAAGGACAGATTGGGGGGGACAGTGGAAGGACAGATGGGGGGGGGGACAGTGGAAGGACAGATGGGGGTTCAGTGGAAGGACAGATGGGGGGCCAGTGGAGAGACAGATGGGGGTTCAGTGGAAGGACAGATGGGGGTTCAGTGAAAGGACAGATTGGGGGGGACAGTGAAAGGACAGATGGGGGGGGACAGTGGAAGGACAGATGGGGGTGGGGCAGTGGAAGGACAGATGGGGGTTCAGTGAAAGGACAGATGGGGGGGGCAGTGGAAGGACAGATGGGGGTTCAGTGAAAGGACAGATTGGGGGGGACAGTGGAAGGACAGATGGGGGTTCAGTGAAAGGACAGATTGGGGGGGACAGTGGAAGGACAGATGGGGGGGGACAGTGGAAGGACAGATGGGGGGGGGGACAGTGGAAGGACAGATGGGGGTTCAGTGGAAGGACAGATGGGGGGGCAGTGGAAGGACAGATGGGGGTTCAGTGGAAGGACAGATGGGGGGGGGGACAGTGGAAGGACAGATGGGGGGGGACAGTGGAAGGACAGATGGGGGTTCAGTGGAAGGACAGATGGGGGGACAGTGGAAGGACAGATGGGGGGGCAGTGGAAGGACAGATGAGGGTTCAGTGGAAGGACAGATGGGGGGACAGTGGAAGGACAGATGAGGGTTCAGTGGAAGGACAGATGGGGGGGGACAGTGGAAGGACAGATGGGGGTTCAGTGGAAGGACAGATGGGGGGCCAGTGGAGAGACAGATGGGGGTTCAGTGGAAGGACAGATGGGGGTTCAGTGAAAGGACAGATTGGGGGGGACAGTGGAAGGACAGATGGGGGGGGACAGTGGAAGGACAGATGGGGGTTCAGTGGAAGGACAGATGGGGGGCCAGTGGAGAGACAGATGGGGGTTCAGTGGAAGGACAGATTGGGGGGGACAGTGAAAGGACAGATTGGGGGGGACAGTGAAAGGACAGATTGGGGGGGACAGTGAAAGGACAGATGGGGGGGGGGACAGTGGAAGGACAGATGGGGGGGGGGACAGTGGAAGGACAGATGGGGGGGGACAGTGGAAGGACAGATGGGGGTTCAGTGGAAGGACAGATGGGGGTTCAGTGGAAGGACAGATGGGGGGGGGCAGTGGAAGGACAGATTGGGGGGGACAGTGGAAGGACAGATGGGGGGGGGGCAGTGGAAGGACAGATGGGGGTTCAGTGAAAGGACAGATTGGGGGGGACAGTGGAAGGACAGATGGGGGGGGGACAGTGGAAGGACAGATGGGGGTTCAGTGGAAGGACAGATGGGGGGGGCAGTGGAAGGACAGATGGGGGTTCAGTGGAAGGACAGATGGGGGGGGGACAGTGGAAGGACAGATGGGGGGGGACAGTGGAAGGACAGATGGGGGGGACAGTGGAAGGACAGATGGGGGTTCAATGGAAGGACAGATGGGGGGGGCAGTGGAAGGACAGATGGGGGTTCAGTGAAAGGACAGATTGGGGGGGACAGTGGAAGGACAGATGGGGGGGGGGGCAGTGGAAGGACAGATGGGGGGGGGACAGTGGAAGGACAGATGGGGGGGGGGACAGTGGAAGGACAGATGGGGGTTCAGTGGAAGGACAGATGGGGGGGCAGTGGAAGGACAGATGGGGGTTCAGTGGAAGGACAGATGGGGGGGGACAGTGGAAGGACAGATGGGGGGGACAGTGGAAGGACAGATGGGGGTTCAGTGGAAGGACAGATGGGGGGACAGTGGAAGGACAGATGGGGGGACAGTGGAAGGACAGATGGGGGGGCAGTGGAAGGACAGATGAGGGTTCAGTGGAAGGACAGATGGGGGGACAGTGGAAGGACAGATGAGGGTTCAGTGGAAGGACAGATGGGGGGGGACAGTGGAAGGACAGATGGGGGTTCAGTGGAAGGACAGATGGGGGGCCAGTGGAGAGACAGATGGGGGTTCAGTGGAAGGACAGATGGGGGTTCAGTGAAAGGACAGATTGGGGGGGACAGTGGAAGGACAGATGGGGGGGGGGACAGTGGAAGGACAGATGGGGGTTCAGTGGAAGGACAGATGGGGGGGGGGACAGTGGAAGGACAGATGGGGGTTCAGTGGAAGGACAGATGGGGGGCCAGTGGAGAGACAGATGGGGGTTCAGGGGAAGGACAGATTGGGGGGGACAGTGAAAGGACAGATTGGGGGGGACAGTGAAAGGACAGATTGGGGGGGACAGTGAAAGGACAGATGGGGGGGGGGACAGTGGAAGGACAGATGGGGGTGGGGCAGTGGAAGGACAGATGGGGGTTCAGTGAAAGGACAGATTGGGGGGGACAGTGGAAGGACAGATGGGGGGGGGGCAGTGGAAGGACAGATGGGGGTTCAGTGAAAGGACAGATTGGGGGGGACAGTGGAAGGACAGACAGATGGGGGGGGGGCAGTGGAAGGACAGATGGGGGTTCAGTGAAAGGACAGATTGGGGGGGACAGTGGAAGGACAGATGGGGGGGGACAGTGGAAGGACAGATGGGGGTTCAGTGGAAGGACAGATGGGGGGGGCAGTGGAAGGACAGATGGGGGTTCAGTGGAAGGACAGATGGGGGGGGGACAGTGGAAGGACAGATGGGGGGGGGACAGTGGAAGGACAGATGGGGGGGGACAGTGGAAGGACAGATGGGGGGGGACAGTGGAAGGACAGATGGGGGGGGCAGTGGAAGGACAGATGGGGGTTCAGTGGAAGGACAGATGGGGGGGGGACAGTGGAAGGACAGATGGGGGGGGACAGTGGAAGGACAGATGGGGGGGGACAGTGGAAGGACAGATGGGGGTTCAGTGGAAGGACAGATGGGGGGGGCAGTGGAAGGACAGATGGGGGTTCAGTGGAAGGACAGATGGGGGGGGGGACAGTGGAAGGACAGATGGGGGTTCAGTGAAAGGACAGATTGGGGGGGACAGTGGAAGGACAGATGGGGGGGGCAGTGGAAGGACAGATGGGGGGAGAGGTGGAGGGACAGTCCTCTGTGTCAGCACTGTGAGAGTAGATGAGGATGAGTTCTCCTCCTCCTGATGACAGATCACATCATGATGGCTCTTCCAGGGATCAGCTGTCGGGTGTACACACAGCTGAAGGTGGGAAGGACTCGCTCCTCCCATCACACGTCCATCATCCTCTGTGGGCGGGACCGGGGAGGAGCCCACCAGGCATGGTCACACTTCATCCTACGATCCTAGTGACAGCCGGCGGCGGCTCTTGTTTGTGCGCTGCGGAGAAGGGGCGGGGCCTAGCGCTCTCTTCCAGCCATTGGCTTTCATTCCTCAGACACGCGGCCAATAAGTCGGCGCCTTTAGTTGCTGCCCAATAGGTGTATTGTAATGTGTGATTGGCACCGCCCTCTCCCAGGCAGGGCTTCCCCGGTACTGTTTGTAGGGAGAAAAGAATTGGTGCTGCCTCCTCCCCCCTCCCCCTCCTTCCCTGTATGAGTGCTCATCCCCTCTCTTCTACCCACACAGGCTCAAGGCACCATTGAAGGCATGCTGGAGAAATTGGAGCTAGAAGATGAAGGTAGGAGACCTCCACCATCCATGTCACCTGCTGACAGCCTGGAATCCCTGACTGCCAGCCTTACAGATCTGCTCTGAAGCAGCAGCTGCTGCTAGATGACTGCTGATGTTTGTGTGCTATAGGCTGGGCATGCAGGGGGCCCTGATTCTAGTGTGTGTGTGCTATAGGCTGGGCATACAGGGGCCCCTGATCCCAGTGTGTGTGCTATATGCTGGGCATGCAGGGGCCCCTGATCCCAGTGTGTGTGCTATAGGCTGGGCATGCAGGGGCCCCTGATCCCAGTGTGTGTGCTATAGGCTGGGCATGCAGGGGCCCCTGATCCCAGTGTGTGTGCTATAGGCTGGGCATGCAGGGGCCCCTGATCCCAGTGTGTGTGTGCTATAGGCTGGGCATGCAGGGGCCCCTGATCCCAGTGTGTGTGCTATAGGCTGGGCATGCAGGGGCCCCTGATCCCAGTGTGTGTGCGCCATAGGCTGGGCATGCAGGGGGCCCCTGATCCCAGTGTGTGCGCGTCATAGGCTGGGCATGCAGGGGCCCCTGATCCCAGTGTGTGTGCGCCATAGGCTGGGCATGCAGGGGCCCCTGATCCCAGTGTGTGTGCGCCATAGGCTGGGCATGCAGGGGCCCCTGATGCCAGTGTGTGTGCGCCATAGGCTGGGCATGCAGGGGCCCCTGATCCCAGTGTGTGTGTGTGTGTGTGTGTGTGTGCGTCATAGGCTGGGCATGCAGGGGCCCCTGATCCCAGTGTGTGTGTGTGTGCGCGGCGTCATAGGTTGGGCATGCAGGAGCCCCTGATACCAGTGTGTGTGTGTGCTATAGGCTCGGCATGCAGGGGCCCCTGATCCCAGTGTGTGTGCGTGCGTCATAGGCTGGGCATGCAGGGGCCCCTGATCCCAGTGTGTGTGCGCGCGCGTCATAGGCTGGGCATGCAGGGGCCCCTGATCCCAGTGTGTGTGTGCGTCATAGGCTGGGCATGCAGGGGCCCTTGATCCCAGTGTGTGTGTGCGTCATAGGCTGGGCATGCAGGGGCCCCTGATCCCAGTGTGTGTGCGTGCGTCATAGGCTGAGCATGCAGGGGCCCCTGAACCCAGTGTGTGTGTGCTATAGGCTGGGTATGCAGGGGCCCCTGATCCCAGTGTGTGTGTGCTATAGGCTGGGTATGCAGGGGCCCCTGATCCCAGTGTGTGCGCGTCATAGGCTGGGCATGCAGGGGCCCCTGATCCCAGTGTGTGTGCGCCATAGGCTGGGCATGCAGGGGCCCCTGATCCCAGTGTGTGTGCGCCATAGGCTGGGCATGCAGGGGCCCCTGATCCCAGTGTGTGTGTGTGCCATAGGCTGGGCATGCAGGGGCCCCTGATCCCAGTGTGTGTGTGCGCCATAGGCTGGGCATGCAGGGGGCCCTGATCCCAGTGTGTGTGCTATAGGCTGGGCATGCAGGGGGCCCTGATCCCAGTGTGTGTGCTATAGGCTGGGCATGCAGGGGGCCCTGATCCCAGTGTGTGTGCTATAGGCTAGGCATGCAGGGGGCCCTGATCCCAGTGTGTGTGCTATAGGCTGGGCATGCAGGGGCCCCTGATCCCAGTGCAGCAGGATCCCTGATTAGATCATGAATGGAGAGGCCTGCTCACAGTGCATGGGGTGATATGATGATCACTTGTTACCTGGCTATCCCCTGCAAAGTGTAACTTACTGTGCCTGTGCTTTCCAATAGGAGTATAACATTGTATGTCACACATCATACTGACTTCACACATTAATGACATTTCCAGTGTAGTGTTATAGATCAGTCTTCCCTTGTATGTAATGGTTGTATATGTCGGTTTTCATGTATACACTGTATTTACCTCATTTCCTGCTCAGGCCTGACCCAGCTTGCTTTAGCTATGTAGTCCTAGAGGAGTGGGCACAGCAATGTAGTGCAGACCAGAGGAATGCGGACACACTCGCATCGCTTTCATCAACCTGTCAACAGGTTCAGAAACTGAATTTATAGATGTAAAATCCCCTGAGATGACCACTGAGAGAGAGGGGCGGTCACCATGCACAGTCATTCAGCTTTAGATAATTCAGTTTTAGTGCATTTCACGTCCGCGCAGAATAGAAGGGATTTATTAACTTCATATTGGATCACAATGCAAGAACCTTTCAAAAATAATAATTTCAAAGATTAAAGCTAAATTCCATGGAAAGGAATAGTTGTCGCTGGAAGTGGCATTGCAGGGGTTAAATGCTCATTTATGTCTAGGGTACCAGAAAAGTGGTGTGCCTCTTCTCTTCTATCATCTGGCTGTCACACATCTACTGACATCTTAAAGTACAATGCAGAGCCCATAACCCACTACTAGACATGAGTATGGCGAGGGAAAGTCCACTTCCAAAGAAATTGGGGCACTGGATGCCGGCGGTCAGATATTTAAACTACATTCTCCAGCACCCTGGAGATAAATGAGCATTTCACCCCTCTCAGTGTAGGGGCAGCCCCTCTGCAAGGGAAGATTTTTTTCTTTCCCCAGGACTGGGCTTTAAAGTGGTTCTAAAGCCTTAAGGTTTTTCACCTTAATGCATTCGAAACATTACGGTGAAAAACCACCCTTGCTGCAGCTACACCCCCCCCCCCCCCCTCCCCGATCCAGCAATGTGCATGAGCGCAGCTGCTTCTGCTGCTGTCTCTCCTCATTGGACAGATTGATAACAGCGGGAGCGATTTGCTTTTGCTGCTGTCAATCCCACTCTGGTGTTACCAGATTTGAAGGGGGGTGGGGCTGAGTGCCCCCAGGGAAAGCTGCTTTCCGTGGGGGCACCCGATGAAAAGTAGGGGCCTTGAGTGCTGGGGGAGACCCCAGTAGAAGAGGATTGGGATTGCTCTGTGCAACACCATTGCACAGAGCAGGTAAGTATAGGCATATTTGTTATTTAAAAAAAAAAAATGAAGTTTTAGAGCGACTTTAAGCTTCAATTGTTTTTAATGAACTATTGAAGAGGAACTTTACCCCCCTTTACTATGTTCATTTTGATTTTCTGGGTTATCCTTAAAACAGATATACTGTACATCCAGCATTGTCCTGCTGTAATCTGCCATCAGATGTCCGTTCCCTGCTGCCATCTTCTTCCTTCTCCTTTTTTTTTTTTTTTTAAAAAAGGGTAACTTTATTGTATATAAAAGATGGCAAATACAAACTGTAGTGAAAACATTTGCATAAACGGGTAGCATGGCAATAAACAAAATAAAATGTCCATTAAATACGGAACCATCACAGAAAGGAAATATATATCTATATCTATCTCGACCAGAAAGAGAATAGAAAAAATGGGGGGGGGGGGGGGGTTGAATAAAAATTTAAAGTATACCTGGTGAGTCAAGTATTGTTACTAGATCAGAAGGTACCCATCCCTTCAGGCGCTATAGTGCGTTCAGATTCTACCCAAAGAGACCAAATTCTAAGGATTTTTTTAGGGCATCCTTTGGCTTTATAAGTTATCTTCTACATTGGGATTGCTTGATTGATTAATGCAATCCAAAAAGGTACATCAGGGGGGATTTGTGATTTCCAGCAAAAATCCTATGGATTTTTTTGGCATAAAAGTTTGCTGCCATCATCTTTGCTTACATCATTGGCAGCTGGTATTCTCTTCTTTGATCTCCACACTGGAACCCTGATGACGAGCTGTAGCACAGTATCCTTTGTATCTCCCCAAAGCTTTCTAGGATGTGCATGAGAATTCCAGGGGGCTGGGGGCAGCTGGGAGTACGTTATTCTCACCTAGGCAGGAAAGGCAGAAGTGTGAACTGCATGCCAAAAAAATTCTAAAAGAATAAATAGGGGTTAAACGATCTAGCACTGCTCACTGAAGAGCAATCTGTGCTTGTGTTACTCTTCAGAGAGCATGTGACAGGCTCCTCACAGCCTGCTTTACCTTCTTGAATTCCTTAGTGCACTGCAACTGCATGCATTTACAAGACACCCCTATTCAGTTGAATGGCTCTTGTTCACTGGGCTGTTTTGCCTGCTAAATGCGAAAGTGGGGACGATATTAGCTGGTTCATAGTGCAAAGCATTGTGGCCGTCGCAGTTGTACACACCACTTCGCTCCCTTTGCAGTTAAAGCAGTTTGTGGGTGGTAAAAGTGCGGCTCAGCAACATTGTTTTACCTCCCCCAACCACTAGTGTAAACGAGGCAAATGGCAAGTAAAGCCAGCGCTGATAAAAACAAAAAAAGCAATGAATAGATTTAATCAATTCTGCAATAAGGTTTATTGGTGAAGTGTTAAACATAGCACAGAAGAGAAAGGTGGCAACCAAAATAGCCGTGACATTTCTCCAGGGAACATCTAGAGCTCACGGTGTTAGGTGTTGACGTAATTCTTCAATGACATCACTCTGCACAAAGAGCTGTTTAGTAGTTAGTAACTAATTACATAGCGGGAGATTTACTAAAACTGGAGCACTCAGAATCTGGTGCAGCTGTGCATGGTAGCCAATCAGCTTCTAACCTCAGCTTGTTCAGTTTTAGCTTTGGCCATAAAACCTGGGAACTGTTTGGTTTCAATGCAGAGCAGCACCAGATTTTGCACTCCAGTTTTATTAAATACCCCCAAAATGTGAGAGGAGTCTATAGAAGACAGTTACAGTGTAGCCGTTAGATTGAATTATTCTGCTCACCTATGATTGCGTATGCAAAAACTTCTATTATGTCATGTCTGTTTTCTGACCGGAGGGAACGGCACTGCTTCAGCAATGAAAAACTTATTTTATTACTCCATATGGCTTGCTGTTTATGATATCTCATGTTCTTGCACTAAACATTATCCATATTGATTTTACATCATTTGAAGGGGATCAAACAATTAAACAGTTAGCACACCTACATGTTATCAGGAGCAACTGCTATTTTACACAGAATTTGGTAAAAAAAAAAGTCCCCCCCACCCATCACTATAACGCTATACTCTGTTTAAAGCCAAGGCATTGAAAAATAAAAAAAACACCCTTGCAGTGCCAGTCACCCACCCCCCGTACTGCAAAGCTTAAGTGCTGGTTGTGTTTAGGGGTGCCAGAAAAAGAAGAAATGCCTACCTTATCCCGCGCACCAGCGGTCTGACTGGTCCCCTGCAGCCTCCTCTCTAAGGTGCTCCCGGCTGCGGCCACATGCTCTCCCTCACCACCTATAATGCAGGGTTCATAGAACATTGTACATGATGATGCCAAGGGGACTGGGAACAGACCAGATCATTGGGAGAAGAGGGCAGAGCCAGAGCAGGACATAGAGTAAGTACTACTGCTTGTTCCTGTACCCTCTAGTCATACCAAGCATTTACTGTTGGCAGTGCAGAGGATGCAGCTCATTCACATTGGCGCTCACCCCTCTACAGCAGGGGTAGGCAACCTTGGCTCTCCAGCTGTTGTACAACTGCAAGTCCCATAAGGCACTGCAAGACTCTAACAGCCACAGGCATGCCTCCCCAAGGCAGAGGCATGATGGGATTTGTAGTTTCCGCACAGCTGGAAAGCCAAGGTTGCCTACCCCTGCTCTACAGCATGTAGAGCCATTTGTCTACTATTCTGTCATAGAGCTGAGCTGTTTACAAGCAGCCCATGTTAGTGAATGGACACACATCAGATCTATAGACTTACCTGAACAGCCATGCTGGGAAAGGGACATGGACCCCAATGCACAGCCTGTCTATTTAGGGCTATGCTACCATCCCTGCATACTTTGCAAATTCAGCTGAGCAGTAATATTCATACAGCCAATTTGTGCCTATTCACCAATATATTTAAGTTACTTTCAGTGACTGTGTGCTTGGCTTGGCTTATTTTAGAATAAAGGGCCTCTTTATATATTGGAAACTTAGCACCTTTTCAAGTTGAAAGCCACACTCCATCACCCAGCCACTCACATTTGCATTTTTAGCATTTTTGAGACTCTGATTCCTGGCATCAGGAGAGATCAGGAATGCCCCCCCCCCCCTTGCATTGGCGGTCGGGGAGGAGTGCCCCCCCCCCTTGCATTGGCGGTCGGGGAGGAGTGCCCCCCCCCCCCCCCTTGCATTGGCGGTCGGGGAGGAGTGCCCCCCCCCCCTTGCATTGGCGGTCAGGGAGGAGTGCCCCCCCCTTGCATTGGGGGTCGGGGAGGAGTGCCCCCCCCCCCTTGCATTGGCCGTCTGGGAGGAGTGCCCCCCCCCCTTGCATTGGGGGTCGGGGAGGAGTGCCCCCCCCCCCTTGCATTGGGGGTCGGGGAGGAGTGCCCCCCCCCCCTTGCATTGGGGGTCGGGGAGGAGTGCCCCCCCCTTGCATTGGCGGTCGGGGAGGAGTGCCCCCCCCCCACTTGCATTGACGGTCAGAATCCCACCATTATAGACAGCCCAAAGATCATTGGTGTCATTCCGCTGGCTCTGCCAAGTGGCACTGGAGCCAGGATTATGCAGGCATCATCGGGAGGTTTTTCAGTCAGCCACAGCTCAAGGCACCCCTAGCAACCTCTGGAGGAATCCTAGAGTTAGAATAAAATGACAGGGTACAGAATTCACCAGCGAAGTAATGTAGATTTTATAACCTAGTGAAATAGGAACAACTAATCCTAGGCCTGTATTTCTGCAGGCCCAGGATTGCGATCTTCACCCCTCGAGGTATATGAAGTCTGATGTGTATCATTTTGAGAAATAAATGTTTTCTGTTTCTCCTATCCTAGTCAGTGCATGCAGAGAGGTCTATACTGCCTGAAGCCATCTGTCCACCTCAGTGTCCCTCTGAGAGCCCTGTTCAGTATGACAATGAGAAAATTAGGGACATGGATTTTCAGATATTAGCATAGCTGCAATGTTTCTTGGATAATTTTACTTGTTGCAGCTTGCAGTTATCATTGAATCCGTCCATGTGTCAGTGTCAGTATCATGTTGCTCTTTCTTGGCGATGTCATGGTCTGCCTCACATCCATGTTCTCCAGTGCTGTTTTTGTAATGAAATTTATGGCCCATCTTTTGGTCGGGTTTCCTGATTGTGTAGAACTCTTTGATGCTGCGTTCTTCATAAAGCCCTTGCTGACAGTGGTTTCCTCCAAGGTGCTGTATAATGCAGCATGTGTTACCTATAGTACTGGGTGTGGGTAAAATCCGTACACTGTAAATGCTCTTTTGTCATTTCTTCTAAATGGGCAATGCATGATTAAAATTAACCTCTACTAGAAACGTCTTTTCTTTTAAATACATTGGGTCAGGGTTTGATCTCTCACAGAATTTTCTTTTATTTGCAAGTAAGGAATCGTACAACAAAAATCAAATCAAATTACTGCATCAATGTGAGAGACATAATCAGATGTGCCAACTAGCAACAAATCAAGAAAGGGAAAGATTTTGTCTATAATTAGCCACACACATTGTCTGGTCTCCTCCATCCCTAATTAACTATATGCAAGGATAAAAAAAGAGTGTGGGACTTTGAGTGAGGAGACTGGACATAAGGAGTTTATTAAATAAATAGCTCAACACATATCAATATTAATAACGTGAATACATACAGAAATATTGTATACAATGAATTATATAATACATATTGAATCAACAAAACTGCACATACAACATTTCTAGGATCAACCAGGATCTCTCAAGAAAAAATGGATACAATAAAACATCATAATCTCCGTGTATTCACGAATTGAAGTATGTCACACTACAATAGTATATTTGAGTAATTTGTCGGCTCCTTGCATATAGCAACAAATCAAAATAAACCTATAGAACGTCCATGCACCAGTGAATAAGTCCTTGAAAGAAGGCAGAAAGTTCTGTGTATTTTAAACTGTCTTCATGCGTGAAAAGCACTCATTGCTTGTTCCCAAACACCACACATACACTATATTACCAAAGTATTGGGACGCCTGCCTTTACACACACAAGAACATGGCATCCCAGTCTGTCCATTGGGTTCAATGTTGTGTTGTCCCACCCTTTGCAGCTATGACAGCTTCAACTCTTCTGGGAAGGCTGTCCACAAGGTTTAGGAGTGTGTCTATGGGAATGTTTGACCATTCCAGAAGCGCATTTATGAGGTCAGGCGGTGATCATGGACGAGAAAGCCCGGCTCACATGCTGTGTTCTAATTCATCCCAAAGATGTTCTTATCGGGTTGAGGTCAGGACTCTGTGCAGGCCAATCAAGTTCCTCCACCCCAAACTCGCTCATCCATGTCTTTATGGGCCTTGCTTTGTGCACTGGTGTGCAGTCATGTTGGAACAGGAAGGGGCCGTCCCCAAACTGTTCCCACAAAGTTGGGAGCATAAAATTGTCCAAAATGTCTTGGTATGCTGAAGCCTTAAGAGTTCCTTTCACTGGAACTAAGGGGCCAAGCAAAACCCCTGAAAAACGACCCCACACAATAATCCTCCCTCCACCAAATGATTTGGACCAGTGTACAAAGCAAGGTTCATTAAGACATGAATGAGCGAGGTTGGGGTGGAGGAACTTGACTGGCCTGCACAGAGTCCTGACCTTAGCCTTATAGAACATGTTTGGGATGAATTAGAGCAGAGACTGCAAGCCAGGCCTTCTCATCCACATCAGTGTCTGACCTCACAACGAACTAAGACTGGGATGCCATAAAAGTTTTATATGTGTGTGTGTAAAGGCAGGCATCGTAATACTTTTGGTAATATAGTTCATATGCTTACCAGAGAACGTGTAACGGTCTATGAGAAGTGAAAGTGCTTGTAGACATATGCCCCTTTTACCATCATTATATAAGGATCTGTCACTTCCCCAGCTCATATGCGCCTTTCAAGACTGATACTCTGGGAAGGCAGAAAAAAAGAGCACCATGCTTGCATAATATAAAATCCGTATGCATAATTTATTGTAAACACAAACCAGTATGGCAAAAATCAGCATCCAACAAACTACAATACCCAGACTTCCTATCGCGCATGCGTGGTGCTGACATCAGGGGCATTGCCTACGGGTGAACTAATTGGTTTATGTGAATGTAGCTCTACATTCCAGATAGAGAAGCCAAGATGTTGAGCTTATAGCAGGAGCTGGCTAGAAAGAGAACACTTAACCTAGAGATTTTACCTAGAGATTTTTAGTATGTTCCTATGGCAAATACCCTGGAGGACTCCTGGCATAATACTGGCTTTTGGATTCTCCTATGGAGAAAGGAGTCAGGAAGTTCAGGTCATAGTAGAGTGGATGTCATGGGGGTGAAAGAATTTCTCCCTGCTGGGGTCAGAGACCGCAGTACAGACATTGGAGGAAACCAGGTTTGTGCACTTTCTAAAGGTAAATTGATTGTGATGGTTCATGGTTTAATTTTTTTTTTTTTTTTTTTTTGATCTGATAAAGTACATATGACAAACTTTTTGTAAATCATTTTTTGTAACTATTTTTTGTATGTCTGGTTGGGGGTGACAAAGCATATCAGACTGAGATTGGTAAAGAGGGTGAGGGCCCAAAATGGAACAAATGTGTGGTAAGCAGCGGTGCCAATTAAATCAAAAAGGTGCTTCCCAGTGGATTCTTCAGGAAGTTTGGTATTCATTGATAAGAACAGATTAAACACACAATCAACGCATTCACTGAGATTAACAGTTCTATTAGTCAGGAAAAGCGCATTGGACAAAATCCAGTAGCTCATAGCAATTGGAGATCCTTGTTAAAGCTCAACTCCAGCGAATACCTCTATAAAGGTTCTTCCTTACCTTGTGAAAGAATCATTGGTTTTAATTAAAATGCGCTCTTACCTTCCTTTTTCCTCTCCAGCATGCCTCTGATTCCTTCTGTTGCTTCTTCTTTTGGACGACTGAGTACCACTATTTTCCCCCTATGATTGCATATGAGGTGCAACCATGTGAGAACCCCTATGGTGCAACCACGTGAGGTGCTTCCTTCTGTGGGCAGGTGTGTTCTACATAGCACCCGGTCATGACCTGCTCCCCCAAAAAAGCAGCAGCTGTAAACACTATCCGTTAATTCTCATGGTATCAAGGGGTACATATGCATTCCGCAGGTAGGGGCAGGGGGGGGGGGGCAAATGCCACCCCTTGGAATCTCAACTTCCCATTTTAAGTGGTTTAGCCACTGTATACCATCCTGTCTGTTCTGTTTAAAAATCATGTGTGTCTGTGTTTTAAAAAAATAAGCTGTTCTTTACCAGTTTTCAGAGGGCCGAGCCCCGCTCACGTGACCTGTTGGCTCTCTCCTCTCTCCGGCTGACAGTTGCCTGCAGCGGGCAGGGCCAAGGATTCCTCACTGATGTCAGTTGGGAGGGGAGTAGAAGGGGAAGAGGAGAGAGGTGGCGGGTCACGTGAGCGGCGAGTGGCACTCTATACTTTTAAAGAATGGCTTATTTTTATAAAAAAACAGATACAGGGCACACAGGATTATTAAACAGGCTGTAGACAGACTATGAAACTTTAAATGAAACTATAGCAGCAGGAGAGGAGGGGGGGTGGGCACTGACACAGGAGCAGACAGGCAGGGAGGGGGGGGGGGAGAGAGGACAGAGGAGGACAGGAGGGATGCGGATGACGGAGGCATGTAAACTTACCACGGTGTCAGGGCTCAGCAACCATGGTATACCGTGGTCAGTTTACGGAGGGGAGGACATAGCCAGGCAGGATCATCCAGGTATTTTAGGTGATAGAAGGGGCCAAATTACACAACAAAACACTGTGCTGTATAACATGCTTTAAGGGAATATACTCAAAATAAGTATAATGATTAAGCGCCTCCCCTTCATGACATTGTTGAAAAGGGGCGGAGCATGGATGACCTTGAAATTATGCCCCCCCCCCCGAAAAAAGTTCTGCGGACGCCCATGAAGGGGTATCCTTTAGTGAAGAATGTTGGATGTGACATGCACAGGAAATTCAAAATTGATGAAGGAGCCTATGACGTCACAGAAGCTAAAGCGGGGAATTACACAAAAAATAAGGCTTGTGTTATATTAACAAGTGTTTTTCATGTGCATGCGCAAAAGGAGCTCAAGGGTGAAAGTTGCCAGGATGCTGGAGTTCAGCTTTAACTGACTTCTGTGGACTTTAACACTGCACTCAATAAGCCCTTTATTACAACCATGTGTGAGTAAAGTGGGGTACACACTAGTAGAAAATCTGCCGAAAATTCCCGTCCGAGGTAAAATCATCCAATTTTCGGCTAGTGTGTACACAACTTTCAGCAGCCGATCCCGACATTTTTAAGGAAAAAAAACGAAGGGACAAACCCCAAAATTTTCATTGCCTGTCCTCAGCACAACCAATTTTCGTTTAATGTGTACACAGTACGTCCATTAAAAATCGGCTACGAAAGACTGCACATGATTCCTTTTCTGCTGACTTTGGATAGCCAGGACTCCAAGACCAAGTATAGCAAGGGTCTTGGATGTTTAGATCTCCATCTTCCAAGATCGTTGTATAAACAATGACAATGGTGATAAGTCTCAATTTCAGAATAATCCGAAGCGCAGTTCCACGAATGATCCAAGAACCAAAACCACGCCACATCCGCAAGAAGGAACTCAAAGACGTGGCCTCGGGGGTCACACGTATACGTACTTACATCACACTCTGCGAACAAATGTCAAAAAAAAAAAAAAATCAAACGAGAAATTTCATGAACATTTATGCACTTTCAACTAAAAACGGTTGTGAACACTGAGTATGAGAGAGAAAAATCTGAGGATATTTTGTCCGATTTCCGTCAAGTGTGTACGGGCCTTAAGACTGGACAAGTGAGAGTGATTGTCATCTCCAATCTGACTGTAAAGGCATAGTAGAGGGAGGTTTTCTGCATCTATTTCCCCCTATCCACGTATTTCTTATATACAATCTGACTGTAAACCTGCAGACTATGAGTGCCTGGACCTGTTCATTGAATAGTTCTATCTGCTCAGGATCCCTGCACTTCCCTAATAAAGATACTTGGCATAAAAAGTGATCTCTCTAATACTGGCCACACACTTTGCAATCTCAGTGTACAATCTTCTTTAGATTTTCTGTGACCTGTAATTGGACTTGGAGCCCCGTTCAAAGCTTGTAGAAAAGCCGATTCCCTCTGGTCCTCAAAGATAGGGATGCCATCATGAATATTCACTCCTCCTCCAGTGATCGATGCATTGTGTGCTGAAAAAGTCTCACTCCCAGCCCGACCGCATGTGTAAACGCTAATATGAGATGGCCTCAGACGGCTCTCCTTCGCAGGCCACGCCCCTCTGACACATTTCTCCCCACTCGCCAGGGCTTAGTCTACACTGCAGTTGGGCAGGGAATGCGGATTTATTGCTTCTTTATATTTACTTTAAGTGATGGCCTACCTTAACAATCCATTAAATTTGGCCATACAGCCATTGATCATTTTTTTTTAAACAGTATTGTTCATCTATGAAAAATGGTACAGATGGATGAATCTCCTGCTGTGGTATTCTAATGATACCACTGGCTGCCAGAATACTTGTATGGTGCCTCCATCTCATTGGATTCAGTAACTGTTCTGGTGACAATTTTCTGCCTGGCCCCTTTGATTTTCTAATTGAAGTACAGTATATTACCAAAAAGTATTGGAACGCCTTCCTTTACACTCACATGAACTTTATTGGCATCCCAGTCTTAGTCCATAGGGTTCAATATTGAGTTGGCCCACCCTTTGCAGCTATAACAGCTTCAACTCTTCTGGGAAGGCTGTCCACAAGGTTTAGTAATGTGTCTATGGGAATGTTTGACCATTCTTCCAGAAGCGCATTTGTAAGACCAGGCACTGATGTTGGAGAGAAGGCCCGGATTGCAGTCTCCATTCTAATTCAACCCATAGATGTTCTATCAGGTTGAGGTCAGGACTCTGTTGAGGCCAGTCCTGTTCCTCCACCCCAAACTCACTTACCCATGTCTTTTATTGACCTTGCCTTGGGCATTGGTCCAAATAATTTGGTGGAAGGGGGATTATGGTGTAGGGTTGTTTTTCAGGGGTTGGGCTTGGCCCCTTAGTTCCAGTGAAGGGAACTCTTAAGACGTCAGCATACCAAGACATATTGGACAATTTCATGCTCCCAACTTTGTGGGAACAGTTTCAGGACGGCCCCTTCCTGTTCCAACATGACTGCGCACCACTGCACAAAGCAAAGTCCATAAATACATGAATGTGCCAGTGTTTTTTTTTTTTTTTGAGGTATACGAACTTGACTGGTCTCCACAGAGTCCTGACCTCAATCTGATAGAACATCTTTGGGATGAATTAGAGTGGAGACTGAAAGCTAGGCCTTCTAATCCAACATCAGTGCCTGACCTCACAAATCCGCATCTGGAAGAATGGTCAAACATTCCCATATACACACTCTTAAACCTTGTGGACAGCCTCCCCAGAGGAGTTGAAGCTGTTATATCTGCAAAGGATGGGCCAACTCAATATTGAACCCTGCGGACTAAGACTGGAATGCCATTTAAGTTCATGTGCATGCAAAAGCAGGCGTCCCAATACTTTTGGTAATATAGTGTTTGTTGAGCAGAGCTGTATCTACATGGCCACCCACTAACCAAATATCAGCCAGTCCTTTAGGAAATTCAGTATGTCCAGCTTTAGGTTGGTTTTTGCTTTTCCATCTAAAAAAATGTGCAACCAATGTTTCAGGCTTCATTTAAAGCAAATCAATGACCTTTTTTAGAGGCTGCCAGCTTAATTGACACTTCCAGGCAGTCTTCCAACAATAGACATGGGCCCTGCCAACCATACTCTATCTTTCCCACCTGTTTCAGGCTCTATATAGCAGCATGGCAAGGTTACTGCTTGGATGGTTCAATAGATTATGCAGTAAAGTACTTGATTTGTATGGAGTCTGAAAAAGACAAGACTTAAGCCCTGTACACACGATAAGAAATTCGGAAGGGAAATTTCATCCGACGACCGATCTGCCGATTTTCGGATTTAGTATGGTGCTTTCGACAGCCGACTCCGACTTTCGTCTGACAAAATCCTGATGTGTAGGCATTAAAATTTTTGTCCTCCGTCAACACACGTCCGATTTTCATCTCATTACTACAGATTTCGACGGGGAAAAATCTTATGAGCAAGACTAGGCATGCTCAGAGATGAAAGAACACATAGAAAGCAATCACTTCTGAAGTAGAATTCTGTCGTACGGGAAAATTCGTGTGCAGTCTAAAGCACATTCCAACCAACAAACACCACTCTGGACGAAAGACGGACGACCGGTCGGCGGAAATTCGTAGCGTGTGTACGGGGCTTAAGTAGTGCTCCCAGTGCCCATCTATATGAACCATTATAGGGAAATGTTCTTGTTTTGATGCATTTCATTGCGGA
Source organism: Pelophylax lessonae (assembly GCF_965119305.1). Classification (NCBI taxonomy): domain Eukaryota; kingdom Metazoa; phylum Chordata; class Amphibia; order Anura; family Ranidae; genus Pelophylax; species Pelophylax lessonae. The sequence goes on from NC_138772.1 coordinate 112,393,674, forward strand.
ATGGTCAGTGCTGGTAAATTCCTATACATTGGACCATGTTAAAATCATGATCAAACAATTTCTGTGGAGGAGATGGGACTGTGAATGGAGGGGGTTAAGCTCATTTTCTACTTGAACCCCCCCCTTTTTTTTTTTTTTTGCCTCCTCTCTTTAATACCCCCCCCCCTTTTTTATTTTTTTAAAACTGATTTTCCAGGCATCCCACTTACAGTATTTATTCGAGTATAACGCGCACACGTGTATAACGCGCACCCCTAATTTTCGATTAAAAATCGGTATAAAATTTTGTTTTTCACTGGTACAGTGAATTCTCGGCTAGCTGCTCGATTTCTGTGAATTTCAGCATGATCAACAACTTTGAGCTTGAATGAAGCGTCATATGCAGAACGTTTTCTCTTGATACCCTGAGTTGCCATCTAACGGGTACCAGTATATCAATTAAAATATGAAGAACACTGAATTACAGTACGCAAAACACTGAATTGTACAAAAGCAATGCTTACCGTAACGTGTGGGCGAGGCGAGGTAATGAAGCGGCGACCATACAGCAGATAATAAGAATTCTCACCCCCAGTTCGGGCCGCCCACTGTACGTGACGAGGGGACGTTTTTTTTTTCTTCGCCCTCGCGTACAGTGAGCGGCTGCAGCCCGGAAAAGGCGCAGTGCGAACTCACAATTCGCCTGCGCCCTCAATGGACCGGCCGCCACTGCCACCCCACCCCAGCCCTCGTTTATAACGCGCACCCAAACTTTGATTTATTTTTTTGGTAGAAAATTTTGCGCGTTATACTCGAATAAATACGGTACATTACCGTTTAGGCATCCCACTTACATAACCGTTTAGGGTAAAGGGTACAGAAAGTTAAATTCCACTAATTACATACTTATACTTTAACTGTGATGTATTACAGGTGGATTTTTGTGTGTGGAATTCTGCTGTAAGTTCATGTTCTGATAATTGTTCCATTGCTTATGACATTTAAATGTATGCCTTAAGATTGTACAAACCCTTTTACTAATTAAATAAAGGAAAAAAAAAATCATGACAAAAGAAAAATGTAGTTTTATGTTCTATCTGCTATTGTTCTTGTGTAGTTGGTAAAGTTTACATTAGAGAGGTTACTATGGGAAGTACCTCCACTTTTTTTTTTTTTTTTTTTTTTCCTACGTGGAGATCAACTCGAATAAAAAAACTTGTTCATTCAAAATGAAGCTTGCATAATATTCTGAACAATGGAAACTTAACCACGAAATAGTTTTCTAGAGTAGGAACAAACCAGTATATTGTTACTGAAGGAACAATGCAGCGCCTAGCTCCCAATGCAGGGGGCTTAATAGTGGTGGAGAGATCATATAGAATTATTACAACTGAACATACTGCGAGGATAATACCAAAACAAGGATTATGACGTACATCCACAAAAAAAGAAAAAGTAATAAGGATGTTGGGTCATTTTCAAAGGCAAATATGTAGACTGTATAAATGTGACACTAATATATATATATATATATATATATATATATATTTAAAATAGTGGAAGTATGAATTAATCCTCAGATGTTCAAATGACAAAAATTAAAGGTGATGACACTGGGAGGTTTTTTTTCTTTGAGCAGCACAATTGACCTGGGCAGGCATTGCTAGAAATTGGGTATGTCTATGGTTAAGATTAGTTGCTTTGGGGAGTTTCCTCCCAGCAGTAGGGCTATTAGTGTATTTGGAAGCCAACGGCACTGATTGAGCATACATTTCCCAACAGAGCAGCTGTACAAAAGTCGATTATTAGATGAGAAAGATGACCTCATCAGTCTGCTGCTGCTCTTCCAGTCATTGGTTTGGGAATACAGTGAGGGCCACTATATTTCATAACTGTGCGCAGCATCATCTACCCATCTGTGCTATGTTTTTTTTTTTTGTAGAGCTTTATAAATTTGAAAACCTAGATGGACAGAAATACAAATTGGCAAAATTGCTTCATTATATTTAATGTCTGCGTGTATTTAGCGGTTTGCCTTTGGCTCTGTTATTTAGGCATGGAACACCTGTGTCCTGTGATTATTATAGAGCAGGGTTCACCAAACTTTCAGAACAAAGAGCCAGTTTACTGCCCTTCAAACTTTAGGGGGGCAGAACTGTGGCCAGTGGGAGCAGAAAATGCCCGGGCATCGGTGTGAGTAAACCGTGTCATAGGCTTGGTTGTTATTTGGAGTAAGTAAAAGCATGATTGTGGTTTCAGTTGGAAAGTGCCCCATCTCTGTTGTCAGTGGGAGAATTTGTTTCCCATCATTGGTGTCAATGGAAGGAATAGACCCTTGTATCAGTGGAAGGAATAGACCCTTGTATCAGTGGAAGGAATAGACCCTTGTATCAGTGGAAGGAATAGACCCTTGTATCAGTGGAAGGAATAGACCCTTGTATCAGTGGAAGGAATAGACCCTTGTATCAGTGGAAGGAATAGACCCTTGTATCAGTGGAAGGAATAGACCCTTGTATCGGTGGAAGGAATAGACCCTTGTATCGGTGGAAGGAATAGACCCTTGTATCGGTGGAAGGAATAGACCCTTGTATCGGTGGAAGGAATAGACCCTTGTATCGGTGGAAGGAATAGACCCTTGTATCGGTGGAAGGAATAGACCCTTGTATCGGTGGAAGGAATAGACCCTTGTATCGGTGGAAGGAATAGACCCTTGTATCGGTGGAAGGAATAGTGCCCCAAGGGCCGCAGTTGGGAGACCCCGTTCCAGAGTAGTGTTTGTAATTCTATATGAACGTCCTATATCTGTTAATCAGAGCTGCTATCTAATAAGTTTATTTACTTGTGCATTAATATCTATATGTCTTCTGTGAGAGTTAAGAGATGCATGAATATATGTTATGCTTAATCAATGTGAGGGAGAGTGGAGTGCACAGTCAGATGGAAATGGCCATTGATTGATGCAGACGTATCCTCTGCTGTCAGCAGTGCACTTCTACCTATGCATTCCTATGCCGTATGATCTGTATTGTTAGGCAGCCTACTACAGTTGAATGTGTTTTTCATGGTTCGTGTTCCTTCTGTAGCGTTTTTGTTATGGATTAAAACAGTTATAAAAAAGCTGTGTATAATTGTGATTTTTTTTTTTTCTGCAATTGATGAATACTTAGTATAAGTCATTAAGGCTGCATGCACACTGGGCATTTAGCTCATGTGGGTCACATTCAGGAGTACGGGGGAGATACAGGGTACATCGCCCAGCCCTGCAGCCAGCAACCTGTCAAAATCAATGACGGGCTGAAATACGCACTGGCTGGAAGCTGTACAGAGTGCGACTCGAGTTTTAAGGCTATATGCGATCAGGGACATATTCCTGGAACTTGGGTCTTCTGCACCAGCCACTATGTATTTCAAATTGTCATTGTTTTTGGCAGGCTGCTGGCAATGGGGCTGGATGTTGCATCTGTGCCTCCCAGGTGAAAGAACTTGCCAGGATTTGACACACAGGCTACATGTTTACTGAGCAAAAAGTAATGATCACATTTTAGTTTTTAGATTGCAGAGGGGGGAGGACACCACTAATGCCTAGCTCATCTAGCTGATAAAGGTTCACTATAAGGGCTCTTTCACACATGGAGTCCGTCGGACGGACTCCGTTTTTTCTCAGCGGGCTATCGATCCGCCGATTTCAATCCTCCCCCCCCCCCCCCCTCACCCCCCGCGCTGAGCAGGAGGATGACAGCTGTTCTCCGTGTCAGGTCCCCATGCATCTCTATGGGGGAATCAGTTGGGAACGGACCGTCTGTCCGTTCTCATCCGATCCGCTGGACAGATGGAAAATAGGGTTTCTATCCGTCCAGGTTTGACGGATCGGACGTCAGCGGACATGTCTCCGCTGACATCCGATGCCCCATAGAGATGCATGGGGGGACCGTTCAGATCCGCCAAACTGACAGGCGAATCTGAACGGTCCGCCTGTGTGAAAGGGGCCTTAGCCTTATTTATTTTACCTATTATAGATACTTGTATAGTGCTGTCAATTTACACAGCGCTTTACATATACTGTTTATTGTACATTCACGTCAGTCCCTGCCCTCAAGGAGCTTACAGTCGTCTAAGGTCCCTAACTTACATTCATACATACATAGTAGGGCCAATTTAGACCAGAGCCAATTAACCTACCAGCATGTCTTTGGAGTGCAGAAGGAACCCGGAGTACCTGGAGGAAACACGCAGGAAGGACATGCAAACTTTAGGCAGGTAGTGCTGTGGATGCAATTCAAAATGACAACCCTAATGCTGCTAAGTGGAAGTGCTAACCACCTAGCCACTGTGCTGCCCAAGCCATAGCTTATTCTCCATTTAATATAGATTCTAGTTCCTCTCTGTCAGATCTAAACCTTGAGTCCAGCTCCACTAAGTGTAAGCTCTTTCTACAGGTCCCGGTAGCCCCAAGTACTGGGACACTCTGTGAAGGCAGTTACTTCCTCTATTAAGGATAACTGCAGCAGTAGCCTAGTAGGGCCAGCTTTTCAGAATACTCAGTAGTGTAGCTAGCACCCTAATGTAACAATCATTCACCCATCCTTGAAAAATATTGACTGTATTTTGCTTAATACATTGATTTCTTATGATCATCCGCTCCAACTAGTGGCCATAATGCAGTATTTTTCTGTTTTGAGTTTTTTTTAGGAAAAATACTGCAATATGTCCAGTAGATGGAGCTGATGATCATAGCAAATTTCTGAGTTCCTTAAACCTTTGTCCAGGATGGGCGAATGCTTGTCACATTCATCCCAACAAATTCTTCCTAAATAGACACCATAATGTGAATATTGTAAGAGAAATATAACCCCCCCCCCCCCCCCTTTTATCAACAGGTTACAAACGAAATATAGGAGCAAGCTTTATTTGTTTATTACATGTATTAATCTAGTGCTGACAATGTTTGCAGTGATTTTTCCCTTTAAATAAACCAGCAGATCTTCCAATACAGCATAGTGTGGAATTGCAGAGAATACCTTACAGACATCTGTCAGTGCATGTAATCGTCCATCATGACACAGCCCGTCTCAGCATTTGGTGTGATTAGTGTGCTTGCAGCACTGTGCAAACAAAGTGGAAAGCTCTGCATTGTGTAGCTATAAGGTTAGGAGTAGCCAAAGAAGAAGCAATGATTGCTTCCAAATGACTTCAAAACACAAACATGTAAAAATAGCCTTGCAGAGTGCAAATGAGCATGGAACTATGAAACGCTGAGACCCCTGTCAGTCTTGGGGCTTGTTAGTGCTTTGATGGAGTGGAATGTAATGATCATTGTGGCCTTACTATTGTTCTATGACACGTGGAGGGCATTGCGATCTGGTATTATTATTATCCTCTTAATGTAATATAGCAACCTTTGTTGACCACTTTACCCATTTCATATTCAAGCTTTACTGATGCCCACTAAAATACTGCCGGAAAAGTGAGTTTCAGTCTGGGAATGTATTGGATGTGTCAGTGGTATGCATTCGGTATTCTCAATATGGTCACCGGGTACTACCCGTCAAATGTATAGCGATAGTGGAGTACACCATTATACTTGGGCTTTTTACTCTAAATTGCTTTTTTCTACTTATGGCAATCTGTGCAGAACAGGTCCTCCTACATAATGAGGACTGAGATGTTTTCAATTGTTTCTCGAATGTTCTGTCTTCAGCTTGTATAATTAGATTACATTGAATGTGATGGCATGCAGTGTTGTTCCAGTACATTGCTTGGAAATATGCTCATCCATTCCTTTAAAGCAATGGTTCTCAACTCCTGTCCTCAGGACCCACTAACAGGCCAGATTTTAAGTATTACCTTGGCGAGATGCAGACCAGAATACTGCAATCACTGAGCAAATGATATCACCTGTGATGTATTTCAGTTACCTTGCAAACTTGGCCTGTAAGGCCCCTTTCACACATGCTGTCCGTTTTGTCCATTTTTCATCCATCGGTTGATGGATGAAAAACGGACATCAATGTATCTCTATGTAAAAAGGATGACAACGGATGATCATCCGTTAACATCCGTTTTCATCCGCTTCCGTCAATGTCCGTTTTTTTGAACGTATGAATGCCCTATTTTTCATCCCTCGAAAAAACGGATGACAACTGATGAAAAACGGATAACAACTGCCGAAAAATGGATAAAAACGGACGAAAAATGGATGGAAAACTGATACATTTTGACGTGACTGAACTGATGAACTGAACGGACCTTATGTGTGAAAGGGGCCTAAGTGGGTCCTGAGGACAGGATTTGAGAACCACTGCTTTAAAGAATACGTAAACCCAACATTTCATATTCCTTATATGTGTCTGCTGTACCATGAACTTGTATGTAAGTATCCTGTTCTCTTTGTATTGCTTCCTATGTGTTAAATCCCTGGTGTTCCTGCCAGTCCTCCTGCTTTCCAATTAAAAACTGACCACAGTAGGCATGAGAGCACAGCCTGGTCAGTTTTCTGTCTATGCTGGGAGCTAAACCAATGATCAGGCTTGTGCTGACACACTCCTCCCTGCACAGCCATTCACTGGGAAGATTAGCGTGCCACGGGTTCTCCTCTCCTAGCTCTCTGAGCTCCTTATGCAGCAGAGAACAGAGGTCATATGATCACTTATAAAACTGGGAAAAAGTTATTTATAACTTTTTTTTATAGGTATACACATGTTTTGCCATTCATTTCTATTTTAAACTGAATGGGTTGATTTTACAAGGTGAGGGCTTGCATATATTTGTAGGAAATCTATGGTTACATTATACATTTTATAACATTGGCATTTTCATAGCAATACAAGCAATAGTTATATTTGCCAATTCAATATAAATTTACTTTAAAAGTTTCCTTTTATGTAGTAAGTGCCGTGGTTCTGCTGGCCATTGCTTTTCCACATCTTCCTGGATTCCCTGCATGCTTTGCAGCTTGTACTCTGCTGTTTACTTTCAATTTCTAAGGACTACATATCCCATGGTACTTTGCTGCCTGCAAGCAGTTTTTCCTGTACTGACTCCACCTCCTGAAAAGTGACACAGCCGTGCCTACTCGTAGGGCACAGTGAATATGTGTCACAGAATTCAAGAATGTGTGGGGATCTTTCCAAAGCAAGTTTACAAACTACAAGATTGTTTGTTTGGGTTAGTAGGAGAAGAATAGAAAAAATTGGAATACAGTTTGGAAACCAATAAAGGATTGTACATTTTGACTTCAAATATGTCTAAGTGCCGGTTCACATTTGTGCGATGCGGGAACGCTGCGTATATACAGCGTGTTCCCACATCACATCCGCATCCCTGGCAGTTCACACTGCCATATGCGATACGCTGGGGGTGTCAATTAAAAGTTAATGACACCCCCAGATCAGATTGCATATCGCAGTGCGATCTGAAAGTTCGTACAGAATCGGATCGCACAAGTGTGAACCACCATGCGATCCGATTCTGCTGCGGACCAAAAAAAGGGTCCTGTGCGTGTTTTAGTGCGATTGCGGTGCGGATTCAGCCATACAAATTGTATGAATTTGCACCGCACCGAGATCGCATGTAATTTTAGGAGCAGTGCGCTCCGAATTGCATGCGATCTCTGTGATGGCATAAATGTGGACCGGCACTCGAGGCAGGCATTCTTGACCTTTGTATAATTACAGACCCCCGGTGGATTGCCCAGTGTGTATCCATATTCCCTTTTTTTGACGTTCAAGATATCATTGTCGTCGTTGGAAAATAAAAAATCGATTGCCTTTGCCGCTCAGCCATCATCGCCAGACCTATTAAATACCAGTGTGATGAAAGAAAATAAGAATTTTACTATTTTGACAGCAAATCACAAATACAGCTTGTAAAGACAAGTGAGATTTGTGCTGTTTTTGTGCAGTCCAGATCCAATTACTGGCACTGTCAGGGCTCATTCACATGGGCACAAAGAGCCATACAATGTGAAAAACGAGAGAATCTCTGCACCCAGCAGTGACAGGTGTATGCACACAGACACCTCTAAAAATCAATGACAGGCTGTGGCTGTATGCTGGCGAATGGCCAGCTGAGCATTTACCTGTGTACAGGGGTGGATGTGAAAACCTGGACACAGACAGTTTGCATCCAGGGCCACAAACTCTCAGATGTGTGATTACCATCAAACACCTGACCCCCCCCCCCCCCCCAGGCATAGGGAATGCACTTGTTTTTTGTACAGTGCACAGCTTTCTGTGCCTTTGTGAATGAGCCCTAAGCTGCTGCTTGGTTTGTGTGGGGAAACCTCCTTCCTTTTTTTTTTTTTTACCTTGGATTTATGGTGGTCTGGTATTTCAGCTTGGTGAAATTACAGGAGAGATGAATGGATAGTGCTGAATATTATCTTCCTGAAGTAAGGGCAGATAATGTTCTTCACGCCTGACTTGTATCTTAGAATGTGACTGTAGGCCATGGTGCACTGTGCTTTGGTCTGGTCTGGTTTGCTTGTCCTCACAGGTGACATAGGCTGTATTGTCTTTCTTGCTAGATAAGATTCCTTGCTTGGTGTCAAAGCTCATGAGTGCATTCTTCAAGAAAACTAAAATCCATCAGATAGCAAATGGCTGCACTGTATGCATTTACAAAATCATCATTGTACAGGCTTTATATAGCATTGGCAAACTACCTGGCTCACAGGTAAAGTAGAGTTCTGGGTTCATACTAATTCATCTTAAAGTGTTTGTAACCTTAAAAAAAAAAAAAATCCTGTTCCCTTTTTTATAGCAGGTTAAACTGTGGAAGCTGTAAAAAACCAGGATGATCAAAGTCGGATCAATAGTAGTTCAGGGACCTTTTTTGAAGTCCCAGCGACTTCAGTGGTGTCAATCGGAACGGCTCTCATAGAGATGCATAAGCATTCACATTTTCTGCGACTTTGGGTTGGAACTTAAGTCGCAGGAGTGTGAACTAAGCCTTAAAGATGAAGTTCCTCTTTAGGTCACGCTTCACATAAATAGTAGGGCTTGTTGGTGTTATCAAATTTGTTATTTTTTGTGAAAACCTAACCTCTTTCTTGCGTACATCAAAAACAAACGCTGTTCTTGAACTGCCACCCTTCATATGGCCTAGATCACCTATCTTTTGTAAAAAAAGAAATAAATAAATCGCAGATATAGAGATTGCATATATACTGCTATATAATGGCTGTCTGCAATGTACGTGCTGTAGGTGAATGAGGGCTTGTTCTAAGTGCTTTTACTGCTTGGCCAGAATGTGTGCATAGTCTAGGCATGAGTTATATTTAAAAGCCTAAAACAATCTGAACACTTTGTTTCTCATCTATTGTCTGATTTGCTAAATATCCTGTTAAGTATTTTAAATGTATGTGTGTGTGTGTGTATGTATGTATGTGTGTGTGTGTGTGTGTGTGTGTGTGTGTGTGTGTGTGTGTGTAATATATATATATATATATATATATATATATTAGACATACACAGTGCTTTGCGAAAGTATTCGGCCCCCTTGAACTTTTCGACCTTTTGCCACGTTTCAGGCTTCAAACATAAAGATATAAAACTGTAATTTTTTGTGAAGAATCAACAAGTGGGACACAATCATGAAGTGGAACAAAATTTATTGGATATTTCAAACTTTTTTAACAAATTAAAAAACTGAAAAATTGGGCGTGCAAAATGATTCAGCCCCCTTAAGTTAATACTTTGTAGCGCCACCTTTTGCTGCGATTACAGCTGTAAGTTGTAAACAAAAAACTGACCTAAGTCAGTAAGTCAGCGCTCACTGACTCACAGTGGAAGGTGAATGCATAGACTATATGTGCAAAAAACACACACAAGCATATATAAAATGGTAAGGCAAAAAATTCTAAAGGAAGAGGGGGAGGGGGAGGGGAAATGTGTATATATAACAAACAAGTCAAAGATGGGAGTGCAAAAACCTCATCTATGAACGAAGTCCTTCCACAGTCCGGAAAAAATCAGTGTAGATGATTCCTTGTAGTGGATGGTCATGGAGTCCAATCAAGGTGTATGTGGCATATAGAGTGCAGGCAGCTCCTCGGAGGTGAGGGACCCTCCAGGCATATAGCAAAAAATGAAGAAGACAAAGGGCACCAGGTTTGTCTTCTTCCTTTTTTGCTACAGCTGTAAGTTGCTTAGGTTATGTCTCTATCAGTTTTGCACATCGAGAGACTGAAATTTTTGCCCATTCCTCCTTGCAAAACAGCTCGACCTCAGTGAGGTTGGATGGAGAGCGTTTGTGAACAGCAGTTTTCAGTTCTTTCCACAGATTCTCGATTGGATTCAGGTCTGGACTTTGACTTGGCCATTCTAACACCTGGATATGTTTATTTGTGAACCATTCCATTGTAGATTTTGCTTTGTTTTGGATCATTGTCTTGTTGGAAGACAAATCTCCATCCCAGTCTCCGGTCTTTTGCAGACTCCATCAGGTTTTCTTCCAGAATGGTCCTGTATTTGGCTCCATCCATCTTCCCATCAATTTTAACCATCTTCCCGGTCCCTGCTGAGCAGGCCCAAACCATGATTCTGCCACCACCATGTTTGACAGTGGGGATGGTGTGTTCAGGGTGATGAGCTGTGTTGCTTTTACGCATTGTTGCCAAAAAGTTCGATTTTGGTTTCATCTGACCAGAGCACCTTCTTCCACATGTTTGGTGTGTCTCCCAGGTGGCTTGTGGCAAACTTTAAACAACACTTTTTATGGATATCTTTAAGAAATGGCTTTCTTCTTGCCACTCTTCCATAAAGGCCAGATTTGTGCAGTATACGACTGATTGTTGTCCTATGGACAGAGTCTCCCACCTCAGCTGTAGATCTCTGCAGTTCATCCAGAGTGATCATGGGCCTCTTGGCTGCATCTCTGATCAGTCTTCTCCTTGTATGGGCTGAAAGTTTAGACGACCAGGTCTTCGGAGATTTGCCGTGGTCTGATACTCCTTCCATTTCAATATTATCGCTTGTACAGTGCTCCTTGGGATGTTTAAAGCTTGGGAAATCTTATTGTATCCAAATCCGGCTTTAAACTTCTCCACAACAGTATCTCGGACCTGCCTGGTGTGTTCCCTGTTCTTCATGATGCTCTCTGCGCTTTAAACGGACCTCTGAGACTATCACAGTGCAGGTGCATTTATACGGAGACTTGATTACACACAGGTGGATTCTATTTATCATCATTAGTCATTTAGGTCAACATTGGATCATTCAGAGATCCTCACTGAACTTCTGGAGAGAGTTTGCTGCACTGAAAGTAAAGGGGCTGAATAATTTTGCACGCCCAATTTTTCAGTTTTTTTATTTGTTAAAGTTTGAAATATCCAATAAATTTTGCTCCACTTCATGATTGTGTCCCACTTGTTTGTTCACAAAAAATTACAGTTTTATATCTGTTTGAAGCCTGAAATGTGGCAAAAGGTCGCAAAGTTCAAGGGGCCGAATACTTTCGCAAGGTGTGTGTGTGTGTATATATGTATATGTGTGTATGTATGTATATGTGTGTGTGTGTGTGTGTGTGTGTGTATATGTATGTATGTATATATATATATATATATATATATATATATATATATATATATATATATATATATATATATAAATAATATGTGTGTATGTATGTGATTCAATTAAAAACGTTGGTGCATGCAAAAGTAAAGCTGATTTATTCATAGTGTTTTGCCTCTGCACTACAGATGTTCGATTGGAGCCCCATTAGTGAACAACAGATGTCGAGACAGTACTCCAGTTGTGTCCATACTTGTGCCAGCATGTCCTTGAATTGTGACTCCACCGCATCTGTGATGCGTTTGTCTTGAGTCATTCAGGTCCTGTGGCAGTTGGGGGGGGGGGGGGGGAGAACATACACAAAGTCCTTAGGCTAGCCATACACTATACAATTTTCTTATTCAATTTTCTTTAGATTTACCTCCAACTATGTAATGTAAGAGTCTGCCTTGCTGCAAACACATTGAAAGTGTTTAGGTTTGACCTCCTATTATATGGTTTTGGTAAATCTAAAGGAACATTTGAATAAGAAAATTGTATAATGCATGGCCAGATTTAGTGTATCCCCACAGAAATAAATTGCAGGGTATTAAGTTTGGCGAATATAGAGACCAGAGCGCCATTGGTGAATTGTTCTTTCCTGCACAGCCGATCCAGTTTTCTGGTGGGGTATGATTCAGGTATCCGCTAACATCCAATTGGAAATTAGGAAATGCCGTCCTGCTAAAAGACAAGGTTGGGCAGATCTTCCCCCATCTGTGCATAAGCCATGGGATTGCAGGCCTAATACCCCCCCCCCCCCCCCACCCCATCAAAATTACCCAAACAAAAAACACTACAACAATTGTATGGCTTACATAATGGCTGTGGCACTTCTATTGGTATGAAATTAAAAATTAATTTTTTTATTTTTTTTATTAAGCCACTTTAACAAACGGGTATATATCACACACATAATAAATTTATTAATTTTAGCAAGAAAAACCTGCTCAGTCATAGGACTCAAGCAAATATAATTTTAAACTGTAGTTTCCAGCCCCCCCCCCCCCCCGATACAGGGGTGACAAACCACATAAGTGCCTGCGCCAGGGAGGAGGGGGGGGATCAAAGTCCAATGCCCACCCTGCAGCATGAAGCCCAGGTTGCTGTTGCCTTCTGTACCCAGCCAGGTAGGTCCAGAAGGCTCCACGAGGTCACTTGCTTCACCTGGGCCAGTCAGGTAACTCCTAAACCTTAAAACCTTAAATGGCCAGCAACACCACAAATTGTAAGCACTTTAATGCAGGTTTTCTTTTATTACAAAAGGCAGGGGAGAGGTGGGGGAGTGGCCGCAAACCCATGTGCGTGGTCAAAAATAAATTGCACGCCAACTGCTGCCACTCTAGTCCACCGGAGATTACAGCTCTTCTTCCTCTCCTCCCCGCACCTGGAGCCCCAGACTCCACCGGAACGGCCAGATCGATGGGAGACACAGGACGTCTGTTTGCCGCCAGGACTTCAACACCACAGCATGCCCCATGCCCTCCATTCCTGCATCACAGTACTTCATGTGAGTGTTTTATTACGGCATCACAGTACTTCATGTGAGTGTTTTATTACAGCAAATTGGCTTTTATATCTTTGCTGCAGTGAGATTGGAGCCGCTTTTCCTCTCCCCCCCCCCCCCCCGCCCTGTTTATTTCACAGAGCTGCTTCACACTCTGCGAGCTGGCTTAAGACTTTCTCTGTGCACCCACTGCGATCCTGCACCGGCATCATCCACTTTACTTTTTTGACCTTCATACTGCATTTGAAATGTATTTTAATATTGTCTCACTGACTTTTACTCAGATTTATTTCCCCTTTTTGTTTATCGGCTGGTTATCCCCATAGCGCTCATCATCCTCCTCTCTCTCCAAAAATAAATTGCGCCCCCCTTAAGCCATTCTGTAATCCTGTCCAGGTAGGAGTGGCCAGTGACAGTACCTTCAGAAAAAACGGCAATGGTATACAGCAGTCACCTGTCATGTCACCAATGGGGTTTACATCCAACATTTGTAGTGCACAGGTAAAACTTGGACAGTTAGGCAGAAGGGTTTAGAAATAGTCAATGTTGATTGAGAGTGAAGTTCTGCTTTAAGGATAAATACTTGCTATGCATCAAGGACCAATTAAAATGATCGCTAAATCTCTCTGGTCTGTTGGCACAGCAAGTGTTTTTATAGCACATTAAGGATTTGGCATGATGTTTGTTTAGTGTTCTGTGTGTATCTTGGTTGTAATATTGAGTGCTAAGCATTTTTGTATATTGGTCCTGAAATATCCTCCATATTGGAAGCATTACCTGTTAATCTGATTGCTAATCTTTCAGTTTGCTTTTAAATAATGTATATTGTATTGTTTGCTGGCAACCTCTGCATGATCCCTTTTTTTCTCTGTGGATAATACCAGAGTTACGGTGAAAAATCCCTCTGTGTCTTTAATCTCAAAGACTTTACAGAATTTAGGGGCCTGAGAAACACGGGATGTTTGAAAGTGTTCCGTCTTAAATGTGTAATCACAGTGACATTTATTGAAATGGTGTTTTTTCTCTAGGGGTTCACGGTGAAGGTAAAAGGTTATCTGTATGCAGAGACATCTGGTGGCTGTCATTGATGACCTCTGCTTGAAGATGCTAGCTGCCTGACCATCTCTGACTTTAGCACTTAGTTACAGGCCTGCAACAAGTATGCAGCAAGAGAAGTGACAATGACAAGGTCAGCGACAAAGTATTGTATCTGTTGGATCACAGTCGCTGGCTGACGGCCTTTATTTTCAGAATAGGTGGTCAGCAATATCCTGTATAGATTTTTTTTTTTTTTTTTTTTTTGTGTCGGTTTGTATAAATTGTGATTGCATTGTGTGTGGCATTACAAGATATTGGCCTTTTATCTCTACCCACCCCAGTTTGTCTTCTGTGTTGTAAAGGTTGCACCGCCTGCTGGTGAAGATTATGATTACCTGCAAAATTGATCTCAGTGAGAACCTCTGTACTTCAAAAATCCATCCACTAAGCCAGCCTTTTTCAACCAGGTTAGGGCCAAATAGGAATTAAAATTCCTAATAAATGTCAGCAAACTGGCTGAGGGATCTGTGTGTATAATTTTTTTTCACAACATCGATTGGTTGTTATGGTGCACCAAGAAATGCGTCTATTTGTGTCCTGGAAACAAGTGATGTCATTGGTTGCTAGGATGCAGACGGCTGGGCATCCTGGGTTTATCTTTTCAAAGCCAGGGTCCGTGTGTTCCATGGGCTAGATGCATAAGCTGCAACATCCCAGTTGAGAAAAGCTAGGGTGGAGGATTAATAATCAGGTATGCTGGAGCTTACGCTAGAAACTTTGCAGTCCTGTTGCAGTCTTGAATAATTGATCTACTCTAATTAGGCTCAGGGATGCTAGCAAAGACATACAGATAAAGAGAACACAACAACATAAGGGAAAAAGGTAGGGGATGTATGGTCAGTTAATGCTGGGATCCTGGATAATTTTGTGATGGGAGTGAGATAAAATGAGAAAGATGAAGGTAGCCCTTTTTGGTGCTGGTACAATATTCTGTTCTGTAATGGAGCCTAGGTGAGACTCTGTGGTTGGACGGGGCTGATGTGTTGTAATTTGTTCACTTTCATGCAGCGAATATTATCGTTTGGGCAGGATGATTGTGGCTCTGGTCTGTAAGTGAACAGTAAAAAAACTCCTTCTATTCCTTTTATTGCTTTCAGCCTCCTTCTATTGATCCGCCTTCTTCTTAGAGGGTGTCTCTATGTTCGTACTCCATGGGTCCCACTGTATGTAGGAATTTAGCCACCCTTGCTCTTTCCTAAGATGAACTAGGGACATTTTGGCCAAGTCCGATGTTTGAGGTGCCATCTTTCTACCATTTATCGGCCAGCACAGAGGGACAGAGACATCGCACACAGAATAGCGATCGTCTTTATTGATGAGCCTGTTGACTTAATGTGAGTTGCCAACTTTATATCTTTAACAGTCCTTATGCTGCACTTAGTAGGGGCTGCTTCTGCTCTGGGGACAGCTGCCACGAGTGTTATGGACTATTGTCAGACGTTTATGGACTCAATTTTAATAGAATATGTACTTTATGTTCATGGGATCAGCCTGATTTAATTGTGCACCTATTGTTTTCTTTTTATCATATATAAGCCCATGTTCCCATGCACACATAGTAGAGCTGCATGATTAATCGTTAAAAAAATTGCAATCTCAATTCAAAACGATTCACGCTCCTAATTACATGTGCAATACGTGGCTTTTGTCGCATTTTTTTAAACAGCTTTTCAACTGCCAGGAGTTTTGGCATTGTTCTGGACATTTTATAGATCATCAACTCCTATGTTCATATTGATTAGTGGTTCCAAATTTTACAACTATTGCAGTAGTGAACAGACACAAAAAGATACTCTGCGTCTTTCCAAAATAACTGTAATGTTTAAGAGCCGGTTCACATAGGCGCGACCCGACTTTGCCGGGCAACCTATGAAGTCGCGGTGCGCAGCTCGCACCGCGACCTCGGAGCGGCATGCACGGACTTCATATCATTGAAGTCAATGCAGGTCGCTCCAGGTCGCCCCAAAGAAGCTCAGGACCCTTTTTCTAAGTCGGAGCAACTTGTGTCGCTCCTATTAGAGCGGGTCCTGTGCTAATCTATGGCAGGCGACCAGGTCGCCTGACAAGTCGCCCTAGTGTGAACTGGCTCTTATTTGACGCAATTGAAGGCTTTTATAAACATGATTACGTAGGTATCACATTATTATTACAATTGTACTTTTATGGTAACGAGGGGCGTAACCTAGGCAGGCTAATTCTAATCGGGACTCGAAAGAATGCAAACATGTAATGAAAACATTATTAGTGCCGTGTGCACAGTGAGTGCAGTGTGAAATACATACAAAATATACAACACTATACAGGATGTACAAATTTCCTTTACAGCATGCAGATTGACTAAACACACACCCTGCATGCATGAGGCCTTATTCTGACAACATAATTAACCCTGCAAGCTTAAAGTGGAGTTCCACTCGTTTTTGTGCTTATTAAAAGTCAGCAGCTACAAAAAGTGTACTTAATACTTTTATTAAGCACACACTTGTCCCACGATCTAGCGATGCGGCTGATGGGATTCTCGGTTTTCTTCCACTTCTCCCCGCGGCGCCGGCATTACTAGTGTGGGCACCCGGCTGTGACAGCTTGCGGCTTCACACTGCGCATGCCCGAGTCGCGCTGTGCATATTGAGTGGACGGGCAATCTTCTGGGACCTGTAACGTGTCCCAGAAGATTGCAGGGGGGAGGGGGAGACAGGAACTTCCGCTCGAGCTACCTAGGAGGCCCGAGCAGAAGTGGGAGCGCGTACCTGTCAAATCTAGGTACCCGCTCCACCCCCAAAAAATGACATGCCTAATGTGACATGTCAGGGGGTCAGGAGGCCTTAAAGCGGAAGTTCCACTTATCACTGATCACTTATCACTTATGAGGGTGGCGGAAGGGGGTCCCACCCCCCCCCCCCACCACACCGCTGCCGCCTCTCCCAGGCTCTACGGTCCCATCGTGGAGGCCTGGAGCGATGCGGCAATGCCTGCCTGGTACAGAGAGAGAGAACCTGATGTCGTTCCCCCTCCTCTTTCTGTAACCCTAAAAATCGGGAGCGATGAGTATTTGTCACTTATGGCTCCGCCCCTTTGTTTACCTGGCCACCACCAGCCAGAGAAGCATCCGATCAGACCGATCTTGGACTAATCTGCTGCGTGGGGGGCCAAATCTCTCCATAAAGAGGACTTGTCACGACCCATGCTGTCACAATAGATGTTGTTTATCCCTTGTGATAGCAATACATTTTGTACAAAAATGTTTTTTTTAAAAAAAAAATTTTTTGTTTAAAATAAAAAATATTTAAAGCGCCCCTGTCCCACTGTGCTTACGCGCACGTTACTCCCACAGGCATATGTAAACGGTAATTGCACCACACGTGTGGTATTGTCGCGAATGTCAGAGCGAGAGCAATAATTCTAGCACCAGACTGCTTGTGCAGCTCTAAACTGGTAACCTGTAAAGGCATTTAAAGTGTCGCCTATGGAGAACTTTAAGCACCGTAGTTTTCTGCCATTCCACGGGCAGACATGTTGGGTATCTATTTACTCGGTTTAACATCATGGCTCCTAGATTCAAAGCAAAATTGTCAAGTCCTGGTTTAGTGTCACTTTAACAAAAATGTGAGGGCCTAAAGAATCCATGAAATTTTATATTGAATCGAGCATACCTTTTCTCCAACCTGGCTCTAAAAGAGGGTTGTGCAATCCAGTTGTAATAGGAAGGGTCAACAAAAGAGTCTGAATGAATGGGGTGGGATTTATTTATTTATAGTACCCAGCCTAGGAGGTTCCATGTTTGGTTTTGGATGTGGATTCAGTTATGACAGGCCAGAAGGGTCTAGTCTTCGGGCATTCTCAGATATGGCGTTTTTATGTTTTTTAAACCGAAATCGGTAGCAAGTATACATTTGGTGGCTCTTTTTGTGTTCCTACATGGAAGGATCAGAATGAGGTGGAGAATTTTGGTTAAACTAGAAATGTAGAAGAAGGCGGCCCCAAGTGCTACATCTGAGGAGGCATTCTGCTAGAGCTATGACTTGTTTTATACCACTGGTCATGTTTTGTAGTCTGAAGTGGCAAATGCTTACAGAATTTTTACGTCTTTCAGTCTACCAGACACATGATGGGAAAGCTGGAAGTGCCTCAATTTTGTTCTATTCAGCTGTGATGCCCATCTCCAGGATTCTCTGGGGAGTTGAGCTCTGGTGTGTAATGTGTATAGTGATTTTCCTTTTTATTCCTCATCTTTATCCGGCTAAAGTGAAGCTCTTTGGTGATCCGAGATTGTTAAGCTTGCAAGGAAGACTTTCTCTCCCTGTCTGGATCACGATATAGGTGTGCTTGCCCATAGCTCAGCAGGATATAGAATAGCGATCCAACCTTTCATGCAGTAGAAATAGTGCATTCTGGTTCTTCTTTATACCCCCACTGTCAAATGATTTTGCTGCATTATTCACCTTCAATTCAGAGGTTTTCCTCACAATACTTTTTCTTCTGCTTATTTATTTTATTCATTACAGGTACTTAATATAGCGCCGATAATTATGTTCTGCAGCGCCTTCCATATATATTCGCCGGCCACTTTATTACCTGTTCAATTGCTTTGTAATCACATGCAACAGCAACTTTGAGCTCTGCATTTAGGCATCAAGATGTGGTGAAGACGACTTGCTGAAGTTCAAACTGAACATCAGAATGGGAAAGAAATGGGATTTAGGTGATTTTGAACATGGCATGGTTGTTGGTGCAAGACGGGAGTATTTCAAAAACGGCTAATTTTACTGGGATTTTCATGCACTACAGTCTTTGTGGTTTACAGAGAATGGTCCATAAAGGAGAAACTATCCAGTGAGTTGCAGTTGTGCGGACGAAAATGCCTTGTTGATGTCAGAGGAGAATGGGTAGACTGGTTCCTGATGATAGAAAGGTAACAGTAACTCAACCACTCGTTGCAACCAAGGTATGCAGAATATCATCTCTGAATGCACAACACGTCGAACCTTGAAGCAGGTGGGCTACAGCAGCAGAGGACCATGCCAGGTTCCACTCCTGTGAGCTTAGAACAGGAAACTGAACTTGATGCACAGGCTCACCAATATTGGACAATAGAAGATTTGAAAAACCGTGCCTGGTTTGATGAGTCTCTATTTTAGCTGCGGCATTCAGATGGTAGGGTCAGAATTTGGTGTAAACAACATGAAATCATGGATGCATCCTGACTTGTATCAACGGTTCAGGCTGGTGGTGGTGTAATGGTGTGAGGGATACGTACGTGGCACACTTTGTGGCCCTAAGTGTCAATTGAGCATTGTTTATACGCCACGGCCTACCTGAGTCTTGTTGCTGACCATGCCCCTCCCTTTATGACTACAGTGTACCCATCTTCTGATGACTACTTCCAGCAGGACAAGGATCAATGTCACAAAGATCAAATCATCTCACCACTGGTTTCTTGAACATGACAATGAGTTCACTGTACTCCAATGGCCTCCACAGTCACCAGATCTCAATCCAATAGAGCACCTTTGGGATGTGGTTATTCGCATCATGGATGTGCAGCGGACAAATCTGCAGCAACTGTGTGATGCTATCCTGTCAATATTCTATAGCAAGTGCAAATAACCAGAAAAGCAGAGGCATTTTAAGACACTGGCTATACTTTAATCCAAAAGGTAGTTATTTAAAATGCCAGCACTGTAAGGCTAAGTTCACACTGGCATTAAAAGCAATGTCTGAGAGGCGTTAAAAACACACCTGAAATGCCTATGCTAAGGATACAATGGACAGCACACAGTGTTCACATATCAAAACATGAAGCGTTTGCGTCTCTTCAAAATTGAAGCCTCGTGTCGAGTCTGGGGGAGATTGAAGCCTTTCAACACCTCCTATTCAAGTCTATGGTAACGCTTCGCAAACGCTCTGGCAGGCAGTTGCGGTGCGTTAAGATTCGTTTATTTCTTGTAATGGAATAGGTGTTTGGGGAGCATTTTCAACTCGTCATTAACTGTTGTAAAGCGCCAGTCTAGTGCCCATACTAATGCAATAGAAGCGTTTGTTAAGCGTTCAAAATGTAGTCAAGTGGGAACAGGCCCTAAAAGTAGTCCATCTTTAATTAACTCTTTGGTAGCAGTCATTTTAACCCTTTCACTACCACCAGTGAAATCTGTGACTGCACCGGCATGTGTTAATTTTCACTCATCCGTGTCGACAACAGCCGGCCCATCACTTCCGCGTATCTTATAGTGCGTTAGCTGTGCACACTAATCTAGTTCCGTTTTCTGATGACCCTGTTTCTTACGGGGGTCAGAGATCATCTGAAATCTGACAGTTGCTGCATTTTGACTACCTGGCCTCATACTCTATGTTCCAATAGGTTGTAAAACGAGGGATTTCGGTAGTGGATAGGATAGCTCATGTCAGAATTCAGTTGACCTCTGACCCCCTTTGCCTAGCTGAAGTCTCTAAATAAGCAGAGCTAAATAAGGGAGAAGTAATAATCTTTAACAGCCCACACAGTTTTGAAAATTTGTATTCTTGCATTAGCCCAGTTGTGACCGTTCCTTTTTGTCTATTCTCTAAAAGCTGAATCACCCAAGTAGATGAAAGTCACGACTACAGTATAACAGAACAAATTGCAGCAATTCTCAGAGACAGCAAGGCTTAAAGGGAAATAAACACATCAAAAAATGTAATATTGCAGCTAACAAAGCTTAGATGGTGGCTGCATTAGTTTTTTTTTTTTTTTTACCTGGTGATTCTGCCAGTAAATCTATTGTCTTTCAACTTCTTTTAAAGCAGAACCAAAGTTGGAAAAAAATTGCAAACAAGCAGGCTCGTTATTGCAGAAGACATATGCAATGTCTCTTCTGCAATCAAACATGCCTACCTACTCAGTCTTCTGTAGAATGTACACTGAGCTGTGCATTTTCGGCACAATCCCAGCATGTGTGTGAGTGACATCGAATGTCAGCCAATCAAGATGGCCAAAGACTGGTACCCGGAAGAAGCCAGAGGATAGATGCGAGACTTCGGACTGTTGAAATAGAGTTAAAGCGGAACTACCCTGCATTTACGCACCACAAATCAAAAATGCTATTTTATTCACTTTAAATTTTCAAAGCAAATTCCCCCATCCATCCATCCATCCATGTCTCCATGCTTTATTTTGCTGAGAAATTACTTTGAAAAATGCCCCCTAGCATTTCTGCCTGCTGCCATCTTGAGTAAGAGCAAAACCCTTCTCCCCTCCTGAAGACTCCTGGGCCAGAAACCAGAAAGGAACTAAACAAATGTAAAAAAAAAAAAAAATGTGTGTGTGTGTGTATATATGTGTGTGTGTGTATATGTATATATATCTACAACAAACAAAATGGCCCCTGCCCCCACCTATAACTGGCCTTCATAGCAAAGAGCACATGGAAGGGCAACGCATGCAAAACAAAAACCGAAAAAGTTCCCAGCTCAATTCACCAACCAATTTGCTTACCAATCGAATCAACCTGTCTAACAGTATGCATTAAAAACAGGTTCAGTTAGCACACATTTGCAAACTCATGCGTAAGCTGCAGGGCTACTTCACGGCACCCTGTTTTACCTGCAGTCCTAACTCCTGTAAATTTGAGCGTCTCCACAATGGAAGCACATGCACTCTAATGGATCGATAGGGGACAGGTGAGTCTGGAGGTAGCCCAACCCTACGTAAAGGCACTTGGGGGCACAGTGGACGCCCAGCTCATAGCACAATGGCAGCAAATGCATCCAGTGTGTCCACTCACCAAGTTGTCCAGCAAAAGAGGGTTGAGACAAACCCTATAACAGTGACAGGGGTGCTTATAATGGTCTGCTTCTATTCATTAAAACCTTTATCCCAAAAGAGCAAAAACCTGTAACTTCTAAAAGTACTAGCTGGTGTTTGGCTTTAATTTGCTTGTCAAGTCTATCTAAATCTGCTAGTGCGCCAACACTACTCTCTCCCCTAGACTGACAATACTGCTGTCTTTCATTGTTCTCCATCCAAAGTGGAGACACCTGAAGATAGAAAATGTGTTACTGGCCAGATCACCATGTGAAAATGACAAAAGCCTAGGTAGAACTTTAGGCAAAACCATTTTTTCTATTTTTTTTCATTTTCGATAGCGTAAGGGACCCCTGTCAGATTTATTTTCACCATCTGTGCCTCGTTGCAAAGATTTCCCTTCACTTCCGGTCCCATAGCTAAACAGGAAGTGAGAGGAAATCCCTGCAAATTAATTCCTTGGGGACCCCCAGGCCTCCAAAACCAGCGTTCCTATTGGAAGATTTCCCTTCTATTCCTTTTCCAGGGACAGCCCAATTTGGGATTTTCTTTTACTTCCAATAATAATGGTAAACCGGACAAATAGAGAGGGTAAATCTACCTAATTGGGGGCACAGACAACAATAAAAAATGACAGATGTTCTAATCCTTCTCTACTCTGTGCAAAACAAAAAAAAAAAAAAAAGTTTTGCCTTTTAGTTATACTTTTCGGGATTTGTAAGCTGAAATTGATTACATTTTGTTGTTTTGTGTTTAATACCACTTTATAATAAAAAAAAATCTCATGGATTATCCCGGGGTTCAGAGTGCAACTCAGAAATGTATGAAAGGTTTCATCTTTGGGTCGTCTTGAAAAGTCCTCTTTTCCTGTCTCCGTTTTGGAACGTAGTTGCATGTTTAGGAACAAAGTAAAAAATAGACAGTAAACTAACTGGTTGCACAGGGACAAACTACTGAATGTCCCTATTATATAATTCCAAGGCATGTATGGAACTGCTCTGTATAATTTCCAGCGATCTGTCCTCTCCACCGAGAAGGAGCCAGTTGTTCCCGGTGGTCAGTGGGCGACTGGTGGCAGTGCTAATATTAGCTTACCCGCGGCAAAACAGACGTTACACAAAAGAGATGAATGGCTGTGAATTCAGTATACATGGATGATATGGTTCATTCTGTGAATTTTTGTAATATTAGAGTGCAGAAGTTATTTTGCACTCTGAATATTATTGGTGGATTCATTGGTAGGTATTTTATAAGAACTGACCCCTGAGATTTGACCATTGACTAGGGGCTTACAATCTTTAAAATTTTTATCAACCGGAAATAAATCAGATGGTGTGTTCCTCAAAAGTTCAGAATGGAGTCTGATTGGATGTTTGTACTTTAAGGGCTCTTTCACACGGGCGTTCCGATCAGATCCGCCTGTCAGTTTTTTAGGCGGATCTGATCGGATGCCCATTCAGCCCTATGGAGCAGCGGATGTCAGCGGTGACCATCCGCATCCGATCCTGTCCGTGAAATCCGGACGGATGGAAACCCTATTTTCCATCCGTCCTGGGGATCGGATCGGATGAGAGCGGACAGGCGGTCCTCTCTCATCCGATCCCCCATAGAGAGCAGCGGGGGCTGTGACAACTCCCTCTCCGCACTGCAAGTGGAGACGGAGCTGTCATCTGCCGGCTCAGCGGGGATTGGTGGATCGATCCCCGCTGAGCAGCACGGATCTGCCTACGGAGGCGGTCATGTGAAAGAGCCCTAACAGGTCTGCCTGTTTCTTTCAAATTTGGACTTCTCTACTGGCTAGTAGTACAGGATTGGTGGTGGATGTTGACCAGCATGGTATGTTGTCCTGTTTTTGGTGACAGGTCTGTACATTAGAGTAGTAGTATATTGATTGGTGCTTTACTCTAAGCCTACGGTGAACTTTCTGGCCTACCAGAAAACTATACCAACTTCACTTTTTCACACATTTAATTTTTCTTTCGCCCATGGGCTTCAGGACAGAAAACCACTTGATTCCCTCACCCTCCCTAAACAGCTAGATTGGAGAAATCTGCTCCTGCTGGCTATTTTTATTGAGACAGCCCAATGTCTGCCTAAGTAAACATTTTCCTGGGGCCTACAACTACTCATTGAAAGTAATCACAAGATGCCGCTATACGCAGGTATGTGTTACCACTTAAAGCGCGCACACAGATTTATGTGTGAATATTTGCTGTCTGCATTGTGTACGTCCATGCGCTTGTTGCTTTACACAAATATCGGCTCTTACTTGCAAACAGCCACATCTTGTAATTGCTGTCGACGGGCGGCTGTACACAGCAACTGTGGGTTCCAGGGAAGTGTATGGAAGTTCTAGGCGCTCATGAACGCTGTACAGCACACTTGCAGCCTGTGCTGGAGTCCTAAGGCGCACACACGGGCTTAACTTTGTCATAAAGCAGTGTGTGAGAAAGCTTTGTTAGACTTGTTAAAGTAGGACTAAACTCCTAATTACTAAAACTTACAAGCAGTCAGGCTATTTATCAAAGGGGAGACATGCAAAGTATCTTCTGAAATAAAATAAACTTGCCTGCCTGGTCAGTCTCATGTGGCATGTACACTGAGCTGTGCATGTGCATCTCAGTTTATATTGCTGGCACAGTCACTGTGGGCTAGGATGATGAACTCTTGCAAAGGCAAATGATTAGCATTGAGAAGGCCGAAGACAGCACCTAGGAAAGAAGATGCTGGCTGTAGAAGTCTGACCATTGGAGATAAGGTTGTGACTTTAGTTCAGCTTTAGACCCCTTTCACACCCGCAGACCGATCAGGTCCACCTGATTGTTTTTCAGGCAGACCCGATCAGGTGTCCTCTATGGGCCAGCGGATACACATGTCTGCCGTCACCCGCCGGGCATCCGATCTGACAAAACCTGCTTAAAACAGACATATGGCTATACATACGCCATCTGTCCAGCAGGTCGGATAGGATAGAAGAAGACATGCAGTCCATTTCCATCCGACTGCCCCATAGAGGAGAGCGGGCTCTGTCCTTGTCTTCTCTGCATAGGGGAACAGTCATCTGCCTGTCATCTGCTTGCTCATCGGAGAGATCCCCTCTGTGAAAGTGTTAACCACTTGCCACCCAGCGACATGGATCGGAAGGGTCATATGTCATTCATTGCTGCAGCAAGAGATATTTTTTTTTTTTTTTTTTATTTATTTATTTTTTTTTAGCGCCAGTGATTTTCTTCAATGTAAAAGTATTGTGAGGTATTGCTACGAATGTCAGAACAAGGAAAATAATTGTAGTGCCTGAACTCTTCTGTAACTATAAAATGGTAACCTGTAAAGGCTTTTAACACATCGCCTATGGATATTTTTAGGTACCATAGTTTGGCACTGTTCCACCTACGAACGCAGTTTTAACCCCTTGCTGACCAGCCCACATGCATTTACTTGTAAGGCGGTGGCTCCTGTTTGCAGAATCACGTACAGGTATGTGACTGCACCCCCGGGTCTGGGGTGCGCACGTCCGCAGTGATTGGACACAGTGGGAGCCAATCGGCGGGTCCCGGTTGTTCCCGAGAGAGGCAGAACGGCGGTCTGCCTATGTAAACATGGCAGATCGCTGTTCTGTGATGGGGAGCATAGAGATCCTGTGTTTCTGCTAAGCAGGAAAACAGATCTCTGTCTTCCCACAGTTAAAGCACCTCCCACACAGCACGCACTCCCTAGGAACACATTTAACCCTTTGATCACCCATAATGTTAACCCCTTCCCTGCCAGTGTCAGTGCAGTGACAGTGCATATGTTTTAGCATTTATCACTGTATTGGTGTAACTGGTCCCCCAAAAAGTGCCTGCTATAAGTCGGTAATCACTGCCATTACTAGTAAAAAAAACAATAAAAATTCCATAAAAATATCCCATAGTTTGTAGACGCTATAAATTTTGCGCAAACCTATCAATATACGCATATTGAGATTTTTATTTTATTTTTTACCAAAAACATGTAGCGGAATACATATTGGCCCAAATTTATGAAGAAATAAGATTTTTTTTTAATTATTAGACATATATTTATATATTTCCTTTTTTGTGCTGGTGCTGAAGTGGTTATAGTGTGACATGCGTGGTATCTACGCAGCATAATATCTTTTATATTGTACCAAACAGTTGGATATTGTGTTTTTGCGCATTAAAATTAAAGTGTATTTTTTCCCCAAATTTTTTTTTTTAAAAACTGCTGCACAAATATTGTGTGACATAAAAAAAATGTGCAACACCCACCATTTTAATTCCATAGGGCATCTGCATAAAAAAAAATATATATAATATGTTTGGGATTCTAAATAGTTTTCCTACATGTAAAAGGATTATTTACATGTAGGAGAGGAATGTCAGAATTGGCCTGGACTTGAAGTGGTTGGGCAACCTTCAACTTCAGTCTGGTGGTGATAAACACAGATCCGCATAGGAGTGTAGATGTCTCTTTAGGCAAATGAAAGGAAAAAAATCCCCTGGATGATGAAACAATGCCATGACTTTAAAGTGTTGTTACTCAAAAAAAAAAAAAAGTCTCCTGTTCCTTTTAAAGCATGAATAAAGGCACAGTGCTCTTGCTGTGTAATTTGGTCCCCCATGTCAGCTGCAATACCTGGCTGATCCTGCCTGGTTCTGCCCTCCTCTCTTTAAACTGACCATGGTGTTTTATGGCTGCTAAGCCCTGACACCGTGGTCAGTTTACTTGCCTCTGTCATCCGCGGTCCTGCTCTCTGTTCTCCTGTGGCCTCCTCTGTCCTCCTCTCCCTGCCTGTATGCTCTGTGTGTGAGCCGACCCTTTCTAGCACTGTTCCGAGCAGTGCAAACATTACAGTTTCCAATCACTGCCAGCCCCTCTGCTAGGATAACTTGTAGTGTATACTGTATGCTCTTTTTGTAAAATTCATCTTCTAAATCCCTTAATCCTTCATCCTTATCAGCGGTCACGTGACTGCCCGTTGCTCTGTGCCTCCAATGTATACACTACAGAGGGAGGTCACGTGACCGCCTGGCAGACGTCAGAGGGAGATCTCGGCCCCTCCCTCTGTAGTACAAACATCAGAGAAAGAGAGCGACGAGCGGTCACATGACCTCTGGTTGGGGAGAAGGATTAAGGTATTTTGAAGATGAATTTTACAAAACGGCATACAGTATATACTACATGTTATCCTAGCAGAGGGGCTGGCGGTGATTGGGAGCACTGCCTTAACAACCCCTTTTTAGCATTAGTTTGATAAACTGCTCCTTTCTTTCCTGTGTGCCATATGATACATTTTTTAACCAAACAATCGTGTTAGCAGTGGAACATATAAGGTGTGTCTCTGTATTTCGTCTCTTGTCGGCTCCTGCTGACTCTGATTGGATCAAAGCAGACATCTTTGTTGGAGGTGTTGTATTTGCTTGAGATGAGTGCCTGGTATTCCCACTTCCCATGAAAACACTCAGTTCTGCAGGATTTAGTGATTTAATCCTTTTTACTGGAGGGGGCATGCAGTTCGGTATTATATTGCTGAGCTATGAAGAAATTTAAAGGAGAATTTGCTGCGAATTCTATTATACTGTGGTTGAAAGTACTTGACCGGCTTTACGTTGTTCCTATTGACTACTGTTGACTGTGTTTTCACTGTTCTTGGGCTTCCTTAAGAGCTTGTGTTTTGTTCGTGTTAGAACTGCCTATTTCCCCGTACAAGTCAATAGAAGCTCAAAAGCAGCCTGAAGCAGGTGGCTGCAGCTTGGATGGAGGTCAAATGCACATGTTAAAGAAGTCAAATGCACATGTTAAAGAAGTCTAATGCACATGTTATAGAAGTCTAATGCACATGTTAAAGAAGTCTAATGCACATGTTAAAGAAGTCTAATGCACATGTTAAAGAAGTCAAATGCACATGTTAAAGAAGTCAAATGCACATGTTAAAGAAGTCTAAATTATATCAGAAGGGTCAAAAACTGATCTCGGATGCAAGTGGATTGCACCTGAAGACAAGATGCATTTTCCACAAACGTAAGCTCTTCAGGTCTAGTCTAGATGTGCACAAACGCATATAGCCACCAATAAGATTATATAATGTTATCAATCTAAAGCAGCCAGGAAAATTTTGGGATATTTCTTGCTTATGTTTGTTGCACTTAATTCCATTCATTTATTAATTTGGGTGAGAACACTGGTAATCATTGTTCCATGATACTTCATTTCTCATAGAACAGTGTAAAAAAAATGTTTTCCCAAAGGCAAAGTTCTCATAATACGATATTGTCTAAGGCCGGCCATAATCATCTTAAAAATATCGTGTTTCAATGCATAGTGATTATAGAGTTGTATAAGGGGGATCCTTAGGGCCCTGTTTCCTTCTAGTGCTGAGCAAGGGACCCACTGTGCTCCAGACTTCAATTCAGACCCACTGTGCTCCAAACTTCAATTCAGGAGTACCAGTTACTCGGGTGGGCCCTGGCTCTGGAACTGTTGTCTGTCAGTTACAGCAGTCATCCAGCACTAAACCCAGAGGTTAAACCAAACTGCTTGAAAAAAGCAGCATCCTCGAAGAGTTCTGGTATGTAAAAAATAAATTTATACCATGTTAAATTTTCAAAAATAGGGCTATTGTGTGGACCCCTGGACATGTGAGAAGCTGTACTAGAGGCCCTCTGTATTTATTGACCAGTTCTCCACAGTATAACGAGGGCAGGGCTTGTAATCAAACTCTTGTTAGATCTTAGAAAAAGAGAGAAAGGAGGCACAAACACATAGTGCATTACCCGTGGTCACTGTTTTCAAAATTTTTAATAAAATGCCAAATGCATACTCACAGACATTAAAGATGATAAAATCATGTTACAAGCATCCACCACGTGTAAACTGGAACAAGTCCTTCAGTCAGGACCGCTAACGCGTTTAGGGGGTCAGGCCTCCTTCTTCAGATCTTGTTAGATCTTGCCGATCCTTCATTTCCTCAGTACTTGATACTTCTTAGTTTGTACACCTATTTACATGGCTACTGCCCATCATAATGCAGTGCTTAGTGCTTGAGCTACCAATTCCAAGGGAAACAATTGTAGATGTCTCGCCCCATGTAAATACAGATTTCAGGAAGTTTTACATTTTGTGCCCAAATTTTGGGTTGCTGCCGTTTAAGATCAGGGCAGTATTGAGGGTGTGGTGACCTTATGGTGCACGCTATATGTATGTTGGTTCGCACTGTGGGTGCAGCGTAAAGGGTCACTTTAATAGGAATGCTTGTGTGACTAGAGCAGCCTTTCTCAACCTTTTCAACACAGAGGATTCCTTGAAAAAACTATCTCGTCTCAAGGAACCCCTGCTAAAAAATTACAATATCTACAGCTCATGATACATTAGTGTGATGGTCACTGGGAAGAATGCTCTTTTTATACTTGAGGTGATTGTCAAGTCAAATTACCTTACATATAGCTAAAAAGATCAATGGTGCCAATGGGAACTTATCTAAGAGGCAGTAATTGCTCATTTGCTGAAGGAACTTCTAGCAACCTCTGAGAAACCCTGACTAGAGGTTTTCCTGACTAGACAAAGTTCACCGGTAGACCTTAAGAGATATTGAATATGGAGTTGAATTGTGTTTTCCAACCAACCCCTAATGTGTGTTGCCACCTTAAAGTACAGAAAGGGAAATGTGGAGGTTCCCACTGCTGATGTCCTGAAAATATGAATTGCTTGCCTTGGTTGTTTCTGGTAATACTTCCCATTATAATTCCATATATCTACTTGTAAAGAGGAAAGAATCGCCCCTAATCCCAATTAGCCCAGGTGAATAAACGATAGAGTGGCCTCAGCCTACAAGTCTTCACCAAACCACACATCCTGAGGCATTTCACCCTGTCCACTGGGGCTTAGTCATAGGGTCCATATAATACTGTAACTACTTGTCACGTGCAGTGACTCAGGAAAGTGAGGAATCACCATGATAGCAATGCAGAGTTTAGCAATGGCTGATTAAAAGAGGAGCTCCAGCCACCTATAAAAATAAAAGTCAGCAGCTACAAAAAGTGTAAAAACAGCCACTCACCTGTCCCACGATCTAGCGGTGAGCTCACCCCAGCCGTTTTCATCTGCTGTCCACCCTTGGTGGCACCGGCATCTTCACTAGGGCACCCGGCTGTGACAGCTTGCGGCTTCACAGCCAGATGCCCACTGCGCATGCACGAGTCTCGCGGCACATCCTGGATTGGGGGATGCAGTCTTCTGGGACCTGTCAGTGTCCCAGAAGACTGCAGGAAGGAGGGAGGAGAACTTTGGTGCTAGGAACGGAAGTGGGAGCAGGTACTGTCAAAATCGGGTACCTGCTCCCCCACCTCCAAGAGGAGTGGGGGACGAGTCCATAAAGTGGAACTTCCCCGCACATCACCCCTCCAAACAGTGTAGGTAGCAATCTCCTGCCTTACACTGGTATACACTGTGCAGCAGAAAGGATAGCAATAGGTGACTCAGTACTGGATGGAGGGCGAGACTGGGAGCTGCCAGAGAACTTTTCACATGAACAAGCTGGTGATTGTTTGCTAGGACTGCCCAGCTTCTAGCAACCAATCTCCTGCTGTTTAATGTGAAAAGTTCACTCCAGCAGCTCCCGCCCTCCATCCATTATTGTGATATGTCCCGCTGTCCGTTCTACAGTTGGAGGCGAAGGCTGAGGGAGGAGAAACTGGCAACGTGCAGCAGTGTTCGTGCTCTACCTGTCGGCTGCCCGCAGTTGACTGGTAGATCGTGATTGACTTGCCGACCCCAGTTTGAAGTGTATTTAAACCCTAAGGCTACAATCGCGTGGTATTTTAGCACCAGCTGTGACAAGAATTTAGTGAATTCCTGCAGTTTGATTCCCAGGCAGATGCAGATAGCTGCAGCCGCTCAGTCTGCTCAGAGCGGTGACAGGTTTACAATGGCTACAGCTCTCTGCCAGTGTTCAAATGTACCAGCGTATGGAACTATTTACCTGTGGCTAGGGACAAATGATCGCTCCTGGATGCACACAGCTTGTGTCCAGGGGCAGTCATCCCTGCCCAACAGCAGGTAACCGCTCCATGTGCGGTCACAACTGAATTCCCGCAGCTGCAGCCGCTGCCAGCCTGTCATCGCTTTGTACAGACTAAATGGCCACAATTATCCACTTCTACCTATGAATCTAGCTGCAGGAATCCACTGGACTCTTGCCACATTTGACACTAAAAAAGCACTTGGATGAGGCTTAACCATGAACCTATCTTATTTGCTCCTTTTTGGCCTGTTAAAAATATAGCAGTGAAAGCATTTTTATATCTATTAGACAAATGCAAAAATGCCTGCTCAAGTCAGATATTCAGAGCTGTCCTGTGTTATCTCAAGGTGTCTAACCCTCCTAGTTCTTGTCTTGGACTACAGATTCATGACTAGGTTGCGAAGAATGGTATAGAGGAGGATTTAAGTAGTCTGCAAAAAACGCTGTTATCATCCCTCAACAGGTCTTAGGAGCGGAGTTAATTTCTGGTACATCAACAGGTATTTTTCTGTACTTGAAGGCTCTTTAAAAGTCAAAACAAGGACAAATGTGCAGTTTTGAGGAGATGGATGTCTTGCATAGTTTTTGGGCTTTTTTTCCTCATCAATAATGGCAAAGGAACTTGCTTGAACTTCTCCTTTGCCATAATGAAGCCATTTTTTTTTTCCACCTGGCCAATGAAAATTATCGCCTCTGGCAGTTGGAAGCGTTCGTTGTCACGCAGGGAGAATTTTCAGGTTTTTTTTTTTACATTTTATTTATTTATTTATTTATTTTTTTTAATTCTACCATACAAATTTCAGAGCATACTACAACGTGGAGAAGAAAACGTAGAATATCCTGTCCACATGCTTCTTTTACTGGCAGGCAAGGATCACAAAGGGTCTCGGCTCTTCAACTGTTCCCTTGAAAATGGGCAGATCTTTACCAGTCTATTGCCATCCTAAAATGGAGAGATTGGATATATGGGTAAACATAGGATCTAATTAATAGAGCTCAAGTAATAGCACTGTTAAATTTTTAATAATTTGACTGGAGTAAAGAGTGTTTAGTGTTTTTTCTGCCAGAAAGCGCCAATGAAAAACGCAAACCAGAAGGGTTTTTTTTCCTGCCTCCAAACGCTGAGCTTGAAATATGCCTCTAAACGTCCTAATGCACGGGAACACTATTTTGCTTGGTGTCTATTAAAGGTTCTTTGCTTAGTCCAACTGCTTGTCTTCTAGAACAACTCTGTCCTTTGACCACATGGCTTGTGCAAAGTCCTATTCCCCTCCCCCTATTTCCTTTTACATCATATCCTATAGGGAGCTTCACAAAGCTAACTGAACGGGTGCGTTAGCATATCAATAGGGGAGCCCTACCTTCCAAAATACAACACATGGTCTTAAAATCTAACAATTAAATATCTATGCTATAATATCACCCAAAAGTAATTAAGCAACACATTCCACCTCTTTTATTTTATAGCATGATATGTGGAAAATTGTAACTTGGCAATTCTCAGCAGCTTTACAACCTTTGTCCAGGAAAGGGCAAAGTAAACCCCCCGTATTGTAAATGGGAGGAAAAAATTCCCTTTTAACCCCCATATGTTTTTAACGATCAGACTGTTTTGTCCCTGGAAAAATGCTCCTTTCAGTGGGGTTGGCAATGTCCTTGGCAGTCTGTGTAAAATAGATGGAAATAAAGTTCCTGATGAAAGTCCCTTGTCCTCCTGGTTATAAGATAATGTTTAGATGATAGTCTATTTCAATTCAGTCATCATCAGGAAGTCATCCATATCTTCCTCAGGCGTTCATCTCTTCTGGTCATCTGCTCTGCCTGCCCCACCTCTCAATGCTCATTACTTTAAAAAAATAAGACAAAGCAGACTATATCTTCCTTCCAACTGTGCTAAAAAACAAATCTCACTGTTCATTCTTCTCTATCTGCCCATTTCTAACTGCAAAACTATTATAGGGTGCCCATTGTTGCCTTGTAACCCTTTCACGAAAAGGTATAGATTTCCAGTGAAAAAAAAATTAAACCTGCATCTCTCTCCATGCTGTCCTGGGAGCACTAGCCTGCTGTTGTCCAATCTTCACAGCATGGCAGTCTCTAGCAATATACCCCAGCCTTCGACAACAAAAATACATAATGTGACTAAATCTATCATTCCCAGCCGATTGCTTCCACATCTTAAGCAAAGCTGGTGTAGGAATCTCAGAGTTTCCTCTCCAGGGGCCCCCACCTTAAGTAAATGTGTCTCCTGGAGACCATAGGCCTTGCCTTCCTTTTATCTGACTCAACTCGTCCATCTCTATTTGACCTGATCAGATTCCCAGCTTTGGGTTTATGGGAAGTAGCCGTGGCACGTGTCCTACTTCTGCTTACAGGCTTAGGGCATAATTAGACTTGTTTATGAGGCATCATTAAACTTGTTTATGAGGACTGCACACCACTCATTCGTATCTTCAGCTTTGCCTACAGGGGTCTAAACACACTTTGAAGCCACTCCAGGTTTGACTTTGAGTGCCCCACTTTCTAAATCTCTTGCCTTGCTTGCAGTTTCTTCCAAACACGTTGTCGCCACTGCAAGCTGCTCCTTCAACAAGTTGATTTCTAGCGCTCTGTCTATTTCCTCTTATCAGATTCAATATGTAGAGCATGCAGAAAGTGCAAACCAAACAGAGCAACTGCCTGCATCTCTCCCTTACTGAACCCAAAACTTTTAAGACTAAAATCTGAGGAAGCATCACCCCAAGCTCTATTCAAAGGAGAAGCATACATAGCAAGCTCCTTTGCAATGGACATCCACTGGCTGTCTCTGACTCGGGTAGGAAGGGTGCAGACCTTCTCCTTCTGAACACCAGAAACCTCTGCAGCCTTACTTTTCTTAAATAGTATACACAGCATTTTCCCCAGCACAGGCAACAGAAAACACCACAGAGAGCAAATCTGCTTCAGTTGAGCTTTAGTGCAAATGCACCCATGAGCACCTGATGGTTTTACTTGGTGTCTATTAAACGTTTTTTGCTCACAGTTCCAACTGCTTTCTCCTGTCTTCAGAACAAGTGTGTTCCTCCTTGTGACTCCCAGAACAACTCTGTCCTTTGACCACATGGCCTTATCAAACTCCTGTTGCCCCTCTCACTCCAACTAGCTTTTGGAGATGTCATTAGTCTAGGGGTTCACATACTTTTCTCCAGCTACACTGTGAATGTTTACATGGTGTGTTCAATAAAAACATGGCAACACTTCATTCTTTGTGTGTTATTAGTTTAAGCAGACTGTGATTGCCTATTGTTGTGACTTAGATGATGATCCGATCACATTTTATGACCAATTTGTGCATAAATCCATATCATTCCAAAGGGTTCACATAATTTTTCTTGCAGCTGTATATGCTACAAAATCACCCAAAAATATCCATAGCCACACAAACACTTAGGATAACATTGAGCTGCTTCTACAGATAAAACAAAATACTCTTGTAGAAATAGCGTTTTTTTTTTTTTTTAAGCTAGTGTACATGGACCCCAAGTCTATTGTATGGGCTAGTGTACATGGACCCCAAGTCTATTGTATGGGTCCCTCGCGAGCAGGCTTCAGATATACCCATGCCATCCCTTCCCTAATGGTCCCCTCGCACTGACGTCCCTGCCGTCAACTCCTCTGCTGTATTCTGAAACGATCCCACTACTGGGACAGCTAATAAGTGTTAAAATCACTAAAGCATTGATGTGGATATGACCCAGGAATAGAACATCGTGTAGCTGAGGCTTTAGGTGAGTCAAATAGACATACAGTAATCCCCCGCTCCATCGCGATTCAGTTTTTGCGGTCCCGGTATATTGCGGTTTTCTTTTGTAATGTTATTTTACTATATAAATCATTAAAAATAAAATATTTTTGTGTTTTCCATAGCTCTTGCTCTGTCTCTCAGTATCTTTTATGTGTTTAAATGAGTTTCTATTGTTTTAAGTGTGTTTTTAAAGACCTTAAAATGCTTCTACACGTACAGTGACAGTAAAATAAACATGCCTACAATGCATTTTAATAGGGTTTCTCTATTTCGCGGAATTTCACTTTTTGCGGCTGGTCCGGAACGTAACCCCCGCAATGGAGGGGGGTTTACTGTATACATATATACAGGTGCATGTCATAAAATTAGAATATCATCAAAAAGTTCCTTTTTTTTTTTTTTTTTTTTTTTTCAGTAATTCAATTCAAAAAGTAAACTCCTATATTTTATATAGATGCGTAACACAGAGTGATATATTTAAAGCATTTCTTTCTATAATCTTGATGATTATGGCTTACAGCTAGTAAAAACCCAAAATGTATTATTTCAGAAAATTACTGTATTATTTCAGAAAAAAAGTACTTTTGGCAGTGTGGGCGGTGCCAAGTCCTGCTGGACAATGAAATCCGCATCTCCATAAAACCCGGTCAGCAGAGGGAAGCATGAAGTGCTCTAGAATTTCCTGGTAGAGGGCTGCGCTGACATTGGACTAACACTAGCAGATGACATGGCTCCCTAATTCATCACGGACTATGGACATTTTTGCTTTTCATTTGGAAATCAAGGTCCCAGAGTCTAGAGAAAGAGTGGAGAGGCACAGAATCCAAGTTGCATTAGGTCCAGTGTGAAGTTTCTACAGTCAGGGCTAATTTGAGGAGCCATGTCATCTGCTGGTGCTGGTCCACTGTGTTTTATCAAGTCCAAAGCCAGCGCAGCCCTCTAGCAGGAAATTCTAGAGCACTTCATGCTTCCCTCTGCTGACCAGCTTTATGGAAATGCTGATTTCATTTTCCAGCAGGACTTGGCACCTGCCCACACTGCCAAAAGTACCAATACCTGGTTTAATGACCATGGTATCGCTGTGCTTGATTGGCCACCAAACTCGCTTGACCTAAACCCCATAAAGAATCTGTGGGGTATTGTCATAATGAAGATGAGAGACACCAAACCCAACAATGAAGAGCATCTGAAGGCTGCTATCAAAGCAATCTGGGCTTCTATAAAATACCACAGGCTGATCGCCTCCATGCCACGGCGCTCTGATGCAGTAATTCATGCAAAGTAGCCCTGTCCAAGTATTGAGTGCATACTATACTGTACTTGGACATACTTTTCAGTAAGCTACCATTTCTGTATTAAGTCTTTTTTTTTTTTTTTTTTTATTGGTCTTCTGTAATAATCTGATTTTCAGGGATACTGAATTTTTAGTTTTCACTAGCTGTAAGCCATAATCCTCAAAATTAGAAGAAAAATAAATGCTTGAATTATATCACTCTGTGTGACACATCTATATAAAATTTGAGTTTCACTTTTTGAATTGAATTACTTAAATAAATTAACTTTTTGATGATATTTTAATTTTATGAGATGCACCTGTAGTTTTGTAACACCGTCTATCATTTAGATGGGGGTGAGATAAGGGGAACCATACTCGCCATACATTAGTGGTGTACTGTGTATCTATAATATATTAGTAACTGTCCAAATGTTAATGAAACAGTATTTTTTTTTCTTCAAAAATCTCTCATTTCTTGTCCTTGTACAGTACAAGCTGCTGTTTCTCCAGTACTTTTTGCGTGCAGAGAAAGCTTAAAAGCAAACCTGTGCTGGAGATTTAAACTACAAAGTAAGCCTAGTGTTGAAAAAGTGCCAAACAGGTCATCATTTAATTACTCTTCGGAGGCACATCAGAAGATCGGAGAACTGCTGCCGAGGTCCCGTGTTAGTAAAGATGAAGGTGCACAAATAAATGGGGGGGGGAACACAGATTAAATTGCATCTAAAGGTTTCCTGTATGAGAGCCTAAACCGGTCCCAAATCCAGGTATTATGTGATGCACAAACCTCGTAAACAAGAAAAAAATAAACTTCCTTTTACTTTTTCCTGACTGAGCCAAATCCTCCTTCATTTGTGTTTTACACATTCCCCCTCCCAGACACTGCAGCCCTCAATGCAGTTGAAGGATTTCCTCAACCAAGGCAGTCCTTTCAATCCAGAAACACTGGGCCAGGACTAGGTGTTGCCAAGTGCTGATGGACAAGCTATAGGCTTTTCAGTCAGCAGTGACCATTGTGATAGCCACGCCTTCTACAAGCAGTTCAGCCTACATGAGTGGCAACTTTAATCTGAATTCAGGGGCAGTGCAGCATTGTTGCCACACTACCGCAGGGAGTTCTATTATGTGGACTTCATTGGCAGGCTGTACGGGTATTTGTGGAACTTTGCAGGAAGACTAAGAGAAAACCTTACGTGCGGATGCACTTCTAATTGAGTGCAATTCCAAATTATAGGCCATAGTTCTACTTTTGATTTAGATTGGGAACTTGCTTGGGACGTGAAGGAAAAACCTTTCCTCTTACCTTTGTGTTACAATCTTGTAACATTTCATGTAATCACATGTCTGAGATATGGGAAGGAGGGAAGAGTTTTCCTTCACTTCTTGGCTACAGTGCTTAGAATACAGAAAAAACACCGATACCACTGTTCTGATCAGCAGGGGAATCCGTGAATTGGAGCAGAATGGAACAGATGTCACTTTTGTGACATTGTGACAAATGTGCATTGATTATGTAGTTATATTTATTTGTATTTGTTGCCCTGTACACACAGCTTATAGTAGAATAAGTTAGTACGGCACTGCACATGTTAATGCATGATCTCTGTCTATAGTGTGAGAACTGAAACTTCCTGTGAACACACTATATATCCCACAATCCTTTGGTCGCTGTCTAGTTCTTGTCTATGTTAGAGCTAGTTAGATCTGACAGCCACAAGTAGGAAGAGTATTAAGACACACTGAGAGCTCACTGATGCAGGTGCAAGATGTTTTTTTATTACATTAGCACGCTGACGTTTGTGATGCGACAATAAGTACATGCATTGGATGCTGGGACCCAGAACAGAAAGTTGTCTTGTCCCTTTAGCAATTAGGATCTGGCTAGATGTAGCAATCCATAGCCCTAAGGCGATGACAAACTTTGACCACAATATGGGGGAAATTTACTAAAACTGGAGCACTCAGAATATGGTACAGCTGTACATGATGGCCAATTCGCTTCTAACTTCAGCTTGTTCAATTAAGCTTTGACAAAAAGTAGAAGCTGATTGGTTTCTAGGCAGAGCTGCACCATATTTTGCACACTCCAATTTTGTTACATCTCCCCCTTATGTGAGCCTATTGTTACAAGGTAAGGCAAACCACCCGCACAGATCATTTAAAGTGGTTGTGAAGGCAGGTTTTTTATCTTAATACATTCTATGCATTAAGATAAAAAGCCTTCTGTGTGCAGCAGCCCCCCAATATTTACCTGAGCCCCTCTTGATCCAGCGATGTCCACGAGTGCTTCAGCCGTCTGGGACCTCACCCTCCTGATTGGCCGAGGCACAGCAATGGTGCCATTGGCTCCCGCTGCTGTTAAAATAAGTTAGCCAATAAGGAGAGAGACGGGGGCGAGACTGAACTTCTGGTACGTGTCTCCTTGCTGTGGGGGCACTCAACAGAAGGGAGGGGCCAGGAGCGCCGACAAGGGACCTGAGAATAGGAGGATCTGGGCTGCTCTGTGCAAAACCACTGCACAGAGGAGGTAAGTATAACATGTTTATCTTTTTTATAGAAAAGAAAAAAAAACACAAGACTTTTAGTATCACTTTAATTCTACAAAAATCTAGGAAAAATTACATCAATGTTTGAAAGTGTACAATTCCTTTTAAGCAATATACAGAACATCAGTTAAAATATTGCACAAAATGTTTGTAGTAAATCACAATGACTCCCAGTTTAGCCTTTGGAGTATCCAAAATAAAGTGCAGTGGGGCTATTTCATCAATACGTGAAGTTCTTGAGGTCTGGTTTAAGAATATTGGCTCTGTGGATCCCACAAGAAAGCTAAGAAAAACCCTTTTTTTGACCAGTTATGTCTTCACAAGCAGCAGACAATCCTTCCTGACACAAAATATGGCACTCGGTTTGCATTCACAGAATTTCACATACTCAACTGAACTGCATACTGTTGTAGAACATGTGGACATACCAGCAATGGGCATAGAAGCAAAATGGTGTAGCAAAGCCTCGTTCTTTTTTTTTTTTTTTTTTCCCTCCTTTGTTCTTTCTTATTTCCTCTTCCTTCATTTGTTCTTTCTCCTTTCATTTTCCTTCCTTTGTTCTTTCTTCTTTCATCTTCCTTCCTTTTGTTCTTTCTTCTTTTCTCTTCCTTCGTTCTTCTTCCCTTGTCGTCCGTTCACCTTGGCTTTAATATATTTTTTTAAACCGCTTCTTTTTTATTTATTTATTTATTTTTTACAAATCAGGAATTCTTTATTGAACAAACAAGACAATACAGCATAATAAGGCTCATAAACCAAGTACAATGCCTTAACTGAGTAGCAGTTGAATAAGGCTACAAGACCCAATCGTATATTGCCATAATGCATATACCTCGTACACTGACAGAAATAACAATGAAAGATAAAAAAAACAGAGATCCGGCATTCCTTCATGGGACACAGAACAATAGTTGGTAAACCATCCGTCCAACTGCCTAACATTCAAGAGTAAGACGGAAATAGTCAGCAGCATTCAACTTGAAGTCCAAGAAGACTAAACTTTCTCATGCTTCCAGATATAACCCAGATTTATATACGCAAGTCTATACATAGGTAAAGCAGCATGCACCTTCGCTTCCCAGGAGGACAACGCAGGGGGAGTGGAGGAGGTCCGCTTAAGGAGAATTGTTTTTTTTGCATAGTACAGGACATATGAGATCTCCTGTACTATGGATGTCATGACATCCTTAATAGTTTTTATGCCTCTAGGTGCCCACAATTGGAGTTCAGGGATAGTACGCAATTGGGGAAGGAAGAGATTGCCCCAGAGGGGTTGAGCAGGTGACCATTCAGATGCAGAAAACTATGGCGGGCAGACCCTCCAGGTTGTATGTGTCGGCCACGGATCCAGGTTGTATGCCTTGGGTCCCCTGTAGACCAAATTGGAGGTCGGCCAATAAAAGTGGCCTTTAAAAAGACCGCAGCATTAGACCGAGGGCCTGCAAACCACTAGTAAACAGAAACTAGCATTGCCGTCCAGTAATATACCTGAAAGTTGGGCACTGCTAACCCCCCCCCCCCCCCAAACTAGTAGGTAACCACAGGGTGGATTTGGTAAGCCTGGGCAGCGCTCCATTCCATATAAAGGAGCAAAACGGCTATGTTTTAAGCATGCAGCGAAGAGTATACTGTCTGATTGCTGTAACTGCTCAAATAGTGTTTATACGCCGAAATATGCATACATATACTTTCTATTTGCTACTGAGAAATGTAACGACTTGTTGGCAATATTCTCACTTGGAACACACTGACATCAATTTCTGAAAATTAGATAAGTGTCGGAGCTGATAAAATTGATATCAATGCAACTTTAATGTAAACACTAACGTATATGTCTCCTAGAATGCAGACTTCAAGTAGCTTTGTGTAAAGGCAGATGAAGATCACAAATTGACTATCAAAGGCCTGCTGAGCAGTGACAATAATTGATCTTACTAAGGATGAAAGTCTGAGGATTGGCCCTGGTGGTATTGACTTCCACCACCTGTTTAGTATTGCTGTTTTCTTGCTGGGGACAGAGGGTTATAATTGCACTTTCATCTTGTGTAATCATCTACACAGGACCCAGGATATATGACCAGTTGGACAAGCCTTCCCTTATCTTGCAAGCATGGATGTGTTTTGCTGGGACCTACCTGGTGGGAAGTATTACAGGAAAAGACATTGCAATCCTCCTTGCATGTTTCAGGCACTGGGAACTGTAAAGGGAGAAGTTTAGGGAACGTGTTAATGGGAAGAGTAGGGCTAAGCTCAGGCTTGCTTAGACACAAGTCCAAACCCCCCTAAGCTATCCCACTAGGAAGCTGAGGTCCCCCCCCCCCCATTCTCTCTCCTCCAGGGATGAGCTAAGACACGATGGGGCATAGGTCAAATCCGCATAAGTTATCCCGCCAAGAAGCTGTCACTGTGGACAGCCAGTCATAAGCAGCTGAGGCATTCCCCACCCCACCACCACACATATACACGCCCCTTGCTTATGTGAGGCTGTGGGGTAGGGAATGCCTCGTCTGCTTATGACTGGCTGTCCACAGTGACCTCTTCCAGGTGGGATAACTCATGCGGGTTTGACTTATGCCCCATCATGTCTTAGCTCATCCCTGGTTGAGAGAAAACACAGGGGGAACCTCCACAAATGTAGGGATTCACAACGTTGTGTTATTGTATTGTGCACATAACTACTCAACCCAGTGCACATACGTTTCTTATGCAATATTGTGCTTTTGTAGGCTACGTTGCTAAAAATGGTGACTGCAAGGTTTTTGTGCATTGGTAGCTCCGTTCTTTGAATGGGGTGCCTTAACGCAACACAAGTTAACGCAATGTACCAGATGCCGACAGTGTGAATATCCTGTAATGGTTATTTACTGTTCAGTATATAGCCTGAAGATGGGAAGGTACCACATTACAGATGAGTTTTAACAGTGTGTATAGCCATTTCATGCGTTTTAAATGTTTTTCTGTATATGGGCTTTATTTATCAAATCTAGAGCAAAAAGCAAAATGGTACCTTGCCCGTGGCAACCAGTCAGCAGGTAAACCAAAAGCATTTCTTCAGGAGTTATTTTCTTTTTAAATAAACCTTCATATTCATTATTTCTTTAATCAATGACTTCCAGGCTGACAGTCATTCATATTACATGAAGTATGATTGCACAGTAGGCTTATACAGATCCTGCCTGGTTGTAACCAGTTTCCGGTCATCTCCCAGTGCTTTTTCTAATCCCAGAGCTCTCATGTAATGATTGATCCACTGCTCTATCGATAATAACATTTATTTTCCCTGACTGATTTAACTGACTCATGGTAGCCGGCAGGTGAAAATGAGATTTTCTGAGCTGTGCGGACACTATGCATTTCTGTGTGCCATACATTCGTTCTTGTGATGTGATCGTAGCACCAAGCTTCTCAAGCGGCCGTGTGATTTCACTTAAAAGGTGTAATAAATTGCACTTTAATGTTGGCACTGAAAAATAACCTAAAACCATGTCCCACATCAGACTATACAATATCGTTCTATAATTATCTAGTTGTGCTGTCATTTAAAGTAAGACCAGAGGTTTTTCAGGTCCCTTTGTAGAGTACCTAATGTGCACAGGAACAAGGGAGCATGAAGAATTGTGTCCACTGTATTCTAGATTTTATACTATCTAATTTCATCCCAAATTGGGACTGTGTGCTTGCCAAAGTTTTGGTCATTGGCACTAAAGCATTTTTAGTAGTGACCAGACCCACATTGATAATGTTTCCCATTTTGCAACCCTCTGATCTTTTATCTTTGTTGGGACGTGATACCTTTCTGTACCAGAGACCATAGGACCAATAGTCAGGGTGAGAATCCTCTGTTGGGCTCCATTCACACTTGAAAATGGGGTCTTTATGCAAGTACCAACAGAAGACTCAACAGGGATCCATGAGCTGTGGTCTGCGAATGATCAGCCCTGGACAGGGCCGATCTTCCGCAGGTATATGTTGCGAGAGTGATTACATGCAAAGAGCTGCAGGTACCTGGGCAATTACAAATGGTTTGATTCGCAAATTGTGAACAGGGCCTACAACCCAGACGGCAATCAAAAACCTCTTCCACTGTCTAAACAAAAAAAAAAAAAAAAAAAGAGAGACTGGGATGTGGATATAGCCAAAACCTGTCCACACAGGCCCTTCTGTTCAGTGTGATCCTTCGCAGTGCATTTTCAGAAATTTTAGCATGAATTGGTGGGCCTGCTTCTGGAGGCTTGTGCTATCTGCTTGTTTCATAAATCAAACCGCTACGGCAATTCTGAATTTGATTGG
Organism: Pelophylax lessonae; assembly: GCF_965119305.1. Taxonomy (NCBI): domain Eukaryota; kingdom Metazoa; phylum Chordata; class Amphibia; order Anura; family Ranidae; genus Pelophylax; species Pelophylax lessonae. The sequence continues at coordinate 112,436,505 of NC_138772.1, forward strand.
TAGCTGTGAGAAACATCTTAGTACTGGCAATTCGATACACCGCGTGTGTGTGTGACCGATGCGCAAAAGTAATTTGCCAACAAAAAGGAGTAGTGTGGTGCAGTACAGAAATGCCTGGATAAAAGTCTGGCATGTAGGCTCAGTTCCTTATGTGAATCCAACTGCTTTCTTTTTTAGTTTTGACTGGTGTGTGCCTTTTTTTTAATGCACAGTTTTTTTATTACTTATTATTTTGTAGAGAGATGTCAGTGTAGTGTAATGCAGAAATTATTTGTGTTGCATATACTAAGGCAGTACTTATTTTACTTCTATACAGTATAGTTAAGTTAGATGCACTGTGCAACAAAGTACACCTTACTGGTGGAATCATTTAATAGGTTTGTGAAAACGGGAGCGATTTGCGACTGTTGAGCAACTTGATATCTATAATTGTATTGTTCTCTGTCTGGCCATAATTTCATTTACTTGTATTGTTTTTAAGCTGACATCATGCCGGAAAAGATAATAACTGCTGTAATATTAGCTCCACAAACTAACATATGAACCCTCCATTTTTAGTCTGGATGTATTCACTGAAAGGACTGAATTCTTAACCACTTAAGCCCCGGAGGATTTGGCTGCTAAACGACCAGGGGGTATTTTGCGATTCGGCACTGCGTGACTTTAACGGACAATTGCGCGGTCGTGCAACGCTGTACCTAAACGAATTTGACGTCCTTTTTTTCCCACAAACAGAGCTTTCTTTTGGTGGTATATGATCACCTGTGCGCTTTTTTACTTTTTGCGCTATAAACAAAAAAAGAGCGTAAATTTTGCAAAAATAACAATATTTTTCACATTTTTTAATATGAAATTCCCCCCAAAAAAATGTAAAAATCAAATTTTTTTTAACATTTTTGGCCAAATTGTTTTATGCTACATGTTTGGTAAAAAAAATCTCAAAAAGCGTATTTTTATTGGTTTGCGCAAAAGTTATCGCGTTTACTAACAAAGGGAAAGATTTTTGTCATTTTTGTTGTTTTTTTTTTTTAACGCGTAATGGCGGCGATCTGCGATTTTTTTTTTTTTTTTTTTTTTTTTTTTTTTTTTTGCGGTACTGCGACATTGTGGCGGACAGATCGGACCCTTGACTGACATTTTTGACACTTTTGGGGTTACCAGTGACATTTCTACAGTAATCAGTGCTATACATATGCACTGTTACTGTAAAAATACACTGGTAGTGAAGGGGTTAACTTTATTTGAGAGGGAGGGGCTGTGTGTGTCCCTAGGGGTGTGATTCTTACTGTGATTGGCTGTGGCTTGAGGTGTAAGGACACTGATCAACAGTTCTACATAGTAGAACCGTGTGATCAGTGTTTTTACACCGAGGAGAATGACAGGCAGCTTGTTTACACAAGCCGCCTGACTTTCTCCCTCTCCCTCGACGATCGCTGAGTGACCGGCGGACATCGGGTCCGCCGGTCACACGCGCGGGGGGGGGGGTCCGTGACCGCGCGGGAGCGCGCCCTCGCTCCCCAGACCCTCCTAGGCTAGTGACGTTAATTAACGTCACTCTGCCTGGCCGGGGCTGACCGCCGCAGTAAATTTACTTGCGGCGGTCGGCAAGCGGTTAAACCTGCTTCCCGGGACTTAGAGTATAACAGGGGTGGGGGCAAACAGTCTGAAATTGCAAGTTTAAATAGTACAAGGTTTACTTGAAAAGTTGGCCCTATACTTTGAAGGTATTAGCTCTTGTGTTTAGACAGAGCCTTTCTACTTTACTCCCAAAGCTCCTTTGGCAGAGGCCATGATCAGTGCTACGGCAAGGTCAAATGAGCTGGTACTTGAAGTTTGTAGAAGTATAATTTATTCAGAAGTATTTTTAGGTTTTGTTTATTTGTACCCTAAAGGGTTCTTGCTTTTACATTATTTTTATGGTTTCTTTTACCCACTTTGTGACCCATACAAGCACCTCTAACAGATTTTGGGTTCAATTTTCCAGCCCAGTTGCTATTTAGCCTTAAATAAGTGCAAAGAACAGGTGTCCACTGTGCTGGATGTGTTGTTTGCTGCTGTTGAGTCCCGTGCATCCAGAAAGTATTCACAGCCTTATTCCAAAATGGATCAAATTCATTATTTTCCTCAAGATTCTACAAACAATACCCCATAATGACAATGTGAAAAAAGTTTGCTTGAAATTTTTTCCAATTTATTAAAAAATAAAAAATCACATGTACATAATTTTTCACAGCCTTTGCTCACTATTTTGTTGAAGCAACTTTGGCACTAAATACAGCCTCAATTCTTTTTGAGTATGATGCTGCAAGCTTAGCACACCTATTTTTTGGGCAGTTTCTCCCATTCTCCTTTGCATGACCTCTCAATCTCCATCAGGTTGGATGGGGAGCGTCAATGCACAGCCATTTTCAGATCTTCTTCGAGATGTTCAATTGGGTTAAGTCTGGGCTCTAGCTGGGCCACTCAAGGACATTCACAGAGTTGTCCTGTAGCCACTCCTTTGTTATCTTGGCTGTGTGCTTAGGGTTGTTGTCCTGTTGGAAGATTAACTTTTGCCCAAGTCTGAGGTCCAGAGTTCTCTTGAGCAGGTTTTCATTAAGGATGTCTCTGTACATTTGCTGCATTCATCTTCCCCTCAATCCTGACTAGTCTCTCACTTGCTGCTCCTAAAAAAACATCCCCGCAGCCCACAGCCAAGATAACAAAGGAGTGGCTACGGGACAACTCTGTGAATGTCCTTGAGTGGCCCAGCTAGAGTCCAGACTTAACCCAATTTAACATCTCTAAGAAGATCTGAAAATGGCTGTGCATTGACGCTCCGCATCCAACCTGATGGAGATTGAGAGGTCATGCAAAGAAGAATGGGAGAAACTGCCCAAAAAATTGGTGTGCTAAGCTTGCAGCATCATACTCCAAAACAATTGCGGCTTTATTTAGTGCCAAAGGTGCTTCAACAAAGTAGTGAGCAAAGGCTGTGAATAATTTATGTACATGGGATTTTTTAATAAATTGGCAAAAATTTCAAGCAAACTTCTTTCACATTGTCAAAATGGGGTATTGATTGTAGAATTTTAAGGAAAATAATGATTTTAATGTATTTTGGAATAAGGCTGTAACATAACAATAAAAATTTGGAAAAAGTGAAGCTCTGTGAATACTTTCCAGATGCACTGTAGCTCCAGCCTCTAAAAGCATGCAGGTATCCTTTGTGCTTGCTGTGTTCTGTGTGCTGGCATGTGTGGAGCCCAACATGCTCACGTGTGCTGTGTCCAGTATCATGACTGTGCTCTGTGCTCCCATGTGTTGTGTGCAGGGCTTGCTGTATGCTCCCATGTGCTGTGTCCAGTGTGCTGGCTGTGCTATGTGCACCAGTGTGCTGGGTTTGCTGTATGATCCCAGTAGGGTGCCCATGTGTCCCGGATTTCCCAGGACTGTCCCGCAATTGACATGTCTGTCCTGGGTCCCAGGTGCTTTTATTCCGGGACAATACAGTGTCCCAGAATAAAATAGAGGACACAGCCACCCTACTAACTACATTGCTGGAACTGGTTGCTAGGGCGGCATCCGCCTGGCGCCAGGCAACCAGTGACATAAGACTCTTGAGTGAGGCCCTCGCCTAGTGCTGCACTGATGTCTCCACCCACCTCCTCATTCTCCGTGACCTGGCGGCATCAGAGGGAGTCAATTTTAGCAGGGACTGGTGTGATTGTGCGCTGCTGCAGCACTGCTGGCTCAGATCGATTTGACGGCTGCCCAACTTCTCCTCCTCCCGCCTGTGGCCTCACTGAGGGACCTCACTCACCACAGGGGATAGAAGGTGACACAAGTGATGGACAGTAATGAAGGTGACACAGGGGAACAACTGAGGGGACAGGAGTGAAGGTGACACAGGGAACTGAGAGAATAATGATGGAGACACTGAAGGGACACTAATAAAGGTGACACACAGGGAACTGAGGGGACTGTAATGAAGGTGACGCACAGGGAACTGAAGGTATACTAATAAAAGTGATACAGAGAACTGAGGGGACATTAATGAAGGTCACACCAGGAACTGAAGGGACACTAATAGGGCCCCTTTCACACTTGTGTGACTTAAAAGGCACAAAATTTTGCCGCAATTCTTTTGCGGCGATTTGACTGGACTTAAAGCAATGCCTATGTCTATGGACCTCAGCGCATCAAAGTCAGACCAAAGTAGTGCAGGGACTACTTTGAAGTCGTTACAACTTGAAGTCGCACAGATATGAACGGTACTCATTGGAAATCATGGAGTATGACTTGTCATGCAACTTTCTCAGGACAAGTCGCACAAGTGTGAAAGGGGCCTAAAGGTGACACACAGGGAACTGAGGAGACACTAATGAAGGTGACACAGGGAACTGAGGGGATGTTAATAAAAGAGACACAGAGAGAACTGCACATTGTATACCACCTGTCTAAACCGGTAACCACTGTTGCTTTTGTTTTCGTGTGTGTGTGTGTGTGTGTGTGTGTGTGTGTGTGTGTGTGTGTGTGTGTGTGTGTTTTGCTACATGCTCCCAGGTGCTGTGTCCATTGTAATGGCAGTATTGTGTGCTGTGTGCTTCCATGTCCAGTATGCTGGCTAGGGAACCGTGCACCTGTGTACTGTATCCAGTGTGCTGGCTAAAGCCATTCGTTTTTTTTTTTTTTTCATTCAAGCGCCCCCCACCCACCACCCTCATTTACCTACCTACCTACCTACCCACCCACCCTCACTCAGAACTCTCCAGTAGTCGCTCTCAGCATGGGATGTGTCCAGTGTGCTGCTGTCAGCTGCATCCAGTGTTTGCTGTAAATTGTGTGTTGTGGTATTGGATGGTGTGTGCTCTGCCCAGTGTGTTGTACAATTGTACACATCTTACTGTTCCCAGAATTACAGCACATTGCGTGGATGTGGCTTTTTTTGTAAAACACTGATGGTAAAGAAAAAATGACAGCACATATCTTAGGTGGTCTGTAAATAAAGTGAACAGTGTAAATATATGTATTGTGTGTTTAAAGCCCGGGTTCACACTGCTGCTGTGCGAGACAATGCATGTAATTCACACTGGAATCGGAGCACATTCCTTTGCGAATTACATGCTATGTCTCTGGGGCGTGATTTGAGCCATGGATTTGTGTGGTTTAAATTGGCATTCGTGCCAAACTAATGCAGGACCCTTTTTTTTTTTTTTCTCTTCGCTCCAGAATCTGATTGAAGGGTGTTCACACCCATCACAAATAGCAGAATTAGCAAACTGTGTCGTTTAACTTAACATACACTCCGCAATTGGTTCGCATGGACAGATTGCAGTGTAGATGCGGTGCCGAATCCGCACCAAATTCGCTGTGAATTCGCACCGCATCCAGTGTGAACCCAGGCCAGATGTCAGAGTACCAAAACAGCGGCTATATCTGATTGGATGTAGCCGATTTTCACCCGAAAAAGATTACAGGTGGCCGCTTTGTTGCATCGGATTTATCCATCAGTGACATTTCTGTAATCCGCATCAGAGGTGGTTCTAAATTCATATATATAAAGCTGTGTGTACAAGCCACTAGGACTGTATGATGGATGGAAACCTACATTGATTCAGCCATAAATGGTGATAGGAATGTTACATCTAGGTTACTAAGCCTTCCCCGGGGTGTTGGCAGATAAAGCAGCAGTCCTTTTTCCGGTAGGCGGGGAAGATGTATGGCTTCTGACTGTGGCGATATTCATACTCTGTTCTATTTCTAGACTGTAAAGTATTCTTCTGTTCTGCGCTTGTGCTGTAATGCTCCGTTCATCAGAAATGAGACTGCGAGCTGCACCACCCTCTCCCACTAACCTAGATAGAGCCCATCTCCTCTGGAAGTCACAGGGATACATTTACCTTCATCTGCAACCCGTCTAAGATTTATTGTTTTTATTCCAAAAAGTGCAGACACTTTATTTCCCATCTAATTGAAAAGCCGGAGCTACAGAAAAGGCTAAATACAGAATCAGATTTGTATCCCGCTCATGTGGTCATCCCTGTACGTCCCTTGGCAAGTTATGTGCTGTGAAATGCAATAAAGCCTGCTTGGCTCAGAATATTGGTTCTCCCTTTCCTGGTTCTGCGTACAGGTGATCACAACAGAGAATATAAAAAGAAAATTAAGATATTTGTACAAAAAAAAAAAAAACTTTAACATTTTTAATTAACTTAACTAGATAAAAGAATAAGTTTTTTTTTTTTTTTTTTTTTTTTAATCAATTCTTCCTGTTCCATTTAAAGGTTTCCTTTGTTCCCTGGGCAGCGTGTCTTTTTACCTTCATTATAATCTCATTGCATTGGAGACTTGTGCAGCTTGTATTGAAGATCAGATGAATATGGAGAATTAGCTGCTAGCAGATGGCAGAGTCTCCGCAGCCACCTTATAACAAGTTTTCTTTTCTGCCACTGCCGGTGTCTTTGCCTTTGCTTGGCTGTCTCATTAGAGTGACCTAGCCACCCACTAATGAATCCACATCTCTCTGTACCAGCTGCCTTCATCCAGATAAATGCTTTGTAGATTTCTTTATCCAAAGACTTTGGCTTCTCTAGAAATGTGAACAGGGGCTTTAATCAAGCTCTAGTGTAAGCCATTGCTGGGGCCCTGACATGTCCTGTACAGTAGCCTTTGACCGTCCCTTTTAGATATTTAATATTGTGGAATAAAGCTGAACTTGGATGTGGAATTCAGAAGATCCAAGCTTCAAACAGGGAACCTTGAAGGAGAGCTATGGTCAGCATACACGTTCATTTTTATAACATTTCAACAGTAATACAAGAGTTTTTTTTTTTTTTTGGCAATCCATTATTCGCTTACTTGAAAATTCTCCTTTCATGTTGTGAGTTCTGCCTGTCTGGTGGCCATCTCTTACCACAATCATCAGTCTCCTTCTGTCCTTCCCCCCTGGTCTCATGAACACACATCCAAATAGGGCCCACAGAAATTTCAACAACTTTTGGGCTCTAGTTTCCTGCTTGCTTGTTTTTGGGTTCTTCCAGGAACTGGTTTCGGGAACTGGATCCTCCCTGGAGGATCTGCGAGTCCTCTCAGATATGGTCGAAAAGTAAAGGATAACCAGGGGGAAGGAAACTGTCCTCTTACTAACTGGTCAGATAGCAGCCCAGCTGCATAACTATTTTTTAATTTTTATTTCTTCTTTTTGTTTTCCTTGGTGATATTTTGTTCTATTTATTTTTTATGTTTTTGCTGTGCGTCACCAATTAACAATTGCGGTTACTATACTGTTACAGATATGAGCATGTATTTTCTGTACTTTCCCCGTGGGTACATTTGAATTTTTCATTGTTTTTCATGCCTGTATTTATTATTTCTCCCTAGCATTTAGAGCCCATTCACATTAGCGCGACTTGTCAGGGGACTTGTCAGCCTGACAAGTCGTGCTCGGTCGAGGTCCATTGATAAGCACAGAACCCGTTCTAATAGGAGCGACAGAAAAAGGGTCCTGTACTACTTTGGGGCGACCTGGAGGCGACTTGCATAGACTTCCATTATGTGAAGTCTCTGCAAGTTGCGGTGCACGCGACTTCACAGGTCGCCCCCCAAAGTCGTATCGCGCTAGTCTGAATGGGCTCTTAGCTGAATGATATTGTAATTTTATACACAATTTTTAATAATGTAGAATGTTGATTTCTTTTAAAAGTTATGAATATTTATTTTTCTAAATGGTTATTTGACTGACAAACATCCAACTAGTTTGCCATACTTCAGTTTTGGTATTTCTGAAGTTCTAGGCTCTGCCGCTTATCTAGCTCCTTCCCAGCCAGCGCTCCATTCTATCTTCATTCCGAGCTGAGCACATTGACACTTCTCCTTGGTCAAGTTGGAAATTGCCAAATCCAGAAAAGCCAGTCTGCTGGTGCAGTTACATAGGTGGAGACCAAAAATTCTATTCTGGCAACTCACTGTTGTCATTTTGAAGCCCAGTTCAAGGAATTAGAAAACCATCTACCCTTGCAGTGGGCAAGGTTCTGGAGTTACAGGAAATGTCATTTTACTTACCCTGTACCCCACTAAAGCGATGCCCTCTTCTTTCAGAAGCTCCGGTCTGTGGGTAGTACCTTGACATCATCAGGTATAATTCAGGGCTATTAACCCTGTAATGGATGTGGCTGGGTCAAACATACCACTATGGCCCACAGCATCATAGAGGGGAAGCTGCAAGGAACTGGTTGCACCAGTATTGACTCCTTTCTTTAGTACCCCTAGAGAAAATGAGCACTCAGGGGCTCTGGGCTTCAACAAAATGGCAGCTTCCGGCAAAATGAAACCATCATTTTGGTAGCATAATTAATGTGGAATGTATTATCCTTGCTAAAGAACATTATTTTTTATTAGGTTGTTATGGGTAAAGTTCCACTTTAAAGATCTGATTTATTATTGGAGTATATTAATTGGAGTTCTTTATGGTCTCCTAGTAACACTTGAGATCTAAATGTTTTCACACAACTTTCACCCAGAAGTCACACATTTTTTCCAGTTGAAACCAATTAAAAAATGAGTGTATCTTGGGTGAATATTTATAAAGAGGCACTTGTTTTATTCAGGAGGAAACAGAACAGTTCTCTGTTGTGATTTCTTTCTTTACTCTTAGCAGTTTTTATGGGCAAGCACGATATAAAGTGATCTTTTCTGTGTAATAAAACCAGTTTGTATCCTCTTTAAATGGATTCCAGGCATGTTTTAATACCCTGGGAACAAAAACAGTGATGTTAATTGCTCACAACTATGGTAATTACAGGCAAGCAATGCATCTGTGGATTGAGATTTTTCCATTAACAAAGTCTTTGTCATAATGCAGATCTTTTTATATCTTTCTGCTTTTTAAAGCTGTGTGCAGTTGGCTATATAAGCCTGCTCACTGCCTGTAATTCCAAACATATAGGTATTTCTGCAATCTTCAGATCAGCCTTGGCAGTAACAAAAAAGGGAACACTATGGCCTACAAAAATGTACATGAAAGGATTGTCAACATGTATGCTATACTTGTAGGTAGAAGTACCATATAGATACATATGATGGCACACACTGTCTAGATATATCACACTCTTGGCAGGCTTCCAATGTTCTCCCCTTCTATCCGACGTTCTGGGCTCTCGCTGTTCTTGTATAGAATGCAGGACTGCTGGTGCTGGATTGTACATAATGATGTCTGGAGCACCAAAGAGAATAGGCTTTGGAGAACCAGTCACAAAGCAAGATGGAAGGCTGCTCAACTGAGGAGTATGGGAAATATTAAAGCTTACCAGAGAATATACAGCGCTGCCACTAAATCCGTGTTCTGTGCATACAAAACCTCCTGTCTGATCAGAGCATATATAAATTCATCAACTTTTAGGATAATACATAAACAGGGTTGTGCATAAAAAATAATCAATCAAAAAATATATAAAAATAAATGGTGGCATTTGCAATTCATAAATTCCTGTGCATAAAAAATGTTTAAAGTGCTCCGTGCAATATAAATGATAGTTCTTAAAGCGGAGTTCCGGCCTATTTTTGCAACTTTAGTGATTCCTGGAGTGCTCGCTATGCTGATCAACATTTGGGCATTTTCAATTTTTTTTTCGGGGGTCCCTTACCTTATTTTCAGGGCATTTTGGATTGTACTTCCTCCTTCTCCCCCCTCTGTGGCCACGGCCACCGACATCACTTCTGCCTTTGCATTGCATCCTGGGAGCTGTTTGTCATCACTTCCAGGGGGCTGGAATCAGGAAGAACTCCCAGAACACTCCCTGGAATCAGGAAGAAGGACACAGCAGATTACACTGCGGCTTCAGATGCCCACATCCAAGATGGCCGTGCTCAGACAGCATTTTTTTTTTAAAAAGTAAGATTTTGACTAAAATCCAATACTGTACACCTTGTAAGTATGAGAATAGCGGTTCTGTAAAGGGCGATGGATTAGTATTATTGGGGTATTTTTAGTTAAAAACTGTATTTGAGGCCGGAACTCTGCTTTAATTTGGTGATAACTCTCAGTGGCGTGCCCCCCCCCCCCCCCTTCTATGGTCCCACACTAACCGACAGCAAGAGTCAAACAAGCATGACAAGATAGTAAATCTGTGGTCTCTCCTGCACTTCACTCTCTCACTATAATCTCCAGGCAAGGATAGATGACTCAGAGTCAGACAAACATATCAGGTGTGTGGATGGATGGTTTCTCTTATATTCCTTTTCCTCTCTATATATTAAAGAGTCAATGCATCCATGACCTAGGAAAGGATGATAGAGATCCCTATAGTGTAGTATTGTTAAACTAAAAAGTTAACCAAGCAATTGCATTTACATTGACAATGAGCATAAAAGCATTGGTAAACATCAGATTGCTGGCCCAGCGTGTGGATCAGCTGTAGTTCACTCTTCACTGACTATCCTTGCTTATTTCCCTGATTAGTATTGCAGGGTTTTTTTAACCTTTCACACAGCAGCAGCCTGAACACACATTTTGGATCTTTGATTAGAATTTATATTATTTTGTTCATTTTTCTGCCAGCATGGCACAGGTATACAGCAAGTATTACAGCTTATTCCTCCACCTCTAGACCTAATGATCAACTCCAGGAATCGGTGGCGGGGTGGGGGGGGGGGGGGGGGGAACTACCTCTGCAGTGGGGCCTCCCTACACTGCATGGGTTAAATGCTTTTTAAGTTTAGGGTAAAGGAATAAGGGGTGAAGCCCAAAGCACACTGGACGTTAAGCTGGATACACACTGTGCAACTTTTGTTGTAAAGCCCCGTACACTCGCACAGATTGTTGGCCAACTGATCGGCCAACTTTTGTCCAGTGTTTGTTGGTTGAAATGTGCTCTAGACTTGCACTGGACTTTTGTTGGCCAACAAAAACCAACTTCAGAAGTGATGTCATGTTCTGGTTGACTTTCAGTGTGTTTTTTCTTCTCTGAGCATGCCCAGTCTTGCTCATCTGATTTTTGTCTGCCGAAATCTGTACTGACTGAGGAACAATCGGCCGTTCTGGTGTTGGCCAACAAAAATTTTATAGCATGCACACCAGATTTTTTTCAGCTGAAAATTCACAGTTGGTTGTCGGAAGCATCATACTAACAAGCCTACAATCGGCCGATCGGACGTTGGCCAACAATTTACGGCCAACAATCTGTGCGTGTGTACGGGGCTTTAGATTTACCTTCACCTAGTAGTGCAAGGGCCTGCCTGATTACATACAAATTGAAAGTGTTTAGATTTGACCTCCATATTATATGGTTTGGTAAATCTAAAGACAATTGTGTAGTGTGTTTGGCCCACAAACGTCAGTAGAAAGCTGTAGCCATAGGAGTTTTCCAGCTTTTTTGCAGTAATGTTTTATGAGTGTTTTTTTAGCTTTTTTTATTTTTTTTGGCAACACTATACCCCCACCAAAATCTTATGGCTCCAAAACATAGATAAAATGTCGAATAGCCGCGTTTTTAATCGTTTTTAAGCTTTTATTAGAGTTAAAGCGTTTTTATAGTTGAGAACTCCTCTCAAAACCCACTAGTTCTGGGTTTTTTTCCAGCCAGAAAACAACCCTGCCAAAAACTGCTGATAACAGCCTATGTGTGCATGGACCCATAGGATAACCTATTGGGAAGTTTACTGGCTGTAGAAAAAAAAACGTCTGACGCCAAAAACAGCAGCTGTGAAAACGTTTAGTGTGCACGAGGCCTTATAATTGCATTACTCCTTGCTCTGGCACATTTCTTCTATCTGTGTTGCCAGTCCCCCAAAGCCTCTTTTACAGGGCACTCTGTGTTCCACGATATGGCCGGCAAGTACAATGCAGGGGTGAGAAATTAAGACTGCCTGCCATCTTTATAGTGCTGTCTGTGTCTCCCTGATTATTAAAGGTAAATTAAAAAAAAAAAAAAAATTAAATATGTTCTACTTACCTGCTCCATGTAATGTTCTTGCACAGAGCAGCCCTGATGCTCCTCTTCTCGGGTCCCGCGCCAGTGCCCCTGGCTCCTCCTCTTCTCCAAGTGTCCCCATAGCAAGCCCACTCCCGAGCCTTGCTCTGTGTGTCTTAGACTGTGTGTACAACCCCCCCCCCGCTCCCTCCCTACTGGCTGTGTTTGACAGCAGCAGGAGCCAATGAGGAGGCAGAGATCCGGAAGAGCAGCCACTCTCGTGCACATGGCTGGATTGCGATAAAGCTTGGGTAAGTATTAGGGGGGAATGTGGGGGGAGCTGCATACTGAAGGTTTTGTTAACCACTTTAAGGTGACTCGCTCTTTTTTAATAGTCTTGATCACCAATGTCACTGGGAATTTAAAAGAGAAGTGTGGGATTTGAAAAAATTAACCTCCATACTCACCTATATAGATGCTTCATCAATCCAATGCTGCAGCTGTCCCCCACCACGTCTATACTGAGAACTGACCAATCAAAGACTGCCGATCGCTCAGTCCTTGTGTCCGCTCTGAGCTCACTCCACATGCCGGACTGGGAAGGGGGTGGGAGCAGCTGGCTCAGGCTTTCGGCGTTGGGCTTAGAGGCTGTGCCTGCTGCTGGTCGGACATCTGGATGGAGCTTTAGCCCACAGTCAGCTGATTCTGGGTCAAAGGAGTACAGAACTTAAGTGCACTCCTATAGCCCACAGAAGAAGTATGGCCAAAAGCGCTTTAGCCATGCTTCTCCTTTTTAAAGTGGTTTTAAACCTCTAACATTAAAAATGAACAAAGCATATCCTTCTATAGTGTGTACTTGTCTCAAACCAAATCACTGAGTGTTCATTTTTCTCTGCGGTCTCTTCCTTCTGCTATCTGCATATGTCACTGCTAATAGTCCAGGCCATTCCACAGCAGCCTCCCCTCCAGCACAAAGCAGCTAAATGATCACTTCAGCTGCCTATATTTCCCTATGATTCTGTGTAAACTGGGTTGTTTTCTTTCCCTCTCGAGTTTCAGGTTTCACTGAGCTCTGTGCTCTATCTATGCAATAAGGGTCCTTTCACACGAACAATCCAATCAGATCCGCCTGTCAGTTCTTCGGGCGGACTTGATCGGATGCTCCATGCATCCCTATGGGGTAGCGGATGTCAGCGGAGACATATCCGCTGACACCCGCTGCTAACCGCTTCCAATCCTATCCGTGAAATCTGGATGGATGGAACCCCATTTTCCATCCATCCAGCGGATCGGATGAGAACGGACAGGCGGTCTGTTCTCATCCGATTCCCCCATAGAGGACAGCGGGGATCTGACAGCTCCGTCTCCGCACACAGAGCAGAGATGAAGCTGTCATCCGCCTGCTCAGCGGGGATCGGCGGATCAATCCCCCGCTGAGCAGAACGGCTCCGTCGGCGGATGCGGGTCGTGAGAAAGGACCCTTAATGTGGCAGAAGATCCCCACCCCCTGCCCTTCTAGTGCTGAGAAAAATCCTTTCATCTGTGTGTGATGGGAGGATGTACAGAAAAGAGACTTGCAGATAAACAAGTACAACTTATATAGGAGGATTTGTTTAGTCTCTGTGTATAACTTGAGGCTAGTCACATTAGCGAGTGTACTGTATGTAAGGGCTTACAACCACCAGTGAGGGCAAATTTTTTTTGGGGGGGGGGGGGGGCGCAAACAGAAAAATGTAATAGGCATTGCTTTGCGGCAAAAAACGCTGTAAAAAATTGCGTGACTTTGAGGTCGCAAAAGTGTGAAAGGGGCCTTCAGTAATTAAGGTATAGTGTGCCCCCTTTCAATGCAGAGAGACCAGCGACCCCCCCTTTCAATGTAGAGAGACCAGCGTGCCCCCTTTCAATGCACAGTGACCCCCCCTTTCAATGCACAGTGACCAGCGTGCCCCTTTCAAAACGGTGACCAGCGTGCCCCTTTCAAAACGGTGACCAGCATACATGCCCCCTTTCAATGCAGTGACCAGCGTACATGCCCCCTTTCAATGCAGTGACCAGCGTACATGCCCCCTTTCACTGTAGTGACCAGCTACATGCCCCTTTCAATGCAGAGACGTGTGTGCGTGCCCCCTTCAATGCAGTGTGCCGCCCCCCCCCCAGACCAGTGCACTTACCTGGAGCCCTGGAGCAGTCCCGGCGTCGGCTTCTCTTAAGTCTCCCGGTGGCGCGTCTCCACGAGTCCTCCCGCTCCTGCCTCCTCCTCGGCCAATGGCATGGGGTTTGCCTTGCGGCCAATCAGGAAGCGCGTATCGGACGCGCTCCCTGATTGGCCAGGAGGAGGATCCGTGTGACAATAGTGAATTTTCATTCGCTATTGTCACACAATGGGTGGGCTCGGGACGCACTGCTCTGCGCCCCGGGTCTACCCTTTGCATCGCCCTATTAGAGCCTCTGGCTCTAATCAGGTGATGCAAAAAAAAAAGCCTCATTGAGCTCCATGCGTCCGGCGCCCCTGCATGTAGATTAGGGGCCGGACGCATGGATAGGGGGGGGCTGCGCCCCCAACGAACCGGCCGCCACTGGCTGATTGGCTAGAGGAGGGAGCAGTCCGTGGGCCTTTGAGTAAGTAGTTATGAGTAAGCGAATTTAGCTTATGAAACGCGCCAACTGCTCCTGTTCGTGTGTCCTTGATGTCTGTACCATGGAAAATTATTTTTGTTCAATAAAGTCCGTTTGATCTTCACTTCGAAGTGCGGTCTGTCTTCCTGTGTTTGGATATTGCTAGGTTCGCGGACCAGACGTGCACCTGTTTGAAGACTTCATTGCTTGTACCTGAGCGGCAGCAGCTCTGTAAGCTATTTGTGACTTTCAATCAGTGGATCCGCCAGCCATCCGCGATCGTTCACAAGAGACACAGAATGGCGATCTGCCTATGGCAAACAAGGCAGTTTGCCGGTCTGACAGGGAGGACCACGGATATCGGTTCCCCCCCCAGTCAGAGCAACCCTCACACAGTAAGAAAGCACTCCCAGGAAACGCATTTAACCCTTTGATCGCCCCTGATGTTAACCCCTTCCCTGACAGCGTCATTAGTACAGTAACGGTGCATATTTTTTTAGCACTGACCTTTGTAATAATATCACTGGTCCCCAAAAAAGTGTCAGGTGTCTGATTTGTCCGCTGCAATGTTGCAGCCCCACTTTAAGTCGCTGATCGCCGCAATAAAAAATAAAAATATCCCATTGTTTGTAGATGCGATAACTTTTGCGCAAAGCAATCAATATACGCTTATTGGGAGTTTTTTACCAAAAATATTTAACAGAATACATATTGGCCTAAACTTTTAAAGAAATTTCAATTTTATTTATTTTTATTTTTTTTGTATATAGCACAAATACCACCAACAGAGAGCTCTATTTGTAGGAAAAAAAGGACTTTAATTTTAGTTGGGTACAGTGTTGCTCAACAGCGCAAATGTCAGTTAAAGTAACGCAGTGCCATATCGCAAAAAAATGGCCTAGTGATTAAGTGATTGCAACCAAGAGTTAGTGCCAGTTCACATTTCTGCGATCACAGAGATCGCATGTAATTCGGAGCACACTGTTCCTAAAATTACATGCAATCTCTGTGCGGTGCAAATTCAGTCATACAGTTTGTATGGCTGAATTTGCACTGCAATCGCTCCCAACTCGCACAGGACCCTTTTTTTGGTCCGCAGAAGAATCGGATTGCATGGTGGTTCACACTAGTGCGATCCGATTCTTTGCAAACTTTCAGATCGCACTGCAATATGCGATCTGATCTGGGGGTGTCATTAACTTTTAATTGACACCCCCAGCGTATCGCATATGGCAGGGTGACCTGCCAGGGGTGCGGATGCGATGTGGGAAGAGGCTGTATATTCGCAGCGTTTCCGCATCGCAGAAATGTGAACCGGCACTTAAACTGCAGCTGCAGAGTGTATGTGGGTTGCTGAATGGAAGCAGAAAGCTTATGTTTACTTAGACCTTAGAAGGCTTACCATGTGTTTTTTGTCGGGTTCCAAATAGGGTCAAGTCATTTAGAATGCCTGTAGAAGTACCCAGCATTCATCCTGATCGTGTCATTAGCTCTTACAGCAATTAATAACAAAAGCATTCATTTTCCATGCCCTTGCAGGCACCAGTTTAGATGTCTGCTTCACATACAATTATGCTCTTCTTTGTGCTTGTCCTGGTTCTCCATTTTGGTTACATACATTGTGTGAAAGTTAAAAATTAGAATTTTCCTGTGATGGTTACATAGAACATAAGGAAGAATTGTCATTTGTTAACTTGCAGCGTTTGAATTCTGACTTTAGCTGCCACTATATACACTGTCTGTCTGCTTGGAGTTTGTATAAGTAAAAGTTTTCTCCCAAGTTCTGATTTCTTCTCATAATCTTCCCTCTGGAAATGCCATTCTTTCCCCCTATGATTTGCACAGAGGTGTTTTGCTCTGGTGTAAGTGGAATCCAAGTGGGCCGTGGCGTGCCTGGTTGGTAGGGATGGAGAGGGTTATTGGCAGTGACAATGCGGATAACCCCTTCTCCTCATCATACATAGGCGTGCGCACAGGATGCGCCAGGTGTGCCTGGGCACACCCTAATCACCCCATGTACATTAACATTATCACTTTTTGTTCTGGCAGGAAGATGGGAAAAATCTCTCTCTTACTGGCTCTGCCATAAGAGAAGTCTTTAGGCACTTGCCTTTCAATGTGCCGGCAGGGAGATAAAAGTGCTGGGGTCATATATATGTAGACACACACAAATACGTGTGTTTGAGCTTTGGGGTGCACACCTATATCATCATATGTAGGGACGCATCTGTACAGGCAAAAGTGCAGCAGTGAATTCACTAAAGGTGAAATAGTGTTGTCACCCTTTACAGGAAGACCCACTAACCGACAAAATCAACCTATATTTACCATGTGTATGAAGGTCTTGAAGTGTCAGTTCTAAAGCCTGGTACACACTATCAGTTTTAACACTGACTGCTCAGGTTGGAGCCACTGTGCTAACATTCCGATGTTAGAACACAATAGCTCAACAGGGGATATCGCTGTACTGACAGGGGGACCCCCCAGAACACTCCGGCCAGTGCACCCAGCCTTCGGCTGAGAGCGCTGATCTGGAGCCAGTGTTCTGTCAGAATATGGCTACCTATCAGTTTCTGCTACCAGAATTGATGTACGGACTAGAACAACTTGAGGCGCTTTTCCACTGCATGGAACCGAACGGTTCGGCTCGCTTTTGTGCTTTTCCACTGCTGGTATCGCATGGTATGGTGTAGGAACGGTTCGGTACGATACGGCGGCACTTTTCCACTGCATGGAACCGAACGGTATGGCTCTCAAAAACAGTACCACCTCGATTGTGGTTCCAAGAGGTACCATACCCGATACCATATCCCAAAATCCTTTGCATGCAGTCACTACTAGCCACTGATTGGTCAGAGAATCCCACCCACCCCGTTGTCATCCCACCCACTTAACTTTAGTACTACTTTAGTGGAAAAGAAAACCATACCGTACCGAACCGTTCCAACACTGTACCATGCGGTACCAGCAGTGGAAAAGCAAACCGGGCCAAGCAGGGCCGAGTAGAGCCGAGCCGGTACTTGCAGTGGAAAAGTGCCATTACTGCGCATGTGCCATGCGTTCCAACATGGCTGCTATGCGTTCCAATAGGTTTCCTAATGTAACAGAACAAATGTAATACTGTGACTCAGTATATAAGGTGACTTTACTGATAAAATAAATGTAAAATTCAAGACATGCGTGGGTGTAAGAAGATGCCTGCCTCTGCTTCATATTCTCTCACATTAGGAAACCTATTGAAACGCATAGCGGCCATGTTGGAACGCATGCGCAGTAAGTTGTGCTAGTCCGTACCTCACTTCGGATGGTTTTTTTTAAATTTGCTGAAGTCACCCGGCATTCAGCCCGTGTGCACTAGGCTTAAGGGCTCTTGGGGAATCGGCTACCTGTTTTTTACTACCCTTCTGGCTGCCTACCTAAATGCTAACATTACAGCTGGACAAGGCTGTACACATGCAATGGTAGTGAAGCAGATTCAATTTTAACCAATGATTTTTATTATTTTTCAATAGCAAGTGCAACACAATAACAGAAGCATTGGGTTACAGGAGAATGTATGTAAAACTGCCGTAATGATGAACCCGCGATTTGTCAGACTGGGTTAAATGACGTCAAATTGAACAGTCAGCAGTGTCCGAAATATCAAGCGAGGAATAGGAGGGTAGCCTAGAGTGGGCATTGTTGAGGAAAGCCCCAATGAAAGATAGAAATCAGATTGAGAGAAGTTGGAGTGGTGCAAAGGCAAATTTAATTCAGCCTACAGAGTTTGACAGACGGCACCACCTGTCAAACTCGCCCATTGAGATAAATTAAAGCACACCACAACTAGGAGCTAAATGATTGGCTTGGGGTTGCGGTGCAGTCTTTTATTCTGAATTGCTATTCACAGTGGATCTCTTTTCAGAGAAGCAGTAAGCCCTATCATCCATGTGGAAGAGCCCTAAGGCAACTTTAACAGAGACCATTTATAGATCTGTCCCAACATGACTTTTCCCATGAACTCTTTGGGAGATATAGCTCACCTTGGCACAAATTACATAGTTGGATCTGCTTTATGTCAACTGTAAGCCTAAGGCTTCATCCACATGGGAAGAAAAAAATGTCACTGTTAAGGGCATCCTTTTTTTTTTTTCCTTTTTTTGTTAATGCCTATGAACGCAACTGCATTTTAATAAATGTGGCCATGCAGATGTAGGCAAATATGTGAGTATTTGGGTGCAGCTTTCAGGGGCAAAAAAAAATCTGCCTTTGGAACGGATCATATGAGTATAATTTACATGCATAAATTTATTATCGTGGCTAGACTACATTAAAGGAGAAATGCAGTCAAAGCTCATTTGGCTGTGCTTCTCCTGTGGATCACAGAAGAACAGTTCTTCTGCACTCCTGTGACCCATTTTAAGCAGACAGGCGGCTGAAGATTATGTCACAGAGCCGGCCGAGGATGGGGAAAGATTGAGACCAGAACCCTGGACCGGCAGCACTCCTGTGAGCGTGGGGGGGGGGGGGGGCAGAGCAGACAGTGGTGACTAACAGTCACTAGCTCTCTGCTCAAAGAGCTCTGAGAACCAAGCGGTTTAGTCAGGGGGACAGATGCAGCATAATTGTCTATTGCTCACCCCTGAACTCAGCACTCTGTGTATTACGCACTCCTAAACCCTGCACTCTGTGTATTACGCACTCCTAAACCCTGCACTCTGTGTATTACACACTCCCGAACACAGCACTCTGTGTATTACGCACTCCTAAACCCTGCACTCTGTGTATTACACACTCCCGAACACAGCACTCTGTGTATTACGCACTCCTAAACCCTGCACTCTGTGTATTACGCACTCCTAAACCCTGCACTCTGTGTATTACGCACTCCTAAACCCTGCACTCTGTGTATTACGCACTCCTAAACCCTGCACTCTGTGTATTACGCACTCCTAAACCCTGCACTCTGTGTATTACGCACTCCTAAACCCAGCACTCTGTGTATTACACACTCCTGAACACAGCACTCTGTTTATTATGCATCCCTGAGCCCAGCACTTTTTTTTGTATTAGGGCTGAAATAACTAATCGATTAATCAACAACTAATCGATTATGAAAATAGTTGTTCAGCCGATTAGTTGGCCTGCATACAGAATGCATTATTTGTTTACATATCTGGAAATACAGTGAAGCACACATACAGCTCAGTACACTGTCCATACATGTCAAAAGACACAGTGCAGCACACATACAGCTCAGTACATACATGTCAGTAAGTGCCTGAGAACTTGTGAATGTGTGAGGAGCAATGCCTCCATGGGACATGTAGTCCTGGGCAGGAAGTGAGTGGTTCTAAAAGGCAGGAAGTTTTTTTTACCTTGCTATAGAAGCGATCTAAACTACACTTTGCAGCTTGCTATTGGGGCACTCTGAAGGCAGGAGAAGCCAGAAGCGTCGGTGGAGGACCCCAGAAAAGAAGAATCAGGGTTGCTCTGTGAAGAACCATTACACAGAGCAGGTAAGTATAACCTTTTTCGTTGTTTAAAAAATCACTTTAAAGACTCTGGGCAGAGAAGATCAGCATCTGCACCCAGAGAAGGTGGATGGAGGCTGATAGACTGGAGGTAATATAAGTCATTACAAGTACAGTAAACTTTTACCAGCATTGTGCATTATATTTAAAATGATCAGGTCCATGAAAAAAGTCTCTCATGTTTTTTTTTTCAATAAAAGTTATTATGGATAAAAAAAAAAAAAAAAGCGAACAGGTACAGATACATGACTTCATACAGCGACCATCAGCATATTTTGAAGTAAATACAATAGGTAAAACATGAGTCTCTCCGCTTTTAGTACTACTTTAATATAAAAGATTTAGATCTCCCTTCCACCCTTCATATAGCTTCATGTCTGAGTTCTAGTTAAATGCCCATATTTTTAGCAGAGGCCCTAGAGAGCAAAATGGCGAACGTTTTAATATTTTATGTCACACGGTATTTGCACAGCAGTCTTTCAAATGCAATTTTTTTGGAAGAAATACACTTTCATGAATTAAAACAAAAAACAGTAAATTTAGCCCAATTTTATTATATAATGTGAAAGATGACACTCGTGGAATGGTGACAAACTACAGTACCTAAAAATCTCCATAGGCGACTCTTTAAAAATTTTAACGGTTACCTGTTTTACCTGAGGTATTTTGCTAGAAATATTTCTCTTGCTCGAACGATCACGGCGATACCTCACATGTGTGATTTAAACACAGTGTACATATGTAGGCACGATTTACGTATACGCTCGCTTCTGCATGAAAGTACGGAGGGACGGGGCACTTTACATTTTTTTTTCTTTTTTTTTTTTTTTTTTTTTTCGCTGTCCCTTTTTAAAAAAAAAAAAAAAAAAAAATACATTCCTAGTGACAGTAATGGGTAGTGACAGGTACTCTTTTTATGCTTTTTTTTTTTTTTTTTTTTTTTTTTTTTTACCAATTTGTTGTTGGGCAGATTAAAAAATGCAAATCGCAGCAAAAAGTAAACTACTTGCTTTTCTGCAGCTTCTCCATTAAAGTCTATTAAACCAAAAAAATACAGTTTAAAAAAAGTCCTTGACCCTTTCAAAATACGCAGCGGCTAAAAAAAGCAAAGATGTGAACAGGTCACATAGGAAACCATGTAAATGAACTGTAGTGCATTTCTGCAATGAGCACCAAAAACGCACAGGTTTGAACGTTTCGTAGCAGCAGCATGCTATTTTTGTATCACCTGTCAAAATGGGGTTAAAAAAAAAAATATTACTTTTATCATAGATATAATAATAAATACACCCAGAAGTAGTGTGTGTGTGTGTGTATATGTATGTATATATATATATATATATATATATATATATATATATATATATATATATATATATATATATATATATATATATAATATATTAATGTTTGGGGGTTCGAAGTCATTTTCTAGCAAAAAATACAGATTTTAACTTGCAAGCAACAAATGTCCAAAAAAGACTTTAGGCATGAAGGAGTTAACAGAGGCTGCTCTGATGATGCTTATGCTGTCTTGAAGTTTCACACTGGTCTAGTAGTTATGGAAAGTGCTGGACAGTGGATGGAAACCATGTAGATGGGAGCACGAATATTTTTACAGCCCTGGCCAATTACAAGGGGAGGTGCCCCTAAGCATGCTGGGTGCCTGTATTTATATTTGATGAGCACATGGGCTCTGGGTCTTTCCATTCCTCTCAACTTTTTGAGATGGGAACAAGGGACACCTATTAGCAAAAGTATGTAGGCATTGGGCACACCCCCTGTCATGCCCCCTCAAAGAAGAATTTTACAAAAAAAAAAAGATTGGTTAAACCCACAAGTGCCTTTTTTTTTTTTTTATCCCCTATTATTGCTTTACTATGGTTTTTGACATTTACAAATGCAGCAATTCAGAAATTGGATGAAAGGTTTAGAACTGGGAACCCCTTTTTAAAAACATAGGTAGTGCATTTTATAAGCAATTGTATAGATCGGACCAAAATGAGGGACTAATGAACGAGGGCAGAGGGACATTGTTCCAAATCAGGGACAGTCCCTCGAAATCAGACTATTGGGAGCTATGGTCTTCCTCCAGAGAGAGAGAGAGAGGTCCAGATGGGGAGGGGGCCTGAGGGACTGAACATTGAGTACCGGTTCACACTTCTGAGATGCGGGAACACTGCGAATATGCAGCGTGTTCCCGCATCGCATCCACACATTTGGCAGTTCACACTGCCATATGCAATATGCAGGGGGCATCAATTAAAAGTTAACGACACCCCCAGTTGCGATCGCATATCGCAGTGCGATCTGCAAGTACGCACAGAATCGGATCACACAAGTGTGAACCACTGTGCGATCCAATTCTACTGCGGCTCAAAAAAAGCCTCATGTGCGTGTTTGGTGCGGATACAGTGCAAATTCAGCCATACAAAGTGTATGGCTGAACTCGCATCCGCACATCAGATCGCATGTAATTAGGAGCAGTGCGCTCCGAATTACATGCGATCTCCGCAAACGCGGAAGTGTGAACCGGCACTGAAGCTGGAAGCCAGAGTTCTCATGAGAGCAAATTGTTACAATAATAATTGAAAAACAATCAATGAATGAATGTGAATCAAACAAAGTGCAAGGAAGTTGACTCATGCAAGCTGAATTTTCGGCTTTCTCTGTCGCTCATTGACAGACGTAGTCTTCTTGATTCACATCAATTGGGTTATGTTGTCTCCGCAGGAGTAGGACTAGGCAGAAAGAAAAAACGTTCTGGCTCCACCCTAGGGGCAGTCCCAGAGGGTATATCCTCCCTCTCTCTGCTACAAGGAATCAGTTTTTTTCTGTCTAGTCAGTGGTCCAGTTGTTACTATCCAACAGCTGGTCTTCCCTTCGGACTTGCATGAGGGTTCTGGGGTTGATGGTGGCTTCATTCGAAGCAGTCCCATTTGCCCAGTCCCATACCCGAATTCTTCAGCAAGAGATTCTTCTCAGATGGAATCGGAATCCGGAGTCCCTGGACTATCGGATCCAATTGAGCAAACAGACCAGAGAGTCTCTGGTCTGGTGGCTTCGGTCTCCGATGCTCAGCCAGGGAAAGTCATTTCTGCCAATATATTGGACGATAGTGACCACGGATGCCAGCCTATCCGGATGGGGAGGAATTCTCGGTCAGTTATCCGTTCAGGGACTTTGGTCCCCGGAAGAATCCAAGTTACCGATAAATGTATTGGAACTGAGAGCGATCAGACTTTGTCTGATTCACTGGACCGAGCAGCTCCAGGGCAGCCCGGTTCGGATCTAGTCGGACAACGCCACGGCTGTGGCTTATGTCAATCACCAGGGGGGCACCAAGAGTGTCCGAGCGGCCAAAGAAGTGGCTTGCATTCTTCTCTGGGCGGAACAATTTGTTCCAGCTATCTCTGCGGTGTTCATTCCGGGGGTGGAAAATTGGCAGGCAGATTATCTCAGCCGTCAGACTCTGGATCAGGGGGAATGGTCCCTCCATCCAGAAGTTTTCCACCAGTTGTGCCTACGTTGGGGCACCCCGGATGTGGATCTGTTGGCATCACGATTCAACAGGAAAGTACAGAGATTCGTGGCTCGCTCCCACGATCCTCTAGCAGAGACCGCAGACGCACTGGTCGCCCCGTGGGGGCAATACCAGCTAATGTATGCCTTCCCTCCTCTCGGGTTACTGCCAAGACTTCTTCGCAGGATAGAGGAGGAAGGAATCCCAGTAATCCTGGTAGCTCCGGATTGGCCTCGCCGAGCTTGGTACGCCGACTTGGTCAGACTGGTGGCGGATGTCCCGTGGAGACTTCCTCTCAGGGAGGATCTACTGTCTCAGGGACCGATCTTCCATCCTGCTTTACGATCGCTGGCTTTAACGGCCTGGCTATTGAGACCCAGGTGCTGAAGGACAAGGGATTGTCTGCTTCAGTTATTCCTACTCTAGTTAAAGCAAGGAAAGCGACTTCCAGAAAGATTTATCATCGCACATGGAAGTCCTACATTGCATGGTGTGAACCCCTGGGGTTCCACCCACGATCTTATTCGGTTAGTCGAATATTAGCTTTTCTGCAACAAGGGGTTGAGCAGAAACTGGCCTTGAGCACTATCAAGGGTCAGGTCTCAGCATTGGCTATCTTCTTTCAGAAGCCTTTGGCTACTCATTCCTTGGTGCGGAATTTCATCCAGGGGGTGCGACATCTGGCTCCGCCAGTGCGTGCGCCGTTACCACCCTGGGATCTTAATTTAGTATTGTCGGTTCTTCAGAAACTTCCCTTTGAAGATATTAGGGAGATTCCTCTACCTACGTTGTCCCAGAAGGTGGCCTTCTTGGTGGCTATCACTTCTGCACGCAGGGTGTCAGAACTGGCCGCTTTATCTTGTCGTTCCCCATATCTGGTGGTTCATAGAGATAAGGTGGTTCTTCGTCCGAATCCATCCTTCCTACCAAAAGTGGTTTCAGAATTTCATCTGAATGAAGAAATTGTGTTACCTTCCCTGTGTCCTAAGCCCAGTCATCCTCGGGAGTTTGCTTTACACTCCTTGGATGTGGTCCGGGCGATCAGGGTATACTTGAAAACGACTGACTCGTTTCGCAAGACGGATTCACTTTTTGTGATCCCGGATGGACCCAAAAAGGGGTTGCCTGCATCTGCCGCGACTATTTCCAAATGGATCAGACAGACGGTGGTACAGGCTTATTCTATTAAGGGTCGGGAGCCCCCGTTCCCTGTTAAGGCGCATTCCACTCGGGCACTGAGTGCGTCATGGGCCTTTCGCCATCAGGCGTCAGTGGTCCAGGTGTGCAAGGCGGCTACCTGGTCGTCGGTGCATACCTTTACAAAACATTATAAAGTTGATGTAATGGCATCGTCTGATGCCTCGTTTGGTCGCAAGGTTTTGCAGGCCGCCATTTGAGGAGACCAGTGGTCTACCTCGAGGGTTTTTTTCCGTTGGAAATTTTTATTTGAGTCTCATTCTTTGTTTATAATGAGCCTTTAAAACTTCTAGTTGGCACCGGTTGGGCCTTCTATATTGGATTTTGATTTCTGTCAATCCCACCCCTCATTTGTGGCACTGCTTCTGGATGTCCCAATTGATGTGAATCAAGAAGACTACGTCTGTCAATGAGCGACAGAGAAAATCGGATTTTTGTAAGATCTTACCGTAAAATCCTTTTCTCTTAGCTCATTGACAGACGTAGTACCTGCCCCTCTATCATTGAGTTGGGTTGGGTTAAATTCTCTGTTGCTGCTTTATAACAGAACTGATTCCTTGTAGCAGAGAGAGGGAGGATATACCCTCTGGGACTGCCCCTAGGGTGGAGCCAGAACGTTTTTTCTTTCTGCCTAGTCCTACTCCTGCGGAGACAACATAACCCAATTGATGTGAATCAAGAAGACTACGTCTGTCAATGAGCTAAGAGAAAAGGATTTTATGGTAAGATCTTACAAAAATCCGATTTTTGCAAGATTTGGCTTTTGAATTACCTGCATCTGTAGTCACTTCCTCTTAAGCAGCTTTGATCTCTGTAATAGGGATCCGTTGTGTCCAGTAAGAGGCCAAGTTATCTGGTTGAAGGAGCACTTTTTTCAACTTTTGAGCACTCATTTGCACTTAGTTTGATTCACTTCATTCAGTTGATTGTTTTTCCAATTCTTGTTATTGTAAAAATTAGTTGCAATTGTTCACAATCTTTAAGACCCTGTTCAGACAGGGGCGACGCGACTTGCTGGGGCGACCTGTGAAGTCGCGGTGCACAGTGTGCACTGCAACCTCGGCGCGACATGCACGGACTTCATATCATTGAAGTCAATGCAAGTCGCCTCCAGGTCGCCCCAAAGTAGTACAGGACCCTTTTTCTAAATCGGAGCTCCTATTAGAACGGGTCCTGTACTATTCAATGGCGAGCGACCCACCGCAACTTGTCACGCTAGTGTGAATGGGGTCTTAGGAACAGCGCACCATTATTTTTTAGAATATTATTTTTTCTGCTTCCAGAATTTTGAGTTGATGCAGTTTCACATTTAAGGCCCGTACACACTTGACGGAAATCGGACGAAATACCCTCCGATTTTTCTCTCTTGCTCAGCGTTCAAAACCGTTTAGTTGACAGTGCATAAATGTTCGCGAAATTTCTCGTCCGAGTTTTTTTTTTTTTTTTAGGACATTTGTTCCCAGACTTCCGGGTCGTCAGCAACTTCAGATCATGCGCGGTCTTTCGTATACGATTTTTTCACGGAGGTACTGCATACACATTAAACGAAAATTGGTCATCTGGGGACGGACGATAAAAATTTTGGTGTTTGTCCCTCCGTTTTTTTTTTCGTTGAAAATGTCGGCATCAGCTCCTGAACATACTAGCCGAAAATCGTAGGATTTTACCTCGTATGGGAATTTTCGGCAGATTTTCTACTAGTGTGTACACAACTTTAGCCAGCACAGAGATACATTTTTTGTTTATTCTCCTGAGAGCTGACTGAGGGGATGTCCATGGATCCTGTCTGATATCACTGAGGAAGGCTGCCGCTGTTGCTTCAGGAGCCTTGTGAGTACAAACCCCCCCAAAGTCAGGTACACATTACCTGGTCAGAGCTGCTGTACTAACCATCTGATGTTAGTACAACAATCTCCCCCGCTGAGCTGTTGTGTTCTGACAGGGAGACACCAATTGCCCCCCCAACCTCGCAAGGACTCTCTGATCAGTGATGATCGGGAGCCAGTCAGCTGCTGGTTTTCCAGCATGCTCATCCAACAGACTGACACATACACACAGGCCGAATGTTGGCTGGGTTTTAGTGAACTGGCCGATGTCTCCCAACATTTGGCCGTGTGTACGGGGCTTAGAGGGATCCTAGAGACTAGTGCCGCTAAACCCTCTCTGGGTGCTAGAAGTCAACATACTGGGTGTATGCTAAAGGGGACCCTGGCTGGTGTCCTGAAGAAGCAGGGTCCACTAAATTCCTTCAGCTAATAAGGGACTTTGCTTTAATTTGTACAGTTTTCTACACAGGACTACTAAGAAAGTTGTCCTCACATGTGAATAGTTAATTTGGAGTATTGTACTAAAACCCTTCACCTATCCAAGTTCTGCAAATAAAACATAAAACACATTCCCTAGACTGATTATCGGAGACAACAAGCGGAGGATTTTGTGCACCTGGCTGTGTGGGAAAATACATTGTGACTGGCTGGATTAAACAGTGGCAGACCTTGGCAAAATTATCAAGCGGTTCCCGTGGGAGTAGCGCTACACCTTTATTACATTCTGCTGGATTAGAAAGATTATCGCCCCCCCCTCCATTTATTGAGGGACTGTAGGGTTCTGTTAGGCAGAGGGGAACATTTGTTGCTGCCCCTTAGCAGGCAGTTAGGCCCAGAGTAGTATGTGAGGATGAATCCAGGAGCGTTCAGTCAGCAGGCCCTTCTCTCCCAGTCAGTGTTTTATTCCTGGCTATGACTCCACAGAGTGAGAGAATGTTTTAATATTTAAACTGCGGTGCTTTACCTCAGGGGATCTGGCAGTGTACAGAGTGTGAACCTTTTGATGTGCAGTGTTAGAAGAGGGCTGCTGGGCCTAGCATTCATTTTCACATGTGTGATCTCTATATATAAGCCTGTGAAGAACAAGTTTTGTACACAGCACTTCATTAAATATCGCTTCTCACAGACTGCGTCCTTCCTGTTATAGGCTAAATGAATTGATATGTCAGATTGCTTTAAAGAATGTGTGTGACTATAAGCACATTTCTGCTGGAGAAAACGATGGGCTAACATGGCTGACTGTCAGCAAGTAGGATGTATGAACAAGCAAGCCGTTCTCTACATTCTCATTTGTCAGTATTATAAATGGAAGGGGTCCTGTGCGCACACCTTCGGGCCCTTTCACATTACTCTGCAGAAAAATCGTGGTAAAAGTGCATATGCGTTTTAATTTTGCTGTGTTTCAGATGCGTTTCTGGGTTGCCTGCACCTCTGAAAAACAAACATGTGACTCAAAAACGCACCAAAAATGCAAATCGTGGTGCGTTTTTACCACGATTTTGATGCGATTTCTATTCATTTCAATGGAAAGCTGCATTTTTGGTGCGGATTTCAACACTGCATCAAAGATTTAGCATGCAGGACTTTTCAAAATGCATGGCAGTGGTGTGAAAAATCCTATAGGGTTTAAAGGGATACCTTTTTCTTGCGGTTTTCTTGCAGAGTAAAAATGTAGGAAAAACGTATCCGTGTGAAAGGGGCCTATTTCATAGATCACTATTTGCAGTAGCTCTGTTGGCCTGATGCATGCCTCTGCAGACTTTTAATTGGCCATGCAAAAATGTAAATATGTGCCCTGAGGTATACAGCGCTTAATACATTGCATGTATAGTCTCTTGAGATTTACCCAAACGATATAATATGAAGGCCTTCGTAAACAAGCCATTCAATTTGCATTCCATTCAGACATGAGACTGCTAGATATCCCTGCTTACAGCTCTTCACAGATCGATGCTTCTACATTTGTGCTCCAACTTTAACCACTTCAGCACCAGAGCAATTTATTCATTTTGTACACATGTAAAAATCTGCATTTTTGGCCATAAAATGACTTAAGCCCCAGATCGTTCTATATTTTCCTGAAAGCGGAAGCCCTGTAGAATAAAAAGATGGTTGCAATTTTTTATGTTGCATGATATTTGTGCAACTGTTTATCAAACCCAGATTTTTAAGGAACAATTTAATAAAATTAGTTAAGTACAAATGCACACAATGTAATACCCAATTTTTGTAAAAATATAAAAGATGGGGTTGCGTTAAGTACATAGATACCAAACATGTCCAGTCCTAAAATTGCGTGCACCACTGATATCACAAAAAACCATGGTACCCAAAAATCTCCATAGGTGATGCTTTAAAAGCCTTTAATGCTCATCAGTTCAGTTAACTGTGAGCTCTGGTGCTAGAATTCTTGCTCTCTCTCCAATATGTCACATGTGGGGCAGAAACAGTTTACATACATGTGCACACCCTGTGCATGCGTTTGGATTTGTGTGTGTGTGCAGCACTAAGGGGGTTACGTTTTAACTTTGTGTGTGTGGTTTTTTTTTTTTTTTTTTTTTTTTTTTAATACATTTTAGTATTTTTAATCTGCTATACTTTTTTTTTTTAACTTTATTACTATCACAAAGACACTAACAAGGCTATTTAGCCCTTCTAGTCTTTATCTTGGACTACAGAGCGATGAACTTTATATTAGAGATATCGGAGTATAGGGGTAGTTGAGGAGCTTAGGCAGGCCATACGTTATACTTTTACTTAAAAAAAAAAAAAATGGGGTACCTAAGCTCCTCAACTACTCCCACTCTCAGATCTCTATAATTTTAAAGGTATTTTTTTTTTTTTCTTTATATGGATTCCCCCATTCACACAAAAGGTGTGGATAAGAGGGAATTACAGTGGGGATCGAAAGTTTGGGCACCCCAGGTAAAAATTTGTATTAATGTGCATAAAAAAGCCAAGGAAAAATCTCCAAAAGGCATCAAATTACAGATTAGACATTCTTATAATATGTCAACAAAAGTTTGATTTTATTTCCATCATTTATACTTTCAAAATAATAGAAAACATAATTTTGAAAGTGCCAATGATGGAAATAAAATCTAACTTTTGTTGACATATTATAAGAATGTCTAATCTGTAATTTGATGCCTTTTGGAGACTTTTCCATCTTTCCTTGGCTTCTTTATGCACATTAATACAAATTTTTACCTGGGATGCCCAAACTTTCGATCCCCACTGTAGTGCCATCGTGCTATTGTGTTCTGCTGGCAGGGAGACTTCCACACTAGCAGAATATAATGATTAGTGTTGCAGGTTATAGCCTATGGCATTGATCGGCCAAAAAAAAAAAAAAAAACCCTGATAGGCTGGTTGTACAGAAGTTGATTGAGGGACCCTTTTTTTTG
Source organism: Pelophylax lessonae (assembly GCF_965119305.1). Classification (NCBI taxonomy): domain Eukaryota; kingdom Metazoa; phylum Chordata; class Amphibia; order Anura; family Ranidae; genus Pelophylax; species Pelophylax lessonae. The sequence continues at coordinate 112,466,475 of NC_138772.1, forward strand.
TTCCGCACCAGAATCGATGTTCACACCCATGCGATCCAAACCCTTTCTGAATTTTTAGTTTGCACTGCGATATGCGAATTGATCTAGGGGTGTCATTAACTTTGTATTGACACTCTGTGGTTCGCTTATGGCAGTGTGAACTGCCTGCGAGTCAGGTGCAATGCAGGAACCCGCAGTGGATTCACAGGGTTTCCCCGCATCGCACCAATGTGAACCAAGCCTGAGGGAATAATTGTCAGTGGAAGCAACGTCCTGGAGTATTCCAGTCAGGGCTTTATTCAACTCTAGTCAGAGCTGCACAGTTTTTGTTTTTATCTACATAAGCAGTTTTGTGTTAAAGGTGAATTATCCCGTTAAGCGTACATCCGTGCGAGGGTCGTGTGTGCCTACAGGGGGATACGCGCCTCTCCATGCAGGCAGTCCCATTCATGGCAATTGGGACGCAGTGGCTGCCAATTTGCCAGCCATGTAGGTGCGTTATCTCAAATGCAGACAGTGTGCTTTTAGGGCATCACACCTGCATGACTGTCTAATTGGGGGTGCCAGCTGTGTCCGTGCTCAAATGACATGAATGGGACTGCCTGCACAGAAATACACGCAACACCTGTGCATCCTTGTGCAGGTAAACACGGCTCTCGCATCCGCGTATGCTTAAGCATGCCCACGTGAACAAGGCCGTTCACAATAAAAATGCAGAACAGACTATTTCTTTACCAGTAGAACAACGTTAGACCAGATATAGCATTAAATAATGCCCAATGTCCCCATGGCTTCCTTGCTTTGCAGTAGCAGTGCCCGTCTTTGACAACACAAACAAGTCATGGTCCTGAATTTAACAAATGTTAGCTTGAAGTGGGGGAAGGAGCACTTGGGCATAGGCTTTTCCCCAACATGCAGATATAGCTATTACAGTGGGGAGGTAGGAGCTGCCATGCTGGGGCTTTCATTGGGTAAAGCCAGCGCTGCATGAAAATATCACAGCCAATGTGACTGTATTGACAGCTGGCATTGCACGACACTGATTTGAGTGAAGTACACCTTTCTCAAACAACAGAAGGACTTCTCAGTCTGTTTTGTGCAATGGTAGCTGTTATTACAGTCACATTAGATGCTATAAGGGACGCAACTAGAATTCACAAGGCCCTGTAGCCAAGGCTGTCTTTAATTTTGGTTGGACCCTGGGCAAATATTTTCTTGGGCCCTCCAAAATCCACTTATTACCAATTTGCAGGCAGTGTGGGCTCAAGAGGCAGCTGCTTTGGGCCCCACAACAATGACTGGGCCCAGGGCAGCTGCCCCTTTTTCCCTGTGTCAAAGAAGGCCCTGCCTGTAGCAAAACTTATTGGGTACCCCTACAGGGAAATAAAGAATAATTTGGTATTTAGCAGTGGATCAATTTAAGGGGTTTACACTCTGGGCAAGTTATTCTACCTGTAGTAGCCCCTCTTTAGATGAACTATTGACACTAAATGCAACTTGGGTCAAACTAGGTCTTCCTGCTAGGCAGATCCTTGCCTGAACTTTTACCAGGTGATGATACCGGAGTGAAGGAAGTATCAAGTGTTCTATAAGGCTGGACAGACCTGAAATGCAAACAAAATGAAGGATGAAAAAAGACAGAAGCCAGGCAACAGCATACTAGGAACTTCGAGTAAATAATCGCTCTGCAGTGCACATGCTACATCAACAGTGCTGGAATCCAGTCTAGATAAAAATGAATGATGCACAAGGCATGCAGTGCCGTGTGCAATCATACAAGACATGACAAATAAAAGAGCAGAAAATGTGACCAAAGATGAGACTTACCAGACCTTCATCAGTTCGGTACGCACACAGAATTTGATGGCTTACCCATTTGTTGCTGTCAGTTGTAGGAAGAGGAAGTCTTCTTCTGTATCTCTGAATTCAATGGGCCTTGTCGGAGAGTGGCAGCTTCTGTGTTTACTACAAATATTAATTTGTAAAGAAGTTTTCTGATCAAGCGCCTAGTCAATCAATGGTTAAATTGACCACCCAAAGAATGGGAAATCAACACAAACTGCTGCTAATTCTCTGCAGATATACCACATAAAAAATGTTTTCATAGATTATCAGCGCATGTTTGTATCCCTCTCAAGTTGACTAAATAATAAAGATAAATCACAATTTCTACTGATACAATATCTAAATTCATATATAAGCGACACAGTGAATAAAGAAAAACTCAAGTGTGATTTACACTGTGCAAAAAAATGCAAGTTGCAAATAAGCAAAAATACTTAAAACCCAAAAAAGACATAATTATTTCATATAAGTCTTTAAATATGATGAAAATCTAAAAAATATTTTTTAAAAGTGTGTGTTAAAAAGCTATATATATATACACACACAGTGGGTACGGAAAGTATTCAGACCCCCTTAAATTTTTCACTCTTTGTTATATTGCAGCCATTTGCTAAAATCATTTAAGTTCATTCTTCTTCCTTATGAATGTACACATAGCACCCCATACTGACAGAAAAACACAGAATTGTTGACATTGATGCAGATTTATTAAAAAAGAAAAACTGAAATATCACATGGTCCTAAGTATTCAGACCCTTTGCTCGGTATTTAGTAGAAGCCCCCTTTTGATCTAATACAGCCAGGAGTCTTTTTGGGAAAGATGCAACAAGTCTTTCACACCTGGATTTGGGGATCCTCTGCCATTCCTCCTTGCAGATCCTCTCCAGTTCTGTCAGGTTGGATGGTAAACGTTGGTGGACAGCCATTTTTAGGTCTCTCCAGAGATGCTCAATTGGGTTTAAGTCAGGGCTCTGGCTGGGCCACTCAAGAACAGTCACGGAGTTGTTGTGAAGCCACTCCTTCGTTATTTTAGCTGTGTGCTTAGGGTCATTGTCTTGTTGGAAGGTAAACCTTCGGCCCAGTCTGAGGTCCAGAGCACTCTGGAGAAGGTTTTTGTCCAGGATATCCCTGTACTTGGCCGCATTCATCTTTCCCTCAATTGCAACCAGTCATCCTGTCCCTGCAGCTGAAAAACACCCCCACAGCATGATGCTGCCACCACCATGCTGGACTGTATTGGACAGGTGATGAACAGTGCCTGGTTTTCTCCACACATACCGCTTAGAATTAAGGCCAAAAAGTTCTATTTTGGTCTCATCAGACCAGAGAATCTTATTTCTTACCATCTTGGAGTCCTTCAGGTGTTTTTTAGCAAACTCCATGCGGGCTTTCATGTGTCTTACACTGAGGAGAGGCTTCCGTCGGGCCACTCTGCCATAAACCCCCCGACTGGTGGAGGGCTGCAGTGATGGTTGACTTTCTACAACTTTCTCCCATCTCCTGACTGAATCTCTGGAGCTCAGCCACAGTGATCTTTGGGTTCTTCTTTACCTCTCTCACCAAGGCTCTTCTCCCCCGATAGCTCAGTTTGGTCGGACGGCCAGCTCTAGGAAGGGTTCTGGTCATCCCAAACATCTTCCATTTGAGGATTATGGAGGCCACTGTGCTCTTAGGAACCTTAAGTGCAGCAGAAATCTTTTTGTAACCTTGGCCAGATCTGTGCCTTGCCACAATTCTGTCTCTGAGCTCTTCAGGCAGTTCCTTTTGACCTCATGATTCTCATTTGCTCTGACATGCATTGTGATCTGGCAGGTCTTATATAGACAGGTGTGTGGCTTTCCTAATCAAGTCCAATCAGTATAATCAAACACAGCTGCACTCAAATGAAGGTGTAGAACCATCTCAAGGATGATCAGAAGAAATGGAAAGCACCTGAGTTAAATATATGAGTGTCACAGCAAAGGGTCTGAATACTTAGGACCATGTGATATTTCAGTTTTTCTTTTTTAATAAATCTGCAACAATGTCAACAATTCTGTGTTTTTCTGTCAGTATGGGGTGCTATGTGTACATTCATGAGGAAGAAGAATGAACTTAAATGATTTTAGCAAATGGCTGCAATATAACAAAGAGTGAAAAATGTAAGGGGGTCTGAATACTTTCCGTACCCACTGTATATATACAGTTTATATAGGAAACTACATTAAGGATTAAAAAAAAATGTATCTTTCTTAATATAGTTTTCTATATGAACTATATATATATATATATATATATATATATATATATATATATATATATATATATATATATATATATATATATATATATATATATATATATATATATATATATATATATAATATTGCTTTTTAACACACATTTTTTATAAAATCTTTGAGATTTTCATCATATTTAAACACTAATATGAAATAATTACCGGTATGTATTTTTGGGGGTTTTAAGTATTTTTGCTTATTTATTTGCACTATTATTTAGTCAACTTGAGAGGGATACAAATGTGCGCTGATTTATTTATGAAAAAATATCAATTTGCGATTGGGTAAGCTGTCAGATTCTATGTGGATCCCACACTGCTCTAGCAATTCAGCACCTGCCCCCACACCAGCAGTAGTTCTCAAAGACCCAGTCCCCAAAGAATATTTAGTCGCCATGTTGAATATACAACTGCTCAGTTACACTCATATGTAGGGTAATTTTATTTTTTGGCATCCATCCCAAATATATTAGAGAAAACCTGGAACAAATCCTAGGGGAGGATTTTCCAAAAAGAACGGGGGAGAGGTGCCTTGTATTTTTGAAAAAAATGTGAAGCAAAAGGTATGTATAAAAAATGGAAAACTTTATTACATAGTTACAAAAACAAACGGTCTTTTTTTGGACTTGCTATACAATTAATTATAAAAACCACATTCGTTTCTAAAAAACCTTCAATGCCTAGTCGCCATGTTGACACTCTGGTGTAGTGGACCTGGAGGGATGGGGGGTGATCATATTGAGAAAAGCGACCAACATGCTTGTATACACTTCTAATTCTGTTTATGCCATATTTTGGCAATATTGTGTGTATGTATGTATGCGTGTGTATATTATTTATATATAAATATAAAGTATTATATGACCTACATATGTAAATGCATCAAACTTACAAGTGCTTTTATGTTTTCCAGCTGTTGAAGTATCGGAGAGTGACATATACACGCGCTTCATGAAATCACACAAGTGTTATGACATTGTGCCCACCAGCTCCAAGCTTGTCGTGTTTGACACTACGTTACAGGTGAGATCTTTTCAGTCCTGCTTTTGGCTGCATATATTATCATACCATTATGATTGAAACCGAAAACTATTTTCAGAGGTCAGACATTTTAGGCATAACTGGAAATTCTGGTATATAACACTTTCATTTTTTTTTTTTCTTTTTTTTGTTTTTATACTGCTTTTTGTATTACATTTTCCTTCCCCTTGCTGTTAAATCAACTACCCATGCAGTGAGCTCCCCACAGCCTCCAACACACTGCATTAAAGCCCCAATCCTCTACTTAGTGGGTCCCCCGCCGTCACTCTAGGCTCCTTTTTCTTCTCGGTGCACCACCATAGGAAGGCACCTCTTATGAGGACGCACCTGTGGGCGTACTTCCAAACCGGGCTGTGCGTGTCTATAGACACACACAGTTCAGCTTGGCCCTGCCCTCCGCTCCCTCCTCACAGGATTTGACTGACGGCAGCAGGAGCCAATGGCTCTCCCTGCTCTTGGCCGAGCTTGTGTAATATCAGGGAGAAGGGAGAGCACAGATGCAGCCGGGCACAGTGCTGGATTAATACAGGACTCGGATACGTTTTTAGGGGGTAATGCGTGTAGAAAGTGATAGAATTTTTTTTTGGGGGGGTTTTCTTTGCCTACATGCAGGGAATGCATTAGGCTAAAAAAATGTTTCACCTTCAGAACCATTTGGCTTGAAGAGATGGGAATAGGATGAAGCTCATAAGCTGCCCTTAGATTACTCTCTCTTTTTATTTTTTTTTGTTTCCAAAATTGGATTCCTTCTTTCACACAAGCAAGGTGGATGGAGCAATCCTCTCAGCTGTGCCATTGATTCTGACAGCTGGACTTTCCTCTGCGATCAGAATACACTGATTAGCTGCAGCCAGCTGATTGAGAAAGATTTACCAACGAGACCATATGCTGTTAAGCAGGGGCAGCCAAGCATGGATTAAATTTTGCCAGGTTCCTGCTGAACGGGACGAATTTCGATCCATCTATGGCCACCTTAAGTGACGGTTCACATATTTGCGATGACAGACATCACATGTGATTCGGAGCACACTGCTCTGCAAATCGCATCTGATGTCTGTGTGATGCAAGTTCAGCCATACAAATTGAATGAATTTGCATCGCATTCAGACACAACACAGAACCCTTTTTTGGGTCCACACCGGAATCGCATCGCATGGGTTTTCACACTTATGCGATCCGATTCATGTCCGAACTGACATTTCGCACTGCGATATGCAAACTGATCTGGGGATGACGGTAACTTTGTATTAACACCCCCAGCGATTTGCACGTGGTAGAGCGAACTGCCTGCAAGTTGAATGCGATGCGGGAACCCGCAGTGGATTCACAGGGTTCCCGCATCGCATATGTGAACTTGGTACTTAAGTAAATTCACTCTGGCGAGGGATGGAACACTATAACATTTTAATAAAGTATTCTTAAGTTTAATTCCTGGTAAGATTTATACAAAGTAAAGAATATGGTTTTGCAGACCACAACAGCCAACAAACTAGCAGCCAATACCATATTATTTATAAGTTGGTTGGTTTATATCTTGCATACTTTTGGACTATTTTGGACTATTAAATGACATGACACTTCATCCTTTATTGCTTTTCGTAGAGCACGGGTCTCCAAACAAAGAGCCAGTTTATTTTCCTTTGGACTTTAGGGGAGCTGGAATATGGCCGGCGGAAGTGGAATTTTTCCTGCCATTAGTGGGATTCAACATCCCCACATTTGGTATCATTGGGAGGAATGGTGCTCTGTTATTTATCAGTGGGAGAAATTGTGCCCCCATTGCTGGTGTCAGTTAGCAGAATATTGTCTCGTATTAGTGGGAGCAATAGTGCCCCAAAAGTCAGATAAAGGCAAGCAAAGAACCGCATCTGGCCCCAGGGCCACAGTTTGGAGAAAACTGCTGTAGAGCATTAAAAACATGACAGTGGTTCTAAAAAAGTTTCAAAACAAAGTTTAACAAACCATATGATATGCTTCAATCAAGTAGAAGTATGTCTCTAGAGAAAGATAACTGAAGTAATATTCACTCTGTTGCCATGCATAACTTAGAATACCAAGGGAAGTACAGGCCAGCTTCTATCCGACAACTCCACATGACTTGCTATTGTTATACAAACTTAGGAACAGTTTCTAGTATCTGGTAGCATTATATGGACTTGCAGTGCTGCTTGTGTTCTTTTATCCTGCCATTATATTATTTTGTCTGACGCACATCAAACACTTTTTCCTGTGTCCTTCCTCTTATTCTGGAACTGCAGCAAATAGCGGAATTCCCTCTGCTCTGTTTTATAATGCTACAAATTCTCTAATGACGTAAGAGCTTCCGACTGCTTTCTTGGCTGTTTATGTGGGCTTATGGGTCAAAGTTTATATTATGTCTTGTGCAGAAATTAACTACTGTACAAATGTGTGGGCTCCTTCTGTCTAGTCTCCAGCTATATTACATAGGGAGTGTATTATTAAATTGTATCTGTTATTGTAGTGGGGGCACAGTATTCGTAGTTGAAAAGAAGCAGAGGCAAATTAATGTTAACTACTTGCCGCCCGTAGGACGTCAATGGATGTCCTCAGGTTGCAGTGGTTAAACCGACGTTCCTCTCTCTCTGTGACCCCGGAAGCAGGAAGCGATGAGTATATTGTCACCAGGCTTTTAGCGGCAAGGAAAAGCAGCTGATCGGAACGATCTGTGTCTGATCGGAACGATCTGTGTCTGATCGGAACGATCTGTGTCTGATCGGAACGATCTGTGTCTGATCGGCTGCATTTGAGGCCTGAGGAGAGATTTGGGGTAATAGACCCCAGATTCCTCCTTAAAGAGTTCCTGTCATGGCCCATGCTGTCACAAGGGATTTTGTTCATCCTATGTGATGGCAATAAAATGAAAAAAATAAAATTTTGTATAAAATGAACAATAAAAACAATTAAAGCACCCCAGTCCCTCCCGTGCTTATGCGCAAATGTGTACGCATACGTTACTCCCGCACACATATGTAAACGGTGTTTGCACCATAAGTGAGATATCGTTGCGAACGTGAAGACGAGAGCAAGAATTTTAGCACAAGGACTCCTGTGTAACTCTAAACTAGTAAGCTGTAATGGAGTTTAAAATGTTGCTTATGGAGAATTTTGAGCACTATAGTTTGACGCCATTTCACGGGCAGACACAATTTTAACATGTTAGCAATCTATTTACTCGGCCTAACATTATCTTTCACATTATACAAAAAAAATTGGGGTGACTATTGTTTTGTTTATTTTTTTGATTCATTAAATTTTTTTTTTTTCCCCACAAAATTGCGTTTAAAAAACCACTGCTCAAATTCCTTGTGACATAAAAAATTACAGCACTCATCATTTTGATTTTATAGGTCCTCTGCAAAAAATATATATAATGTTTGGGGGTTCTAAGTAACTTTCTAGCAGAAAAAAAAGGAGATTTTTTTTAATGTAGGAGCGAAGTGTCAGAATTGGCCTGGATACAAACTGGTTAAAGTTTTATAAAGGCTAAAAGCAAATCTGTAGAATTGTAGTGAATGCAGCAACCAGTCTAATTTCAATTGATATAAGTTTAAATGTCCCCATATGTCTATAATCTTAAAAGGAGTTTGTCAGTGAGGTTTCTCCCTCTGACATCTGGGGATCACATCAAGTGCTAGAGGTTTATAATTTTCTAGCTGTAGCAATCTTTCATGCGCTCACCAGCCGCAGGTGCCAGGCCCGAGCTGGGATCTGCTTCTTCTATCTTCAATCACAAACAAACCAATATCCCGTTTACACATTGTTGTGGTTTTTCTTACATTTCAATAAACTTTATTAGAACCTGTCAGACCTGACTTCCCTGAAGGGTTTTGCCACTTAATCAGAGCTTGCAAGAAGTTGGGTATTGCCCCATTCCTGGAAAAAGTTCTTGGTCTTATCGCTGTGTGAGATGCTACACAGGCATGCTCTGTAGGGCTAAGCAGGGATCCTAAAGCTGGGTACACACAAGGCGAAAATCGGCTGAAAAACTGTTGGTTTGATAGCTACCAGCTGACTTTCAGCCTGCGTGTCCAATTCCTTGACTGACAGAAGCCAGTCCCACAACTCTCGAACGAGAATATTGGAAAACCAGCATCTGGTTAGGGAGAGCTGATCACAGTTTTCTGGCTGCGGGAGGGGATAGAATACCGTAGTTCAGCTTGGAAATTGCTGCACTAACATTGTATGTGTTAGTACGACAATCTTTACGTTTTTTTTTTTTTTATTCAGCCCACTGTACTATGTACCAAGCATATGAGGTGGTAACATTTGTTTTCACTTTATTCTCATAGTTTTCTAGGATGCCCAAAATCCAGGATCCCTACTATGAAAATTGTTACTAAAACTTGTATGGTTGTGCTCTATTTCCTGAGATCTAAAATCCTCTTCCTCCTATCCCCCCTTCCCCTTCCACCCATACCCCTGAAGCAATAAAGCAATAATCGTCAAGTACTGTTGAATTTAATACCAGCTCTCAAGAGTGTCAACTATGCCTGTCCTTTCTACTCCCATCCTCCATTCGTACAAGCTATAATAACTTTCACCATTGAAAAGTGCTCTATAAATGGGAGGATGGATGGACAAATGAAACGTCTGCCTCCTCCATTGAAGTGCATTTCATTCACTGAACCAGTAGTGCAACTTCTTTGAATGGAGGAGGGCGTGGTAAGGATGGGCATAGTCGGCACTCTTCATTGAGTGCCTGTGACAGGCCAGGCACTCATAATAACCCCCGCAGCATCGCAGAATTACCACTGCAGAGGTATGGGGGTGGAGGATTTTATTTAAAGCTGACCATACATTATGCAACTTTCTTTTCTTCAACCTTTCCTCCTCAACACTGACTGCTGATGAAGGAAATCCCTCCCGCTGCATTATTATATTCTGACAGCAGGGGGTTTCCCCACCGTCAAAATACAATGATAACTGTTGCCGGCTATAGCCACCGGCAGTGATCATACAGGAAAAAAAGCGGCTGGCTGGTTGTACTAAAGTTGATCTATGTATCTACTGCAGTACAAAAAGCTTCCCATAGATGGATTGAAATGTGTCCAGTTCCTACTGAACTGGTTGAATTTTGATTCATCTATGGCCGGCTTAGGAGTCTAGCATGAAGCTCAATGGACACTTACTTGATGCTGATTTAAAAAAAAAAATCTAAACTAAACTTACGTTTTAAACTTTTCTTTGTAATAAAAGCAGGGTAATATTTTAAAACCATCAAATGAGTTCTTGTCTATTATCACAATGATCCTTTACATTCATTACTGTGATCTTTATAGAGGTATAAAGGACCATTTAAAATTAAAAATTGAGCCCTGAAATGGAGAAAATGGTTATACTGTAACATCAACTATCAACATAGAACTGTTGTGTTACATAAATGTTTAAAGCATTGTTAGAAACAGGCTTACACAAGAATAGTTTTGTGTGCAATAAAATGGCTCTATATACTTTTTTTAGTTACTGATTTACTTTTAAATATGTAGGCAGTTTTTCTAAAGTTTTTATCATAACTTGTTAATAACCGTACTAGTTTGAGGGTATTTTTTCATAGCTCTGCATATGTGGCAAACTGTCCCCTGTACTGTATTCTGTTCCGAGTTACTGAGATACATTTCGGTTTGGCTCTCCATAACTTTTGCTATAGATCTGGGTGCAGATAGCAGAACATGTACTTATAAAATGTACTGCTTCTAGCTGGTTAGAGCACGAATAATGTAGTAATAGTGCAGTGTGCTCGCAGGGCACAGAATTATAAAGAAAGGATGGGATTTTATAGAGCGATTTCCTATTTTCAGCTGTGATTTGTACATAAGACCACATTCTTCCTGTGACTATTTAGGACCGAAGGGTTCTGGCTGTTTGCAGGGGAATACTTTACATGGTTATGACTTGTATAACACTATTTACAGGAAAATAAAGTGCAGCGCATGATAAAATAAATAGCACGTATAAAAGACATCCAAAATCTGGTACATAAATATGCACTAAATAGCTGGATGAAGATGTGTAATATCATGAACAGTGGTCCATAACTGATGCAGTATATAACTGGTTAAGGGAGGAAAGGAAGCCTCTTGTGGAAAGACTGCCTCTCCTCTCAATAACCTCAATAACTCGACCACTAGGGGTCACAAAGCCTGTATAATCATCCAAGGACCGATCCAATCCCAGAGAGAGAATCCAGTCTTAACCTCCACAAATGTCTGATTAGCATGTAAATGAAGAAAAAGGATCTAGTGCTCTATGGTTGATAACACACAATTTATGAGTATAAACGCTCATATACTCACAAGTAAAGCACTGTCTCCTTGGAAACAGCGCTTTACTTGTGAGTATATGAGCGTTTATGCTAATAAATTGTGTGTTATCAACCAGAGAGCACTAGATACTTATTCTTCATTAACATGCTAATCTGACATTTGTGGAGGTTAAGACTGGATTCTCTCTCTGGGATTGGATCGGTCCTTGGATGATTATACAGCTTTGTGACCCCCCTAGTGGTCGAGTTATTGAGGTGAGAGGCAGTGTTCGCCTTGGTGGATGGGCTGTTTCCTCACGGATCCTATGCATGGAGTTTGTTTTTATCTCTTTCCACACGAGGCTTCCTTCCCTCCCTTAACCAGTTATATACTGCATCAGTTATGGACCACTGTTCATCATGTAACACATCTTCATCCAGCTATTTAGTGCATATTTATGGACTAGATTTTTGGATGTCTTTTATACATGCTATTTATTTTATCATGCGCTGCACTTTATTTTTATGACCTTGTACTAGAGGTTTAGGTTTGACCTTTTAGTGTCCAGCTGCAAATTTTTATGATTTAGATTATGCGCTGAATATTATCTTCTATTCCTATTCACAGAAAAAAAGTATTTCTCTGTCGCTCATTGACAGACGTAGTCCTTGTTGATTAATAACAACTCGGGTTATACTGCCCTCTACAGGAGTAGGACTAGACAGGAAAGAAAACGTTCTGGCCACACCCTAGGGGCAGTCCCAGAGGGTATATCCTCTCACTTCCTGCTACAGCAAATCAGTTTTTTTCTGTCTAGCTAGGAGTAAGGACCTAGATTCCTTGCTAGGATCTTCGGTCCTGGCAGGATTTTTTTCTTAGAAAGATTTTTTAGACCGCTTTCTTTCTCCAGTTTCCTGTGAGATCTTCAAGCAAGTAAGCTGGAACTGGGCGACGGGCTGGATGTTGAGATCCAGTGGTCACCCCAGTTCAGCCTACGAGCGTGTGCAGGCCATAGCTCCGCGCTGGGTCGGCCGCGACATAGTCCCACTGGACGGGGACTGACCCTGCGAGTTAAATGTCTCGCCTGGACGCCAATGACCAACAGAGTCACGGCGTCCGTATTGGTCGACAGCCCCCCCCACCCCGGTGGAGAGGGGTTCTGTCAGGAGTTGGCGCCCGCCTGGTTCCGGTATAGTGAGTAGTATGTTCCCCCTCTCCCCCTGTCGGGTTTGTGGTGGACGCGGGCCCCTCTCTGGGAGGGTAGGATGGATCTCCCCTCTATCCTATAATAAGTCACAGATCCCCCAATTTGAGTGTGATTTTTGTGAAAAATAACCAGGAGGCTTGGTTTGGGAGCTGACGATCTAAAGTCATTGTAAGTCTGTAAGGATGACTGAAGTCAGTGGCAGCACTAAAAGGGGCGTTACTATTGAAGTAAGAGGTATCCTACCTGTCAGAGGTACACAGGCTGATGCCTATGCCTTAGTACTGCAGTCCAGATCGCCATTCCTCCAGCTTCCACGGGCTGCACAGCACTGTTTTGTGGCATCTCCCGACGACCCACGGACCGCATGCGGCCCGCCAGGGTCCTGTACCGTCGGCCAGGCTTATCACCATCCAGGGTGAAGTTTGTGGGGCCGATGCACTCCCGCAGGCCGCTAGGCCGAATACAGCATCCCGCAGGCCGCTGCTAGCCGCCGCTATCCTAACAGGCCGCCGCCATTGTCTTGCAGATCACACGAGGCTGCCATATTGGCGTAGCCTCGTGTCTCCAGCATGGGGGCGGCCATGTTTGAGGTGACCAAACACCTCGTGGAGCCAGGGGGAGGCGCCGGAAGGCGTGTTAAGGGGCGGAGCCGCCTCCTTTACCCAGGAAAAAGGGCCAAAGACTTCCTGTCTGTAACAGGACAGCACTGAGCAGGCTGATAGAAAACTTCTGTGCATCAGGGATGAGCCTTGGGGTCTCTCTCTCTCTCTGTGGGGTCCAAAAAGGCAGGTAACACTGAGGGGCGCTGTTGCGCTGGGGGATTACCAAAAAAAAAAAAAAGTTTTTTACTTTGTCATTTTTTTTTTTGTCGCTGGCAAATGTCTTGTATAATCATTGACCCTGCCGCATATGTATCCCCACCTGATCCCCTCAAGGTGGCCGCAGGACCCTCCAGTACCCCACTTGTTTTAATGCATTTTCGTCAGTTTTGGAGTCTTTGGTATCCCGGGTGGAGGTGGCCTGTCAGGGACGGGGGTCAAGAAGCGACCCCCCGCCTACCCCTATTTTTTATCTAATACTTCAGATACGGATTCAGAGCTGGTCAATGCAGCTGCAGGTCCCTCTTATGGGGCTGTTGTCTCAGGTAATGTCTCCTCCGCAGTGAGGAGAACGTTTCTGCCTCCGCCATAGCACAAGAGTGGTGGATGCACTAGTTGTGTCCGTCCGGGAAACCTTTAGTCTTGAGGTTACACCGGCAGAGGTAGCTGAGACTGAGATTCCTTTTTGGTACTTGTTAGCCTACCAAAAAGGGCGAAGGATTTTCCTTTACCCAAATGGGGTTGTTTTGAAATGAACCCCTGCTATTTCCAAACCCATGGCTAGGCGCTATCAGTTTGAGGAATCCCTCTTTAAAAGGATAGACGGTACCACCTGTAGTGGACTCACCAATTTCCAAATAAAGCCACCGTTATCCCGTTGGAGGACGCTGTGTCCTTTAGGGATCCGGTGGATCGAAAAAGTGGAAGCGGAATCCCGCGTCATTTTTTCCCTGATAGGGTCAACCCTTAGGCCAGTGGTTGCCATTTAGTTTGGTTGAGATTATAAAGGATCTCACTAGGGGCAAGAGCACGGTCTTGCCACAGACTGTTAGGATAAAAGGACCTCGTAACTAACGAGGACCTTCCTTTTCTGCTCATAAAGAGTTTGTGCGTTCCGCGAGGGCGGGCGATAAGGCGAAACCCTCCAAACCCCCTTCAGAGGGTTTTCAAAGGGCGCTGGTCGGCTAAACAAAAAGTCCGGCTCAGCCAAGCCTGAAGAATACAGCCTGATGCGCCCCTACCCATCTCTGGGGTAGGGGGATGGCTTCACCGGTTTCCGGATCCATGGCTTGCCAGAACCCCGGACTAAGGGGTTCGCGAGGTCATACGGTCAGGATACAGGATCGAGTTTTCGATCACTTCCACCGGTGCGATTCTTCCCTTCTAACATTGAACGGTTTCAGGGGGTTCTATTCGAACCTGTTCACAATGCCCAGGAAAGAGGGCAAGGTGCGTCCAATTTCTGGACTTGGGGAAAGATGGAGTCCATCCGAACAGTGGTGGCCTCCCTGCATCAGGGGGATTTCCTGGCGTCCATAGACATTTAGGATGCCTATCTTTATATCCCCATCATCGCAGGACATCAGCGTTTTCTTCGCTTTCCCAAAGATCATCCCTGGTTCCCACCAGGAGACTGAACTATCTGGGCCTAATGTTGGATACATCCTGGGCAAGAGAGTTTCTCCTTGTGGAGAAACTCCAGAAGGTTCAGTCAACGATTCGGATGTTGCTGTCCATCAATTGGCTGGGACTGATGGTGGCCTTCTTAGAGGCAGTACCGTATACCCAGTCTCATACCCGAATTCTCCTGAAGGAGATTCTTTTCTAATGGAATCAGAATTCCGATTCCCTGGACAATCGGATCCGGTTGAGCGAGCGGACCAGGGAGTCTCCGATGCTCAACCAGGGGAAGTCATTCCTTCCGATAGTATCCAGGTTACCAATAAGGGTATCGGAACTGAGAGCGATCAGATTTTGTCTGATTTACTGGACCGAGCAGCTCTAGAGCAGCCCGATTCGGATCCAAAAGAAGACAGAGTTGTCTTCCTCTCTGCTGCCAACTGCAGTTTGGAAGGGGGGGTGGTCCTCTCTGGAGCTGCAGGGGGAAGCACAAGGTCTGGTAGAGGAGTTCCGTCCTCTCTGCTGCTGTCTGCTGAGACAAGGTGGGGGCAGAGATGAGGGAGATGCAGCACCTGCAGGAGAGGTGCAAGGGCCACATGAAATGGCCTGGAGGGCCGGATTCGGCCTGCGGGCCTTGTGTTTGATACCTGTGTTTTTAGACGATCCCTGAAAACCCTCCTCTTCAGAGAAGCCTATCCTACTTACACCTAACAACTATACTTCCATTTTCTCCATCGGCCCATCCCCCTCAGTTATTGCCTTTTGTTTCACTTGACCCTCCCTTCTAGATTGTAAGCTCTAACAAGCAGGGCCCTATAATTCCTCCTGTAGTGAATGGTATTGTAACTGTCTTCCCTCACATTGTAAAGCGCTGCGCAAACTGTTGGCGCTATATAAATCCTGTATAATAATAATAAATCAAATAAAGATCAGAGGAAAAGAAGGAACCATCTCGTGGTGTAGTAACCAACATTTTATTAAAGCAGAGCATGCACATTTAAAAAAGTAAAACCAGCATTTCAACTACTGATGTGGTGTTACCAACTATCAAGATGGCTGTTCGGTCCCGGTGCGAGATGACCTCACACGTCGTGAGTCCATCCCACGTGTTTTGACGTCCGTGCACTGTTTTTGGTATTTTTATGTTCTATATTGTGTCCTGCAATATTGTTCTAGCTGCTTTTGTATGACTCTTCTGTTATTTTTGAGCCCAAGCGTGACTATTTTCTTGTATTTTTATTGGTTAGATATGTTTGGAAACAAATAGGGGTGAACAGGAACTCTGAGTACCCAATAGAGATTGTTTGTAAGATTTGTGCTTTCTGCAACCATAATAATGTGATACATTTATCCTGCATCAGCTGAACCCAGGTGTTAATATCTCTGCCCTGCAGGTAAAGAAGGCATTTTTTGCACTGGTAGCCAATGGTGTGAGAGCTGCTCCATTATGGGAAACAAAGAATCAGAGTTTTGTAGGTAAGTTTGCTTCATGTACCTTTTTATACAACTGTAACCAGTGCTTAGAAATTAGAAGAGGACCACTGCATTTTATCTGTGACCTGTTTTTAGCAACATTCATCCATCTTGCCTAAAAAAGTAGATCTGTGTCGTGTTTTAGCACCTCTGGCCCTGACAGCTTTGGTTTATCATGGAAGTGTGTCTACAGGGTTCCTGTAGTATCCCAGTGATAACACTGGCCATACATGCATTAGTCTGATGCTGGTGGGTCTTCAAACCCGTCCACAAACACTTCTCTGTGATTACAACCCCAAGTACATGGGTGCTCTACCTAACAAGGGGTGCTCTACCTGACAAGTTAGAAGTGGAAAGTCGCTAATTGGTTGCTGTGGGCTATAACTCCGCATTACTCAGTAGCCCTATTGTTATAATAATTTTGAATTTACTTAAGCTGAAAAATGTCCTACAGCATAGATCCGCTATATTTAGTTTTAGATATCGTTGATTGTTACATTTCCTTAGAAAAGTGTGAACAACCCCTAAAATATACAATATTAAGAATTTATTGGAGCTAGTTGGAGGAACATAAAGCTAGCAGTATATCTAATGAGCAGCTAATTTCACATGCCGCTGCACATCTGCTCGGGAGTGTAAACCGCTGCCATAGAGACAGAGTTAAATACAGTTCTGCTCTGATCTGGAATGTAAGTTTGGAGAGGTTCTTGGAAAAAGATTTTGATAAAAGACTGCTATATAAATAACTCATGTGCAAAGGCAGAAACCCTCCGCATTGCTAATAGGCGGATCCACTGACCCATCTTCTAAGCCAGGAGGCAGCAGAGGGACATGTTTTAACAGGTCGTGTAATGATGCTTCACTGGCAGACCTGCATAGTACATGGCTGGCCTCTGCAGTGTAGCATGCCAGTACTCTCACTACAAGAGATGTCTAGGTATTTTAGAATAAATAAAATGGCCTTGCACAATAGGTCACCAAGGATGCCTTGAGTAGGTTAAGAATGCCCTTAGTAGCCTTTGAACTAAATTCTGTGCTCTGTAGGATCATATTCAGTGCATGTTCTACTGTTGGGCACCGAGCCATGGTGCTAAAAAAAATATCCATGTTGTGTGTTTTTTTTTTTCCTTTTATTCTTTTGTATTGGCTTATCCTTTTGTTTACATGTACTGGCTGTAAAACTGCCCTATTGTTCGTAACAGTTTTTTTTAGAGACAATGGTGCTATCTATATAAATCATATAACAATTGGAAGCTTGAATCAACCAGTTGTTGGTTGCAGAATTGTGGAAGAAATCCCTTGAACAACCATAAGTTTTAAGTTTTCAATGACAAAAGAAACCGTATCCTCTTAAAGTTAAACTTTAATCAGAAAATTAAGTCCTGCTTGATCACTTAAATTTGGCCCCTTTTGCAGGTATAGCAATGTAAAACATTATAAATAAGTGGATTGAAAAAGGGGGGGGAGGTGGAAACACCTACCCCCGCAGGTCTGTGCTTGCTAAAATTAAACAATATATGAACCTAATAGACTCCTAAAACCAAAAATTTGGGTGAAATGTGTACTATTAACTAGTGGATAATGAAAAAATTATATATAGTTGTGCCCCAATACATAAAAAAGGGGTACACAATATGAAATAATAGATTTGTAGATGTGTGTACTAAATTGATTAGTACAAAGTAAATGATACGTGCACGTGCTCTAAAAAGGATTTTAAATAGCCAAAGACACAAAATAGGCTGGTTTACCAAGGAGGATAAATGTTATACAAGGTGAGACAGTCCAAAAAACTGTAATAAGTCCAAAACACAGGTTAAAGTTTCAGGCAGGGTGGTCAAAGTGTTCTATGAATCCCAGGAGAAAAGGACTTCACTGCTACCTCATGCAAGGGATGGAGACCAAGGACACCACAAGTGCTCGGGAAATGTCAGGAAAACTCACCAGGGGACGTAGAGGGGATCAGCCAGGCTAGGGTGGTCTCCCCTACCAGAGGATGTGTCCATATCTGCTGGGTCCACTCATCTCCTTCCTCCTTATTCCCCAGAGAGCTCAAGTAGATGTACAAAGAAAGGAATACAAGATCCTCAGTGTATTCCGAAATAAAAATGTATTGGGGAAACAGTTTGATAAAAAATTTCATATGAGTTAAAATCCCCTAAAGGGTCCAATGGAATGGCACAGTACAAAAAAAGTGTGTGTATGTGTGTAGATATGTATATCCTACATGCATGCATACATACCACGGTATATGCACCCACCAGGGTGTGCACCCGGTAGGAAGCACAGGGACGCCAAACAGACAGCGTGCGTTTCACTGCTATCTTCCACCTACTGGTCACATGGTCTACGTGCGTTCCAAAATGACGCGTTTTGTCAACGTGTGACGTCTTCTGATCTTGGAATTCCTTGGTATTCCTTTCTTTGTACATCTACTTGAGCTCTCTGGGGAATAAGGAGGAAGGAGAGGAGTCCCGAGTGGACCCAGCAGATACAGACACATCCTCTGGTGGGGGAGACCACCCAAGCCCGGACACATCCTCTGGTGGGGGAGACCACCCAAGCCCGGCTGATCCCCTTTGTCGTAAGACAAGAGAAGATCCATGTCATCTGGTGAGTTTTCCTGAGCACTTGTGGTGTCCTTGGTCTCCATCCCATGCATGAGGTAGCAGTGCAGTCCTTTTTCTCCTGGGATTCATAGAACATTTTGACCACCCTGCCTGAAACTTCAACCTGTGCTTTGGACTTTTGGTAGGTGTTTCCATCTCTCTTCCCCCCCCCCCCCCCTTTTTTTACCATCCAGTTAATTTCTGTAGCAGGAGGGGGACTAGCAGCTGCTCACTATATATTTAATTTCTGTTTTTTGTTATTAGTACCCAATAATATCGTATTATCACCAATATTTCACTTACAGAGGTGGTTCTTGGGGCCGGTGATTTGTTCTGTTTTTCATTAAAAATAAGTGCCTATACTGTTTAAAATCCAGTAATACAATGTCTCACCCTGCTCTGCACATGCTCAGTTGCTTTTTATTTTAAGACACTGCCAGATTTGTAGAGGCCGATCAGCTGACAGCTTTAAAGCAGATTTAAACCCTCCTATCCTTTACAGCCAAGGAAGCTACCTCTGTTTGCTCTGCAACTGCCATTGGGCTGCACATGTGATCAGTTATGCCATTTTGATGGTTTAACAGTTTGAGGACACAAGCAAATGTGACACTCTCGGCAATGTAACTGTTAAATCAATGGGTTTAATTCCGCTTTATGATTTACTGCTGTCCAGGGGCTCTGGGCTTCACCAAAATGGCAGCCTCCAGCAAGAAAAAACTGGAACAATGCTGCAGGCAATTTACAGCGCGCACTAATTTTGGTAGCAAAATGAATGTAAAATGTATGTTCCTTGCTTAAGAACTTTTTTATTTTTTTTATCAAGTTGTTATGGGTAAAGTTCTGCTTTTATACAAGCACAGAAAATATAAAGACCTACAAATTGGATTGAAAAGTCATGGTGACATCTGGTACTTGGCCAACAATTCAAGGTTGGGCAGATTTCATCAACATGCTCTGCATATCAATAATTTGCCTCTTTTATCCAGACCAGCAATACAGTATCTTTCTTGTCTTTTATTGTGAACTCTAAAATATGGCAGTACACAAGTTTATTGGAAAGTATTCAATACAGGTCACAGTTCAAGTCACACATTTTTATTCTTTTTACAGGTATGTTAACAATTACAGACTTCATAAATATATTGCATCGATACTACAAGTCTCCAATGGTGAGTGAGTACTGTCCTTTAGAGAGCAGCATTAAAGATGGAGCTCTTATAATAATAGCATTAAATAATACATGTCTCTTAATTTATTCTACAGGTACAGATCTACGAGTTGGAGGAACACAAAATAGAAACCTGGAGGGGTAAGAATTTTTTTTTTTTTTTAAATATTTTAAAGGGCCCGGCAACCCAAAAAACGTGCGGTTGGCTATTATAAAGTGCTAAATTGGACACTTGCTTTAAATAACTGTCAATTAGGGACCCCCCGATATGCTAATAGTGATTACTTTTCAGAGTGAACTTTTGCTGTGTCTATGGACAGCATCGTAATGGGTTAAGGTAACTTCCACTCTTCCACTCTCTACTGCTGCTACTTACCTTCTCTTTATTCCCTTGCTAAACCATTCATTTGGCAGAAGCAAAGAGAAGTGCCCAGTACTTCTGGCGATGGGCAGCACGTGACCTGTTTCTTTACTCCAATATGTCAATGCCGATTTTTGGTAATTGGCCCAGCATTGGTGGGTAGAAAATTCTCAGCCCTTTAGTAACAAGGGTTAGGAGCTTGTTCAGGGTTTCCTTTCTCCCCGCGGCACAACTAAGTGGTGGGGTAACAAAAAAGAAAGTATGTGCAGATGGAAAAGAGCAAAAGTTTGAGTGAGTCTGTTACTCTGCTCTGCATTGATAAATGCACAGGTTTACGTTAAAGCGTAGCTCCACCCAAAAGGGTGTTTTCTGACTCTTTCCCCCCCCCCCCATCCGCTGCCACGTTTGGCACCTTTCAGGGGGGGGGGGAGCGGGTACCTGTTTTTGACAGGTACCCGCTCCCACTTCCAGGTGACTTTGCCACAGCAAAGTCACTTGGAAGTTCAGCCCTCCTTCTCCTTCCCCCGCTGCAGGGCATTCAGAAATGCAGCGCACTTCACACATGTGCAGTAGGTTACCAACTGTGAAGCCGCAAGGCAGCAGCACCCGAGAGCCAATTGAAACCAGCTGGGGTGCTGACATTGCGGGACAGGTGAGTTGTCCTAATATTAAAAGTCAGCAGCTACAGTATCTGTAGCTGCTGACTTTCAATTTTTTTGGTGGGGGGCTGGAGCTCCTTTTTAAGCTGTTGCAGGTCTCTGATGGCTTAATTTACCCGCTCGCTTGTTTCACTCTCTATCCCTTAAAGCTGTGGTCCTCAACTCCGGTCCTCAGGGCCCACTAACAGGCCAGATTTTAAGTATTACCTTGGGGAGATGCAGACTAGAGTACTGCAATCACTGAGCAGCAAATTATATCACCTGGGATGTATTTCAGTTATCTTGCAAATCTGGCCTGTTAGTGGGCACTGTAGGCCAGGGTTGAGGACCACTGCCTTAAAGCTTTCTCAACCTTTTTTTTTTCAGTCCAGGCCCCCTTTAAAATTTTGAACATCATTCTAAAGTTAAAAAAACGAAAGTAATCGTTTTATAGAACCTAGGACATCCAACATTAGAAGTGACTCGTTTTATCATGATCCAGGATAGTTTGTGTTTGAGCTGATCAAACGGTATGGCCGCTAACCTCCAGCACCTGGCAATGATAATTTTAGCAGACACAAATATATAATTGATGAGTTAATGTTTTTGGTTTAAATTCCACTTTAACTATTACTAAAATAAATGGGCAAAAAAACTGTCTAAAACAAAATATTAAAGTTTACTGGTAATATTTTAATATAAATTATCAATAATTACTGGTATTAATAAAATATTGGTATTACCAGATCACTCTAATATGTTTGCTGTGTTTTTGTAGAATTGTATTTACAAGAAACCTTCAAACCTTTGGTGAACATAACTCCAGATGCAAGGTAAGTAGGAACTTAGAAGTCCTATTTTTAAGAGATTCTTCATACAGTATAAGAAGGAATTTACGTCTGAAATCGAAACTAAAAATATGTAATTTATTCAGCCATGCAGAAAACCTTAAGCCTGCATAGCTAGTTTATTTAAACAGAGTCATGTTCACTTACTTTCTGGAAACCAGGCAATGTTATGGCAGCACTAGACATGAAGTTCTGTATAACTGTATGCATGCATTTTACAGCGGTAGTAAACCTAAAAGCAAACAAATTATTATATTGCTGATTACCAATTCTAAGGTGGGCATTTGTTTTCTTTTTTCCTTCTATTTTAATTTGCTGATCTGGCCAGTAAGTCTGTTTTTCCTTTATCACAAAAGAAAAAACTGTTGATGTGACTGCTTACAAAGTATTAGCTGGAGTTTCCCATCAATTTTTAGTGTATCTAAATCTGTTAGAACATCGAAACACTCCCCTCCCCAGAGGTGTGCCCCTGAGCTCCTTCATCTAGAGTGTGGGCGCACTCTAATACAGAAGGTGTTACTGGCCAGATCACCAGGTGAAAACAGAGGGGGGAAAACTAATGCAGCCAAACACATCTAATGATTGGTAAGTTGTAATACATTTTTATATTCAGTAATAATGTAGTCTTTGATTATACTAATGCGTTTGCAGAGGTCATGATGATGCAAAAAAGAGTGCAAATAATTGATGAATATTTGATTTACTCTTTTTTTTTTTTTCCATGGAATTTGGCAAGATATATTGTAATTCCACTTTAAGAAAACAAGCAAAATGTCAGTTATGTACATTGAATTTTTTTTTATAAAACTTAATGATTATAAATGATCATCTTGTTAAAAAAAAAAAAACATTTGGTTTAATATAGAAATAAAAGGTAAAACATTTGTTTTTTAGATATCAAAAATGATCACATTCCCTCTGTTCTCGGCTGCATAAGAGCTGCGGGAGGAGAAACAGCAGTACAATGATTTTTCCAGTCAAAGCCTGTGCAGGGGGGGGGGGGGGTTAGGAAGTCTGATCATTGGAGTAGAGCAGGCTGAGATTACAGCTAAAGAACTGGCAATGGAGTGTTCTCCTGATTAGCTTGGTCAGTTTTTAAAAGAAAGCAGAGGGACTGGCAGGAACACAGGGATTTCACACAAAGAAGCAAATACAAAGAGCACAGGATAATTTTTCATGCAAGTACATGGTACAGCAGACATGTATCGGGAATATGACATGTTGGGTTTATATAGGGTCGCTTGCTGCTGTTCAGTTGAAACTGATGCAGTTGAAACTGACGCATTCACTCCAGTCACTTTCTTCCTTCTGAGTGCTATAGTGCATCCGGAAAGTATTCACAGTGCTCCACTTTTTCCACATTTTGTTATGTTACAGCCTTATTCCAAATTGAAAAATTAAATTCATTATTTTCCTCAAAATTCTACAAACAGTACCTCATAATCATAACATGAAAGAAGTTTGTTTGAAATCTTTGCAGATTTATTAAAAATAAAAAAATCCCATGTACATAAATATTTACAGCCTTTGCTCAATATGTTGAATCACCTTTGGCACCAATTACAGGCTCTAGTCTTTTTCAGTATGATGCTACAAGCTTGGCACAACTATTTTTGGGCAGTTTCTCCCATTCCTCTTTGCAGGACCTCTCAAGCCCCGTCAGGTTGGATGGGGAGCGTCGGTGCACAGCCATTTTCCGATCTCTCCAGAGATGTTCAATCAGGTTCAAGTCTGGGCTCTGGCTGGGCCACTCAAGGACATTCACAGAGTTGTCCCATAGCCACTGCTTTGATATCTTGGCTGTGTGTTTAGGGCCATTGTCCTGTTGGAAGATGAACCTTCGCCCCAGTCTGAGGTCCAGAGCGCTCTGGAGCAGGTTTTCATCAAGGATGTCTCTGTACATTGCTGCATTCATTTTTCCCATGATCCCGACTAGTTTTCCAGTTTCTGCTGCTAAAAAACATCCCCACAGCATTATGCTGCCACCACCATGCTTTATTGTAGGGATGGTATTGGTCAGTTGATGAGCAGTACCTGGTTTCCTCCAGACATGACGCTTGCCATTTAGGCCAAGGAGTCCTTCGGGTGCCTTTTGGCAAACTCCAGACGGGCTGTCATGTGCCTTTTACTGAGGAGTGGCTTCCGTCTGGCCACTCTACCATACAGGCCTGATTGGTTGAGTGCTGCAGAGATGGTTGTTCTTCTGGAATGTCCCCCTCTCTCCACAGAGAAATTCTGACGCTCGGTCAGAGTGACTATTGGGTTCTTGGTCACCTCCCTGACTAAGACCCTTCTCCCTCGATCGCTCAGTTTGACCGGGCGGCCTGCTCTAGGAAGAGTCCTGGTGGTTTCAAACTTCTTCCATTTACAGATGATGGAGGCCAATGTGCTCATTGAGACCTTCAGTGCTGCAGAAATTTTTCTGTACCCTTCCCCAGATCTGTGCCTCCATACAATCCTGTCACGGAGGTCTACAGACAATTCCTTGGACTTCATGGCTTGGTTTGTGCTCTGACATGCACTGGTAACTGTGACACCTTTATATAGGCAGGTGTGTGCCTTTCCAGATCATGTCCAATCAACTGCATTTACCACAGATGGACTCTAATCAAGTTGTAGAAGCATCTCGGGGATAATCAGCGTAAACAGGATGCACCTGAGCTAAATTTTGAGTGTCATGGCAAAAGCTGTGAATACTTATGTACATCTGACTTTTTTTGTTTATTATTTCTAATACATTTTTAAAGATTTCAAACAACTTCTTTCACGCTGTCATTATGGGGTATTGTTTGTGAAATTATGAGGAAATAATAATTGTAATCCATTTTGAAAAACGCTGTAACATAACCAAATGTGAAAAAAGTGAAGTGCTGTGAATACTTTCCGAATGTACTGTGTATGGGATGATCCACCTGCTCAAATGGGTAGCCTTTCTTTAAATGGGACTTTGGAGCAAACGGTTCTCTCCTACATAATGTACAGCAGCATGAAATTTACTGCAGAGTGTGACCTCATGATCCTTCTGGAGAGATACCGGGGAACACTGAGCACTCCAAATCTCACAAAGTGCAGGCGTGTAATCTCACAAGATCTTGGATACTCAGCATTTCCAGGGATCTTGTCGGTGGATAGATAACCTCATCCTTGTTTAGACTCAGTAGGTGGAATCTGGGGTAAGTGTCTTAACTTTTTTTTTTTTTTGGTAAGGAGGGAGGCCTGATTATAGTAAGAGATGGGTCTTGCTTTTTACCACTTCAAATACAAAAAAAAAATCTAGCCCTATTTTAGTATTGTAACGGAACCGCCGACCCACACTGTACTTGTGGACTTCCGTCAGTATAAAGCTTCCTTGCAGTCATGAACATATATAGATATTCCAGCCGCCCTACATACAAAACTAGCCTGGCAAATTAGCTTGTATGTGTCTGAAAACATGAACTCCTTTATTGAACAAGAAACAGCCTTTTATACACTTGAGAAGTAGGTTAGTCACTTCATGAACAATGACCCAAATATTTACCCAAAACATCACACACTGGTTAGATAACGAAGTACAGCTGACTCATGGCTAATCCCATCTACAGTGCCTTGCAAAATTATTCATTAACATGCTAATTAACTCAGCGCACTTAAACCAGACTGCCGGCAACAAGGCTAAAACAAAATACAATACAAATTTATTAGAAGTGTAAACACAGAGTAAATAAGCATAATTACGAGGTGCGGAAGACAGGTGATTGAGCTAATGATATTGGCATCTGCTAGGAGTCTGACTGTGTGAAGCCTTATTGGCAATAGGCAGCTAGGCCTAGAGTCCCAGAGTCTTCATATATTCTTTGAGATATATTGTTGACAAATATTACTATCCCACTTGAAGAAATCCATACCATTAAGTATCTGTCTTTCACTCCCAGTGACGGTGGGCACCGTCACAAGTATTGCCTAGGTTCAGTTGAATAAATAGAAGTATTTCGTTTGACTGTTATAAACTGGATGGAAAAGGTATAGATCCTGGTTTTCCTCACTGTCAAATTTCATTGTAGTACCAAATAGAATTTAACTGCCATTTGACTAATGACAGTGTAAAAATGAAGTCTTAGGCTGGCCATTGTATAGACGGAGCGATTTTCTTTCTTGCAACCATGGGCTGCAGGAAAGAAAATTGCTTGATTCCCCCATCAACACAGTGTTGACAGGAGAATCCCACAGAGCCATTGTGGTCTCCCAGTAATGGGGGGGGGGGGGGGGAGCTGTCCTGGCTGGGAAAAAACTTTGATTATTGCTAGCGGCTATAACAGCAAACTGATTGAGCTTTAGGCCTCATGCACACTGGACGCTATAAAAACGGCGGTAGCGTTGTTTTTCTGCATTTTCAGCATGAAATCACCTCTTAAAAAAGCTATGGGATCAAAAACACCGGTTAGCCGTGTTTTACTGCGTTTTCCAGTGCGTTTTTACAGCTCAAAAACTCCTCTCAAAACCCATTTGTTTTGGAGTTTTTTTTCCAGCCAGAAAACGCCCCTGCCGAAAAACTCTGATAACAGCCTATATGTGCATGGACACTTAGGATAACATGCTGGGGAGTTTATTGGCTGCACAAAAGAAGGCCAGAAGCCAAAAACAGCAGCTGTAAAAACATCAAGTGTGCATGAGGGCTTAGGCTGGTCATAGATTATGCGATTTTCTTTCCTTTTGGCCCCTTATTATTTTTATTCATTTCAGGTTCTTATATAGCGCTGTCAATTTACGCAGCGCTTTACATATACATTGCACATTCACATCAGTCCCTGCCCTCAAGGAGCTTACAATCTAAGGTCCCCAACTCACATTCATACATGCATAGTAGGGCCAATTTTTATACAGGATCCAATTAACCTACCAGCATGTCTTTGGAGTGTGGGAGGAAACCAGAGTATCCGGAGGAAACCCACGCAGGCATAGGGAGAACATGCAAACTCCAGGCAGGTAGTGTCTTGGTTGAGATTCGAACCAGCAACCCTCTTGCTCTAGGTGAAAGTGCTAACCACTACACCACTGTGCCGCCCACCACTGTGCTGCCCCTTTCACACTTATGCAACCTAAAAGTCATGCAATTTTTTGCACGATTTTGACTGGACTTGAAGCAATGCCCGTCTATAGACCTTTAAAACGCAAATAAAATTGGCCCAAAGTAGTGCAGGGACTACTTTGAAGTCTCATAGATATGAACAGTACTCATTTGAAATCCAGGAGTACGACTTGTGATGCGACTTTGCAGTCCCAAGTCGTAGGACAAGTCGCACAAGTGGGAATGGGGCCTTAGCCAAGTGTTGAAGGAAAGAAAATTGCTTGATTCCCCCTATCAACACAGTAGGTATTGATGGGAATGCTTATGTATTCTGACAGCTGGAGATTTCCCCGCCATCAGAATACAATTATGAATTCTGGCAGCTATAGCCAGCGACAGTGATGATATGAAAATAACCCGACAGGCTGGTTTATACTGAAGTTAATCGATATAGAAGGTTAGCCTGTGGGGGCGTGCCCGGAAGTAGCCATGTGAGTGTGCTCTGCGAGGCTCTCAGCTGTGGCGCGCACCTCTCCCCGCTCGAGCTTCCAGAGACGCTGAAGCCAAGCCAGCCAGTCAAGGAGGGTTAGCAGACTACTAACCCTCGGACAAACCGCTCTCGCAAGGAGGTCCCACGGAGCGGGTGGAGAAAGGAAGTAGCGGCGGGACGGGGAACAGGAAGAACAGATTGGCGGGTCTTCCCGCGAGCACGGTAGACGCGGAACGGCACCGTCACCTGCCCCGCGGCATCCACCAGCTCTGCCCTGGTAGCGAAGGAAAGCCGAAGTGCAAAGCGGAAGGCATTAGATCTGGGAAGGTCTCGCCGGCCGGATCAGCCAGGCACTATACTATCGGCTGAGAGGAGGGAAGTGGAACCGCGGGGCCATCTACCGCGGAGGTCCCCAGGTACAGCCTGGTAGCCACGAATCCCCTGAAACCCCTGGTAACCCCGCCTGAAAAGCTACACAATCAAGAGGATAGGGGGAGCAATAGCCCCTTAGGTAAAGAACTGTAAAAAGGAGTAAGATCACAGAGGACAGGAGCAATACGGCTGACAAAATTGGATCCTCGGGAGAGATCTGGTCTCGTGAGTACTGGGGTCTGTGTAATGTGGAACTAAAGTGAAAGTAATATACTGTGTGTTCCTGTTGTCGAGGGCTATACACTTTAAAATAGTAGGGGAATGAGCTAAAATAGGCTAAGATCGGAAAGAGTCTGGTATCAGTTGCTAGAAATTTGTCTCTCTAGAATCACGTGAATAGTATACCGGGAGAATAAAAGGTCCTCATACGGTGGATATAGGAGAAGGGCAGGCAAGGATGACCCTCACTAAGAGGAGGAAAGGAAAGAAAAATACAGAAAAGACAAATACAAGCAAGTTGGAAGGTGAAATAGGTCGATTTTTTACCAACAGCCAGAATTCGGTTAAAGGGGCAAAAATGGCATCAGTAAGCTTAGATGCTGGTGACCAGCCCAACTCCTTGCTCACTTCCCCTACTTCAGAGAATAGTGCAAATAGCCCAGGTTCTAGACAAGGAGAGTCGTCAGCTCCAAGTACCCCTACACAGTCTTTCACACAGATCTCTGAACTTAAAAAAATGCTACAAGTATTACCAACAAAGGTAGACATTGAAAAAATGATAAACAGGCTGGAGGAAAAACAGCGTCAGGAACTACAAGGAGTTAAAAAGGACTTACAAAACATGAAAACTCATTTAGCAGAACAGGAAGCCACCACCAGCCAAATAAAAGAAAGATTAGTAGCATTAGAGGCAAAAAATGACACCCAGAGAGAAATGGAAGATAAAATACAACTGCAATTAGAAGACATAGAGAACAGGAGTCGCCGTAGTAACCTGCGATTACGGGGGATACCGGAGACCGTAAGCAGTGAAAAATTGGAGGGGATAGCGACAGGGATTTTTAAACAAGTGTTAAAAGAAAAATACCCCGAAAACTTTGAAATTGAGAGGATACACAGAGCCCCCGGCACTAGAAGAATGGAATCAATGAGACCAAGAGATGTGATTTGTAGGATACACCGCTATACGCATAAGGAATCCATACTGAGAGCAGCGTGGGAAATTGGGGATATATTAGTGGAAGGATTGCCAGTGAAAATATATTCAGATTTATCCAAAGGAACGCTACGGAGAAGAGCTATTATAAGACCCCTGCTGGATCTGGCGAAGAAGGCGGGGTGTACATATAGATGGGGGTTCCCCTTCTCTGTGACATTCCGTAGAAATGGCCGCTATTTTAACCTTAAAACCTATCAAGATAGAGGGGCTTTTTTCCGTTTCATAGAGACGGATCCGATAGAGGTGATAAACTGGTTAGGCCGAATTCCGTGGGAAAGAGGCATGGAGTACCTACAACAGCAAGAAGAGAGAGGAGTAGTCCCCGAACAACCGTAAAAGCTGTGGATCTAAGTACTGTCGCTTATCCCTCATTTTTGCCCGAAAGTTTTGAGGAATAATATACCCTTTGAACTGCGTTTTCTTGGTTTTATTTTTCCCCCTTTTTTTTTTTTTTTTTTTTTTTTTTTTTGCACTTTAACCACTTTACAACCGGAGGATTTTGCTGTCTTCCGTCCAGGCCACTTTTTGCGATTCGGCGCTGTGCGACTTCAACTGACAATTGCGCGGTCGTGCGACGCCGTACCCAAACGAAATTTACGTCCTTTTTCTCCCACAAACAGAGCTTTCTTTTGGTGGTATTTGATCACCTGTGCGATTTTTACTTTTTGCGCTATAAACAAAAAAAGAGCGTTTATTTTGAAAAAATAACAATATTTTTCACATTTTTTTATATGAAATTCCCCCCAAAAAAGATGTAAAAACCAATTTTTTTAAAAGTTTTTGGCCAATTTGTTTTATGCTACATATGTTTGGTAAAAAAAATCGCAATAAGCGTATTTTGATTGGTTTGCGCAAAAGTTATTGCGTTTACTAACAAAGGGAAAGATTTCTGTCATTTTTGGTGTTTTTTTTTTAACGCGTAATGGCGGCGATCTGCGATTTTTTTTGCGGGACTGCGACATTGCGGCGGACAGACCGGACCCCTGACTGACATTTTTGACACTTTTGGGGGTACCAGTGACATTACTGCAGTAATCAGTGCTATATATATGCACTGTTACTGTAAAAATGACACTGGCAGGGAAGGGGTTAATTTTATTGGAGAGGGAGGGGTTAATGTATGCCTGGTGCTTACTGACGTGTAGGGGGGGAGGTGACTATGTGATTCATGGACAGATCGGATGTCCAGCTATGCTGAACAGTCCGATCTGTCACTCCCTGTCACTATGGAGATCCGCCCGCTGTGTTTACACACAGCGGGCGGATCTCCAGACTCGATCCCCGACGATCGGGTAAGAGCAGCGGCGATCGCCGCTGCTCCTCCCCTGGCCCGACTCCCGCTGTGAATGAAAACAGCGGGAGCGAGCCTCCGGCGGCGCGCAAGCGCCGCCCAGAAGGGGAGGAGTCCAGTCACGTTAATACTACGTGACTGGACGGGAACGAGCCACTCTGCCGCAGTAGTATTACCGTGAGCGGTAGTAGAGTGGTTAAGGATGGTGCTTTTGTTAGACCTCCCCCTATATCTTGATCCCATAAGATAAAAATTTCCCTTTTTTTTTTTTTTTTTTTGGGGCACTTAAAGGAGGGTACTGTTGTTAGACCTTCCCCTGTATTTTGATCACATAAGATAAAAATTTCCCTTTTTTTTTTCCACTTTAAGGATGGTTCTTTTTTTGGACCTCCCCTATATTTTGATTACACAAGACTTAAATATTAAATCCCTTTTTTTTTTTTTTTTTTTTTTTTTGCACTTTAAGGATGGTGCTTTTGTTAGACCTCCCCCTATATCTTGATCACATAAGATAAAAATTTCCCTTTTTTTTTTTTTTTTTTGGGGCACTTAAAGGAGGGTACTGTTGTTAGACCTTCCCCTGTATTTTGATCACATAAGATAAAAATTTCCCTTTTTTTTTTCCACTTTAAGGATGGTTCTTTTTTTGGACCTCCCCTATATTTTGATTACACAAGACTTAAATATTAAATTCCTTTTTTTTTTTTTTTTTTTTTTTTTTTTTTTTTGGGGCACTTTAAGGAGGGTTCTGCTGTTAGACCTTCCCCTGTATTTTGATCACATAAGATAAAAATTTCCCTTTTTTTTCCACTTAAAGGATGGTTCTTTTTTTGGACCTCTCCTATATTTTGATTACACAAGACCTAAATATTAAATCCCTTTTTTTTTTTTTTTTTTTTTTTTTTTTTTCTCAACAAAGAGAAGGAGGAAGAGGGAGAGAAAAGAAAAGAGAATCCCCCTTTTGATCCAGCACATTCGGTTTTGTTTTGATTAATATATTCTAAATAACTGCAGTACAACTGTGCTAAACAACTTGAGCAAGAGCGCTGATAGATATTGCTGTATAGCTATATATTTACCTTGTGGGGTTTTTTTTTTTTCTTTTTTTTTTTTTTTTTTTGAGGGGAATGGGGGGAGAGGCTGAGCGGGGGCATAGGTGGGGAGGAGGGGGAGGGAAACCAGAAGCAAGCACAAATATGGGTTGGTGTCTACCGATGCTATAAAGCTGGTTTAGGCTGAGCTCCAGTTGCTCTGGGGTCCCTCCCCCTCCTCCCCCGGTTGCCGCCTTTTACCCTCTGTTCTCCCCTAATGAAGGGGAGAGGTGGGTGGGGGAAATGTGAAGAGGTTCAGGAGAATCACCTATCCACAAGATAATTGGAGGAATAGAGGAAAGGGAATTGCTGCCTCTCTGGAGTTGGGGTCTAGAAAGGGGGGGAGGAGGAAGTATGTGGGAGCGGGAGGTGAGGGAAGATATATTTAAGTATCCTCGCCCGCTGCCTACCATAGCTGGGAGGGGGGAGAGGGAGGAAGAGGAGAGAGCAAAAAGAATTTAATTTTTTTTTTTTTTTCTTTGGCTTTTCTCCTCTCTTCTCTTCTCTCCCCCCCCCCCCCCCCCCGCCCACGTTGTAACTATTTTTTTTGCATCATTATGTTGAAGTTAGGGGTTGTTATACTTAGAGAGAAGGGAAACCGGCTTGGGCTTCACAAATTGAAAGGTTGAAGATAGATTGAGCGGGAGGGGGCGCGAGAGAGCCCGCAGAGAAACACTCCGGGGCATATAGACCCACGGAGAAAGTCACACAGGTGGCACCTATAAAGTGCCGTGTGAAATAGGGATAAAATATTTATCCAAGGTGACGAGAGAGAGAAGCGGCCTTTAGTGTAAGACCGGTCTCTCTTACACGTCATCTGAGGGAGAGGGAGGGGGGTTTTTTTTTTTTTTTTTTTTTTTGATCCACGGCTGTCGATGGAGGATTTAAAAATTGTCTCATATAACGTCAAAGGGCTAAATGTACCAGAGAAAAGACATATACTAGTAGCAGAGTTAAGACGTCTACGCACCAGTGTTGCATTCATACAGGAGACACATTTTAGGACAGATAAACTACCCTTTCTAAAAAATAAACACTTCCCATATGTATATCATTCTACGTATTCAAAATCGAAGTCACGGGGGGTGTCTATACTAATAGCAAACGAGATCCCATGGACCCTGCAAGATAGTGTTCAGGACCCTGAGGGGAGGTTCCTATTTGTTAAAGGACGAATTGGCGATATACAAGTAACAATGGCAACGGTGTATGCTCCGAATAACCGACAAGACAGGTTTATATCCAGAACTTTAGGTGAATTGGTAAGTTTTACAGAGGGCCAATTAATTATAGGTGGGGACTTTAATGTACCTATGTCACCAAAAATGGATACTTCATCAGGGTCCTCAACACTTACAGGGGGAATGAATAAAAGGATCTTAAAGGCTTTATATGATGCCCAACTGATTGAGGTCTGGCGCCTACAACATCCATCTGAAAAGG
The DNA here is from genome assembly GCF_965119305.1 of Pelophylax lessonae. Lineage (NCBI taxonomy): Eukaryota > Metazoa > Chordata > Amphibia > Anura > Ranidae > Pelophylax > Pelophylax lessonae. The sequence continues at coordinate 112,499,357 of NC_138772.1, forward strand.
ATTACACATTCTACTCGACACCACACAGGAATTATTCCAGAATAGACTTTTTCTTTATACCTCATGGCCAGCTCCAGGCGGTGAAAGAAACCGGAATAGAAAGCATTACGTGGTCTGATCATGCACCTATAACGTTAATATATAGCCTAGGAACAAACCCTTCTCAGAGGGGGAATTTGTGGAGGCTAAATGAGAGCTTGCTACAGAGAGAGGAGATATTAAAAGAAGTAGAGGAAGAGATGAAAGTCTTTTTCGAGATAAACGATCGGCCTAGCTGTAGTATAGGAACGTTATGGGAGACGCACAAGACAGTAGTTAGAGGCATTTTTATTAAACATGGGTCACGCATTAAGAGGGAAAGGAATAAACAGTTGCCACAACTTTTGGAAAAACTCAGAATTTTAGAGATAGAGCATAAACAAAGCATTGCAGATAAAACAATAGCAGAATTAAAGTTAGTCAGAAGGCAAATAACAGACCTTTTGCAGTATAAAGCGAAGGCCGCAATACAAAAAGGGCATAAGCTAAACTATGAATCCGGTAACAAATGTGGAAAAGCGCTGGCTAGATCCATTCAAAGGCAGAAATCAAGGTCATATATACCCCACATTACTACAGCTAAAGGCGTTAAGAAATCACTGCCAGCACAAATATTAGAGGAATTTGAAAACTACTATTCTGCGTTATACAATTTAAAAGAAACGTCGCCTAGGCAAGAAGATATGGAAAGTTACTTAGCACAATCGCAATTACCTAAATTAAAGGAGGAAGATCGAGAGTATTTAGAGACGAGGATCACCATAGAGGAGATACAGCAAACACTAAAAACAATGAAACAGGGGAAGGCACCCGGACCTGATGGCCTGACAACATGCTATTTCCAGACTTTGATTCACATCTTAGGTCCCTATATGGAAAAATTGTATAACGCAGTAGATGTAGAGGGTAACCTGCCCAGGGACACTCTTACAGCTCACATTTCACTAATATTAAAAGAAGGTAAGGACCCTGCACAATGTAGCAGCTATAGGCCTATATCCTTATTAAATGTAGACCTAAAGCTGTATACTAAAATTTTAGCAAATAGACTAGCAAGAATCCTCCCAAGTATAGTTCAGCTTGACCAGGTAGGCTTCATAAGATCGAGGGAAGCAAGAGACAATACTACAAGAATATTGAACTTAATACAAGTAGTGAAGGAAAAAGAAATACCCTGTGTAGTCCTGAGCACGGACGCTGAGAAGGCATTTGATCGGGTGGGATGGCCTTTTTTGTTTTCGGTGCTCGGATACATCGGATTAGGAGAGGTCATGTTGGATAGAATAGCTAGAGTATACACAGAGCCAACGGCAAGGGTGAAAGTGAACGGGCTTCTGTCAGATGCTTTCCCAATAAGGAATGGTACAAGACAGGGGTGTCCATTGTCGCCCCTGCTATTTGCTTTGACAGTAGAGCCTTTCTTGTGTAGGGTTAGACTAAATCAAGATATTAAAGGTGTAGAGTTAAAGGGGAGACAATATAAGATAGCGGCTTACGCAGATGACCTATTATTTTCTTTGTCTAGCCCGGGTATTTCGCTGCCGAACCTGATACAGGAGTTCAAAAAATTTAGGACCATGTCTTATTTAAAAATTAATTATGGGAAATCAGAAGCGATGGGGGTGGGGGTGCCTGTATCCCAAATTAACCTATTGAAAAGCAACTTCGGCTTTAAATGGAAAGAGGAAGCAGTAAAGTATTTAGGGACATATATACCGGCAAAAATATCACAAGCCTATGACTTAAATTTCCCACCTTTGTTGAAAATGACTAGGAAGCTATTGGAACAGTGGCAGGGAGGTCTTCATTCCTGGTTCGGTAAATGTAATCTGGTGAAGATGACGATCTTACCAAAATTTCTTTACCTGATAAGAGCATTACCGGTGAAAATTCCAAGGGCCTTCTTTAAGGCAACACATTCCCTATTTCGGAAATATATATGGTCCCGTAAAAAACCCAGAATAGCACGTAGAACTTTAACCTTACCAAAGAAGAGGGGTGGGTTGGCATTCCCCGACGTTTACATATATTATCAGGCAGCACAGGTGAGCAGAATATTAGATTGGTGGCATCAATCGGAAAATAAAGTATGGGTACAAATCGAACAGGCCCAAACGGAAGTAGACCTGAAAAGAGCTATGTGGTGCTACGAATCACTGCCTAAAGGTCTGAAACAACACCCAATAATTGGAAACACACTTCGAGTATGTACACAATCAAACACATATAATAAGTTGACAGGGAAAGAATCACCTTTGTTCCCGATTCTGGGGAACCCTCAGTTCATCCCGGGCCTAGATACTAGACAGTTTTCAACATTGAGGGAAAGGAAGCAGGAACAAGCCTCGTCTTTTCTAATACAAAACAAATGGCCCACAGTTAATCAACTGGCTGATAGAAATGGACCATTTGATATACCCTTCTGGCAAGCGGTCCAATTACATCATTATCTGGCCTCAATATCAAACCCGAGTAGCTATGGTAGAATATTAACAAGATTTGAAAATTATTGCGTAAAATCAGGAAATATGTTGCGCACACTATCGATTAGCTATGACATGTTAATAAACCCAGAGGAACAACCGCAGCTCCCATGGGTGGAAAAGTGGGCAAGAGATCTGGAGAGGGATTTGTCGGAGGAGCAGGTCCAGAGGATAGTGAAACTTGCCTTTAAGACAGCTAGATGTACGAAGATTCAGGAGCTGAATTATAAGGTTATAACAAGATGGTACATTACACCCAAGAAAATTCATACTTGGTTCCCGAGTGAAACAAATAATTGTTGGAGATGCAGAAAAGAAATAGGCACTGTGTATCATATCTTCTGGACCTGTCCTGATATAAGACCATTCTGGAGAGGGGTTAGGAATATTATACAGAAATTTACGGAATATAAAATAGAAGAAAACCCGGCATTTTTTTTGTTACACTTATCAGACATACCGGTAAGGAGATATGAAAGCTCTGTTATTCCCTACCTGGTTAATGCGGCTAAAGCATGCATCCCAGGTAACTGGAAAAAAATACAAACACCCTCACTAGCAGAATGGATAAATAGAGTAGAAGAAATTAGAAGAATGGAAGAGTTAATTGCTTCTGCACAAAATAGACAGGAGAAATACAAGAAAATTTGGGATCCATGGAATCATTTTATGGTTTCTGAGGAGGGAAACAATATGTTATAGGACAAGGGAGGAGGAATAGATTTGAGGTGAAGACGAGTTCTCCTAATCGACAGCCGTGGATCAAAGGGGTTTAGATTAAAATAATTTTTTTTTTTTTTCTCTTTCGTTTTAGGGTGGGTAGGGGAGGGAAATGGAAAAAAGTGGGAAAAAGTACAGGATTATAGGATAAATAAGATATAAAAGAAAAGGTGTAATGATAATTATTGTAATAGAGATAGCCATTATGCTAAAATGATAAATGTATGTATTGTTTGAAAATCCTGAATAAATTTATTTGAAGTTAATCGATATATTGGCTTCAGCACAACCAACCTGCCCATAGATGGATCGAAATATGGCCAGTTCTTGCCAAACTGATCGAATTTCAATCGGTCTATGGCCGGCTTAACGTGCAAGTTGTCATTAGGAAAAATAGATTATTTGTATCACCTCCATGTAGGAATAAAGCTGCATATTGCCTCTAGTTAATTTCTATTCTCTAATATCTCTTTCTTACAGCCTGTATGATGCAGTGTATTCACTGATCAAAAACAAAATCCACAGATTGCCGGTAATCGACCCAGTCAGTGGGAATGCACTTTATATACTTACCCATAAGAGAATCCTCAAGTTTCTTCAGCTTTTTGTAAGTAAAGGAAAACAATGTCTCAATCTTTGAATCTGTTATGTTTTCTTGCTGTCAGACAGTAAATCAGAACTTTTCTGAGATAAAAACTCTTCTGGTATGATGACTTGTAACGTCATCAGTCTACACACCACGGCTTCTCAGTGGGAGATGTGTCTGTTTCCTTGCTGGCATGAAATTCAGCATCTTGGGAATGAAACCACTTTCCCATAGAAACAAAGAAGCTTCTTTAAAGCAAAAGCTAAATACAGTGTTGTACCTAACAAATACACAATTGTATCTGATAAATTACTTGCAACTCTGTTAAAGTGGTTGTAAAGGATGAAGATTTTTTTTACCTTTATCCATTCTATGCATGAAGGTAAAAAAAACTTTCTGTGTGCTGCTCCCCCCACAGCCCACCCTAGTACTCACCTGACCCCCCTCTCAATCCAGTGATGTGCATAGGAGCCTCAGCTGTCCCAATTCTCTCTCTCCTCATTGGCTGAGACAGCAGTGGGAGCAATTGGCAGACAGTGAGCCAATGAAGAAAGACCAGGGGGCGGGGCCGAGCTGCCACTCCATGTGTTTATAGACCTTTAATGGACGTTATGGAATACAGTAAGCATGGATTCGCGCAAAGTGCAATATTTTCCCATTCTCAGTCTGATTTCGGCAGTTTTAAGAGAATGTGGAAAGATGATAAAGATTTGATGCAGTTACTCTAGTGGGATTTAAAAATATGTTAATGGAATGTACAGTTAGACTGTAAAGCTTTTCAAGGCTTGTTCTGTTCTGTTACAAGTGACCCTGGGGTGACAGGGTAACTTTAAATCAGTCTGGTGTGTGGCTGAGTGTCCATAATTGCCGACACCCTAGACAATCACGGCCTCTATGCTGGATTGTTTTGCATGAAGCTCTCAGGAAGGATTGATAGCCCTGGGCTTCGAGACAAAGATCCGAGTATGAACTTCTACCTAGATAATTAAGCATGTGGTAAAACTGGCTTTAGGATTGGCTCAGCAGACATGTGGCTTCTGATGTAACAAGCTGCTTTTTAAGTGATTGAATTAAAAAGAAATATTGAATTGATATAATTGTCATTTGCTGTGTTTTATAGATGAGCTATGTGATTTAATACTCAAGAATATAAATCCATTGAAATTAGAATGTGAGAGCAGTACATTTTTTTGTCTGTGTCGTTTTTCAGGGTTTTTCTTGACAATCTCGACTGCTGTAAACCCGAGATATGGTTGTGTGTGAAACTCCCAGTAGATCAGCAGTTTTTTAATACTCAGACAGGCCAGTCAGGCACCAACAACCATGCCACGTTCAAAGTCACTTCATTCACCTTTATTCCCCATTTTCATGCTCAATTTGAACTTTAGCAAGTTGTCTTCACCACGTCTAGATGCCTAAATGCACTGACTTGCTGCCAAGTGATTGGCTTATTAGCAATTTGTGTTACCAAGCAATTGAACAGGTGTACCTAATAAAATAGCCAATAAGTGTATATGGATGGGTTTGTCTGAATTCAGTTTGTAAAAGCAGACCTGTATTTATTATATAAAAATATCCGCACTATACAATAGGTTCACAGAAAAAGGAGGTTCAAGCAGCCAGCTAAATGCATAGGCAGAGCATAAATAAAGTATAAAAGTTCATAAGCAGCGCTTGATAGAAGGGAAAATCCGATATAACTCTCCAGCCAGCAACTCACTCAGATGTAAACCAAACCAAGCATCTGAGTTGCTGGCTGGAGAGTTATATTGGATTACACCATCCCTGTTGATTGGTTTAAAGCTGCAATTGGGGACTGACACATCATTGCTTTTTTCATCTTCATTCTGGTAAGGAGATTGAGAGATTACATGTTGGTGGTGTGTGCTATCAGACGCACTGAAGGTGGTGGATATTCACTTCTATCAAGCGCTGCTTATGAACTTTTAGACCAGTATTTATAATGCAAATTGTAATCTGGAAAGCAGGTATCTACGAATGTACGCACATCGCATCAGTGCAAATTCAGACTACGCTTCCTAAATGCCTCCTTATCAACCTCTCTACTGGGTAAAAAGTAGGGATGCATCGATCTGACTTTTTTGGTCCCAATGCCGATCTTTTGCTTTGTGAAACCGCCGATCCCGAGTCCGATCCGGAAGTTCTGTTTAGTGAGCTTATAACAAAATAATACTTCCGGATCGGTATTGTTATCGGCAGATACCTTATAACAATTGTGCATTTAAGAGGTTAAACTTCCCTCTGGCAGACGGAACGAAAAGATACATTGTAATCATTGCGTTTACTTAACTGGGAGACTGAGGCCCCGTTCACACTGGGGCGATCCGACTTCCCGGGGCGACCTCCGAGGTCGCGGTGCGAGCAGCGCGCCGCGACCTCGGAGCGGCCGGCACGGACTTCATAACATTGAAGTCTATGACGGTCGCTCTGGGTCGCCCCAAAGAAGCTCCGGACCCTTTTTCTAAGTCGGAGAACGGGTCCGCAGCTTCCCTATGGAAGGCGACCTACGGCGACCTGTGAGGCGACCAGGTCGCCTCACAGGTCGCCCCAGTGTGAACGGGGACTGACCGGCATTCCCAGGAGGCCCTTTTTTTTTTTTTTTTTTTTTTTTTTCTTTGACAGCTGTTCTCTGCTCCCTCACAGCTATGTAAAGAGCAAAACCGGATCGGCCAGTGGATCTGTTAATTTTACCGATCCCCCGATCCAGCCATATCGGTGCCGATATCCGATCCTAATATCGGATTGGTGCATCCCTAGTAAAAAGGTCGTCAATCTTAGTTTTGTAGTAGTGTAAGTACAGGTACATATAAAATATACGGTTGCAATCGCAAGGTTTATAGATGTCATGGATTTTTTTTTCCTTTCTTTTCCCTATGGCAGATCTTGCTGATAAAAGCTGTAGCCAAAGCACTGTAGTCAATGTCCCTTTTTTTTTTTTTTTCATCAGACAAGTCATTATTGTGTGTATACATGATAACACATGCCACATGCTTTGTGTTGTGAGCTTGAGTCATACAGCAAAGAATATGAAGAATTTACACTTTATTCTGTTCCTAGAAAGCAGCCAGTTGGATGAATCATTATATTATTGAATGGGAGTGTTGAAATGTGTCACGCATTAACATTATTGTACCATATTGTGTCTCTATTGACAAAGTTACACTTGCGAGTAGACTGTGAAATCATATGTTTATAAAGTAACGGAGTATGGGCAGTGCTTCGTGATTGGAGCAGTACAGTATGGGGTAGTCATATCATTCTGGATTTCAAAATATGTTAACTATTAAAATAGAAATGTTCTTTCATGTTCAGATTAAAATGGGCTACAGACTTTAGATGGCATTTGGATGTGAATGTATGATCCAATCTCCCTCTGTGTGGTGGAGAGGAACACAAATGTGATCACTCAGCTTTGCTAATCCAATGAGTTGTTGTGTAAAGAGGGGCAGTATAGAAGCTGTCAGTGGCGCCCCATGGGGGTAACAAAAGCCATTGCAGCAGGGTTTGTAACTATTCTAATCGCTAGTTGTAGATCACCCACAGACATGAGATTATTGCTTTGTCAGGAAGAATAACGGGTGCACTAGATGACTGTTGTCTGCTTTTCACCCAAAAAGTGTTAAAATGATCATAAACCCTTGGTTTTAGGCTCTTTTAGATGCTTTTTAATCCCTTACTGATTACGCACCTGCTTTTATCTTTTCATCATTGCCAATGTTTTAGTTTAAGCTGGTGCTATGACCCCCTGCCCCAGGTTTCCAGTTTCAGGGTGGCACTTTTTTTTTTTTTTTTTTCTTGTAGCATCCTATGGAGCTACCCTGCATGCAGGGACTAGAGTGGTGTGTCTCTACACTGTGTGCATCAATAGAAACACACAGCCCTATAGCCAAGGAAGGCATGGCACTCCCCTGCTCTTCCTCCCTTCTCCCATTTCCAAGGTAATAGACTGGATTAAGACTGTGCTGTCCACAGTCAACTTCTTCCTGTAAAGACCAGAAGTACAGGGAAGCAGCAGCCAGCAGCACTAAAGGTTGTCAACTGCAAGTGTTGGGGTAATAAGTTTTCGAATAGTTTACTGGGAAATGTTTATTTTTTCTGCTCAGTGTGTTAAAACTGAACCACAGAGTTTGATACTTTAAGCTGGTGTTGGGTTGTTTTCAGGGGTACAGTTGAAAGAACTTTTTTTTTTTAATAAGCCTGTAAATAGTGAGTGTACAGTGGGTATAGAAAAGTCTACACACCCCTGTTAAAATGTCAGGTTTCTGTGATGTAAAAAAATGAGACAAAGATAAATAATTTCAGAACTTTTTTCAACTTTTAATGTGACCTATAAACTGTACAACTCAGTTGAACAACAAACTGAAATCTTTTAGGTGTAGGAAAGTAAAAAACTAAAAAAATATAGTTGCATAAGTGTGCACACCCTTAAACTAATACTTTGTTGATTTTATTACAGCACTCAGTCTTTTTGAGTATGCGTCTATCAGCATTGTACTTCTTGACTTGCTAATATTTGCACATTCTTCTTTGCAAAAACACTCCCAATGGCGCTTTTCCACTGCATGGAACCGTACCGGTTCGGCACGCTTTTGTGCTTTTCCACTGCGGTACCGCATGGTATAGGGTCGGAACGGTTCGGTACGGTACAGTATAGGTTTGCTTTTCCACTGCATGGAACCGAACGGTACGGTACGGTACCGCTCTGAAAAAACAGTACCTACTCGATTGTGGTTCCAACAGGTACCAAACTGGTACCATATCCCACAATCCTTTGCATGCAGTCACTACTAGCCACTGATTGGTCAGAGAATCACACCCACCCCGTTGTTATCCCACCCACTTAACTTTAGTACTACTTTAGTGGAAAAGCAAACCTATACTGTACCGTACCGAACCGTTCCGACACTATACCATGCGGTACCGCAGTGGAAAAGCAAACCGGGCCAAGCAGGGCCGAGTAGAGCCGAGCCGGTACTAGCCGGTACTTGCAGTGGAAAGTGCCATAAATGTGTCAGATTGTGAGGCCATCTTCTGTGCACAGCCCTCCTCAGATCACCCCACAGATTTTCAATCGGATTCAGGTCTGGGCTCTGGCTGGGCCATTCCAAAACTTTATTCTTCCTCTGATGAACTCATTCCTTTATTGATTTTGATGTATGCTTTGGGCCATTGTCATGCTGAAAGATTAAGTTCCTTTCCGTGTTCAGCTTTCTAGCAGAAGCCTGAAGGTTTTTATGCCAGTCTTGACTGGTATTTGGAACGGTTCATAATTCCCTCTACCTTGACTAAGGCCCCTGTTTCAGCTGAAGAACAACAGCCTCGAAGCATGATGCTGCCACCACCATGCTTCACTGTGGGTATTGTGTTCTTTTGGTGATGTGCAGTGTTTATATATCTTTAGGAATTATGGCAAAAAGTTCAACCTTGGTTTCATCAGACCAGAACACGTTTTCCCACATGCTTTTGGGAAACTTCAGATGTGTTTTTGCAAAATTTAGCCAGGCTTGGATGATTTTCTTCGTAAGAAAAGGCTTCCATCTTGCCACTTTACCCCATAGCCAAGACATATGAAGAATACGGGAGATTGTTGTCACATGAACAACACAGCCAGTACTTGCCAGATATTCCTTCAGCCCTTTTAATGTGAAGAGATTGCTGTAGGCCTCTTGGCTGCCTTCCTGACCAGTTCTTGTCTTTTCATCAATTTTGGAGGGACGTCCAGTTCTTGGTAATGTCACTGTTGTACCATATTTTCTCCACTTGATGAGAACTGTCTTCACTGTGTTCCATGGTATATCTAATGCTTTGGAAATTCCTTGTTACCCTTCTCCCTACTGATACCTTTTAACAATGAGATCCCTCTGATGCTTTGGAAGCTGTCTGCAGACCATGGCTTTTGCTGTAGGATGCAAAAATGTTAAGTAAAGACCTTCTAGAACAGCTGAACTTTATTTACTGTTAGAGTCACTTTAAATGATGGCATTTGTGTACAAAGTCCTATTTAACAATGTTTTTGCAATGTGATTGCTTAATTCTGAACACCGCTCCATCCCTAGGTATAAAAGGGTGTGCACACTTATGCAACCACATTATTTTCGTTTTTTATTTTTAATTACTGTTATGCCACCTTCTCAGGCTTTTTGGTTGCAGACCGTTTCACAATCGTGTGAATTATGTTGAACTGATTTGCGCTGTTTGTGCCCCACGCAAGCTGGCACTCTTTAGTGGAAGAATCATCTATATATTTTATTCTTCTTTCATATCATGTTATTCTGGGCTTCTCAGTCCAACAGTTAGCATATTGAAGCTCTTTTTCAGCAAGTGTTGTGTTTTTTTTTAGAAGATAATATACATTTAGAAATTACAGATGAATAAAATAGCAGCATGCATGCTGTGTTTTCAGGAGGTGACATTGTGTCGTGGAGTTACTGCTGTTATCTCATCAAATATTTGGTGCGAACAGTATGAGCTGGCTGGTTTTATCTCTTAAAAATAGTGATGAAAATCGGCGAATGAATCATCGTTCCAGCCTTTATCTTTTATTCAGGACGCTGGTAAAGGGGCATCTTAAATTATATTCTTTTCTCTTTCATTATTAGGCAAATACTGGGGGAGGAGGGGGGCTAATTTTAGTAAAACTGGAGCAGACAAAATCTGAAGCAGCTGTGCATAGTAACCAATTAGCTTTTGGCTTCAGTTTGTACAGTTAAAGAAGTTGTAAATTTAGGAAGGTTTTTTTATCTTAATGCATTCTATGCATTACGATAAAAAGACTTCTGTGTGTAGCAGCCCCCCCAGCACCCCGTAATACCTGTGCCCCCTCTCTGTCCAGCAATGTCCACGAGTCCCTCGATGGTCCTGGGACTCTCCCTTCCGTATTGGCTGAGATACAGCCATGTTGCCATTAGCTCTCGCGGCTGTCGATCAAAGTCAGTGAGGCAATCAGGAGAGAGGGGGGGGGTGAGGCCGAACAGCAGCTCCATGTCTGAATGGACACACTGAGCTGCAGCTCGGCTTGGGTGCCCCCACAGCAAGCTGCTTGCTGTGGGGGCACTCAATAGGAGGGAGGGGCCAGGAGCAGGAACGAGGGACTCGAGAAGAGGAGGATCTGGGCTGCTCTGTGCAAAACCAACTGCGCAGAGGAGGGAAGTATAACATTTTTTATTTTAAAAAAAAAACAAGAATTTTACAATCGCGTTAAGCTTTGAAAATGAAAGATAGAAGATAATTGGTTGCCATGCACAGCCATGCTCCAATCTTAGCAAATTTCCCTCTGTATGTAATTGAATATGAAAAACACATTTTATTCTTTTTACTTCACTCCAGGCACCCTCAGTGGGATGTATAAAGAAAGACCTGACAAACTGCTGTACTACCACAAACAATGTTAGTACAGCGATTTCCCTACACTCACCTGCGCCCCCCCGCTGAGCTATTGTGTTCCGACAGGGGGACTGCCTTCCCACCAGAACACACCGATCAGGGCTCACAGGCTGCAAGCAGTGATCGGATGCTGGTTTTCCAGCATGCCCATTCGATAAAAGCCGGCTCTTAGACCAGCTGCTGTACGAGAGACTGCTGTAAGCATGAGCAGAATGTCGGCCAGGTTCTGTTGAATTGGCCAATATTTGGCCCATGTGTACCAGCATAAAGGCAGAGGGGGAAACTGTCTGAGCTCAGTAAACCATAGCAAACCCTTTATCAGCATTTGTCTATCCCTTATCTGCCTTCTGATTGCTGGGACATTACTTCAGCTCATGCATTGTTATGCTGGTATACTAAATAGACACAGAGCATTTTAAATGTGCCTGTATTACCCTATTCACTTGTGAATATTTGAACAAACTTGCAATCCAGATGAACACACCCCCCCCCCCCCAAATAAAAAACAGGATTCAACCCGCACAGAATATGTTCAAGCCAGAATAGGTAAACTGCACAGAGGTCAGGCATTGCAGAAGATGCATCCGAAGACTGAACTGTAAACATTGGAGTAAAACACCTTGTGCAAATATTACAGATGACTTTAATAATGTGGTTTCTGCCAGCTTATTCCATCTGCTGAGCTGGAGATGACAGCAATATTGCTGGCTGACTTGGCACAGAACTTTGCAAGGGGAAATTGGAAAAAGAGCATGCAAACCACTTCAGTCTTGTACAGCTTCTTGTCCCTCGTTCTATGGAAGGAGAATAAGGCCACCTATTAAAGGGAATCTGCACTGAGATACGGAGTCTGCCTTTGTTGATCTGTTTCTGAAAATGCTAGTTGTCTGGCTGCAGACTTAGAAAGTACTGAAGTGAATGGATAAACATAACATAGGTATGTGTTTTCAGGAGTGTTCACCAAAGCCAACATTTAAAGTATACTACAGACTTCCTTTACTGGATCTGCGCATTCAGGCGAAAGTGACTCTTTAAATCCCATCCCCTAACCCACTTATCCTCCTCTTTCCCACATTTTCCTGCTGATGCTTTCCTTGGGGTCCTAACCCTGTGTAAACTCCATGTTGCATGGTGTTGAAGCTTACACAGGCTTCATGATGTCTCCCCCTCCCTCATGTGACAAAGTTTTGACCTTGCAACTGGCTGTTTGGCCCGAGCTCTGCATCATCAAATGAGTTCACATGCATCTCCATATCCTGATGTGGCGGTATTTTACTACTGCTCTGGAGCAATGGAGCGATGGGGTATAGCAGCAAATATGCATGTAAGTGGGTTGGAAGTAAGAGACTCTTTAAAAGTAGATTACCACTCTAAAGGGAGTCTGTCAGGATGGCTTTTAGCTGTCACAGACAAGGATCCCATCCAGCGCTGGACGTTTCCCCTGCCCAACCACTGGAATCTGTGCTGCTTCCATGATCGGCAAAAAAGGAGGAGCTTCCTCTGTGTTGGCATCATCCACCTCCTCTGCTGCTAAAAGCTACCGTGGCTAAATGCGCATGAACGCCAGTGGAAAAAGCTACTAAAAGCACGTTTTTACAGCTGCTTTTTCCTGCGTTGGTAGTGGCTTTGCAGCTCATTCTTTTCTAACACCCTGTGTACATAAGGCCTTAACATCCCTGGTGGTATTCCCCAGTGTGGCTCGGGGTTAATATACAGTGCCAAAAGCGGTAACCCCGAGCCACACTCTGGATTACCCCACAATCAACCTTGCCTTCCACTGTGATCCCCGCCGTCCTCCCGCTGTGTGATCCGGCCAATCCCGGCACCTGTCTTCCGGTTCCCTTCCCTGCGAGTGCAGCGAAGCAGGGGGGTTGAACTAGCGGGAAATTTTAAAAATAAATAGAAACAAATGGCATGATACAGTGTAATCTGTTAGGATTACAACTTTGTATCAAGCCATTTTACCACAGGTTTTCACCTAGTGTCTTTTCCAGTGCCCTGCCTGTACTTTTGAGGTGCCTGGAAAATTAAGAACGTCCATGGCGTCCAAAAAGCCGCCTTTTAGCTCGAAAGCACTTTTTTAGATGAACTGGAAAACAACGACAATGAAGTGGAAATGTTTAAGAACTAAACAATAGTGATTCGTGGGAAAATTCGTCATTAGGTACTGAAAGTGACGACCGCGACGATTCTGCGACTGAGCTCAGCGATGTGACAACTTGGTGCTATATTGACTGACTACGGATCAGGCAGCGCCCCCAAGATTCCCATTTACTTGAGCACCTGGTATGAAAGTTGACATTGACCATGACAGCCCCTTGGCATACCTACAATTATTTCTGACCGATGAGGTTTTTGAAAAAATAGTTACCAAGACAAACCGGTACAAAGAGCAACAATTGGCTACGCATCAAAAGCTTTCAAGTTGCAGAAAGTGGGAACCAGTGACCAAAGATGATGTTTGGAAATTTCTGGGCCTAATAATTCTTCAGGGAGTGGTGGGGAAACCCCATTCAGAAGTGGTATTGGACAACCAATACATTATTTGCCACTCCATTCTTTGGCATGGTCATGTCAGAGTACATATTCTCCCTCATAATGAAATATCTCCACTTCGAAAACAATTAAGAATTTGATGAAACTACTCATCCTGCACCAAAACTAAAGAAAATTAGGGAAGTGTATCAAATAATTCTACAGAATTTCCAATGGAGCTATGGGCCAGAAAGAGACATTGCCATAGATGAAAGTCTAATGGCCTGCAAGGGAAGTTTGGCGTCAACCTGTCCCATGTCTGTGTGATGCACCTATGTATTCAAGTTTATGGGAATCAAATACTTCCAGTTTATTTACTCCTGAGTGCGGTCAAACTTTCTACAAGGGGAGGATCAGCTGGGTGCAATACATTGCATCAAGGAGGGCACAATTTGGCGTAAAATCCTACATGCTATGTAAATCATCAACTGGCTACATTTGGAACTCAGTGATATATACTGGAAAAGGAAAAAAATTTGATCACAAATACAGCAATTATGGAGTGGCAACATCTTCTGTTCTTTCACTCATTGACCCATTGCTAAATCAGGGCTATTGTGTAACAACTGACAACTTTCATACGTCTCCTGAACTTTAAGGTTCTACTGCAAAACAAAACAGATGCCTATGGAACCGTTAGGGCTAACCGGCACGACATGCCACCAATGTTTGCTAAAAAGAAGCTCAAGACAGGAGAAATGGTTGCCTGGCAGAAAGGCAAAATTATGGCACTGCGATGGTGGGACAAGAAAGATTTGTCCCTAATGCGTACGGTGCGTAACACCTCCACAGTTATGGTACGCATGAAAGGTGGGAAAAAAGTAATGAAGCCACAAGTAGTGATAGACTACAACAACACCATGGCAAGTGTCGATAGAGCCGACCCCGCAATGACATTCTACCCAGCAATGAGGAAACGGCAAAAGAAGTACTACAAGAAGATCTTCAGATATCTTCTTAAACAATGCTTGTGGAATGCCTATATTCTGCTCAAAAAAAAGTGACAAGCCTGTGATTCATTTGGAAAGTTGCAGAACGTATATTTCTAAATCACCAAACACCATCAATGGCTAGGAATAGATCTGGACGTCGTGCTGTTGGCGTTGTCAACCCCGAACGCCTGACTGGTCGTCACTTCATGGACCACATTCCACCAACTGGGAAAAAGTCAGCACCTTCAAGGATGTTCGTGGTTTGTTGCTCAAAGAGAGATGACAGTGGAAGGAAAATAAGAAAGTAAACCAGATTCTATTATCCCAATTGTGACTTCGGACTTTGTGCAGTCCCATGTTTCAAAATATTTCATACCCGAGATGTTTGCTAAACCATTAATACCAGCATCCCTTGTTTGTACACATTTCAGTGTTTTTGGTTTGATTATATTAATGAAAAAATGTATTCTTATTATATTATAATTTATGATTTCGTGTTTCAAACAATATACCGCTTTAAGGATCAAAAATTCTGATGTAATCAGACCGCAAGGGAGGTTAATGTCCAAGATTGTTTTTGTAATGACTACCATTTAACCACTTATCAACCGCCCAACGACTATATATGTCGGCCGTTTAAACCTAAATACCGGTGTTATGGCAGCAGATAGCTGCCATAACCCTGGTATTTTTTTTAAACGGCAGGCGGTTGGCTTTCCGATAAGGGTGGTCCCAGTGGCGGATTCACCACGGGATCACCCTTCCGGGATGGCGGAAGAGGTGCCCCCCCTTCCGCCGCATCCCGGTCCTTTTCCCCGCTTACCGGACCCGCCGGCAGCGGGGGAAAACGATCCGGTCCCGGATCCTCACAGACAGGATGTCGAGTGAGGGCAACCGGTTTTAAAGGTTCCTTTTTTTTTAAATTTTCTTTATAGATCTATTTTTTTTTTTCTTAATCTTTTAGTGTACTTGTGAGATCTGAGGACTTTTTGACCCCAGATCTCTCAAAAAAGAGGTCCTGTCGTGCCTATTTCTATTTCAAGGAATGTTTACATTCCTTTTAATAGGAATAAAAATGATCAAATTTTTTATTTTTTTTTAAATGGTGTAAAAATAAAAATAATAAATCAAATAAATAGTAAAAAAAAAAAAAAATTAAAGCGCCCTGTCCCCGTTAGCTCGCGCGCAGAAGCGAGCGCATACAGAAACCCCGCCCACATATGTAAATGGTGTTCAAACCACACATGTGAGATATCGCCGCGATCGTTAGAGTGAGAGCAATAATTTGAGCCCTGGACCTCCTCTGTAACTCTCTAAGGTGGCAACCTGTAGAAATTTTTAAATTGTCGCCTATGGGGATTTTTAAGTACCAAAGTTTGTTGCCATTCCGTGAGCGTGCGCAATTTTGAAGCATGACATGTTGGTTATCTATTTACTCGGCGTAACATTATCTTTCACATTATGGAAAAAAATTGGGCTAACTTTACTGGTTTCTTATTTTTTAATTCAAAAAAGTGAATTTTTTCCAATAAAATTGCGATTGGAAGACCGCTGTGCAAATACGGTGTGATAAAATATATTGCAATAATCTCCATTTTATTCTCTAGGGTCTCTGCTAAAAAAAATATATAATGTTTGGGCGTTCTAAGTAGTTTTCTAGCAAAAAAAATGATTTTAGCTTGCAAACACCAAGTGTCAAAAATAAGCCTGGTGGGTAAGTGGTTAAAGTAAACCTGTCCTATTCTCATGCAAGGCAAAGCAACAGGTTCACTTTAATAGCACCATGTTCATCAGCACATACTCTCGTTTCCTTTGGTTCTTTTTCTTTCCTTGACACAAAGCACTGTTACATATGGGCAAGGAGAAAGGCTAGTAGTGCCAGGGATCCTCAAACTATGGCCCTCCAGCTGTTGCAGAACTACACATCCCATGAAGCATTGTAAAACTCTGACATTCACAGACATGACTAGGCATGATGGGAATTGTAGTTCCTGAACAACTGGAGGGCCATAGTTTGAAGACTCCTGGCGCTAGACTGTGACTTACAGCTTACACGGGGCTACCACTTACAACTCAAGTAAAAGTTGCAGTTGGGCAGTCATTGGCATGAACTTGTTCCTTTGCATTGCATAGGGCAAATTACAGGTTCACTTTTAGTTGCCTATAGACATCAGATTGCAGTCTGACAAACAGGCATGATCTAACCACTGAAAGATCTTTCCATTAAAATGTATGTTTGGTTTGGCAGAATGTGAATGTTTAGGCCTGTGGAGAAAGCAGCAATTGCAATGTTTAGAAACCCCTGGTACCAGCTTAACTCATGGAAAGCAATAACAAATGGTCAGGAAAATTCCAACCTGAGGTGATTGATTCTTATCCAGATAGAGGGGTCAGCCAAGGAAACAGTGCAGAGGTCCATACAGATATGATTATTGCTTTATTCAGCCATACCCAGAAGTATCAGGCGAAGTCCAGCCTATGTCTTTAGGCATCTTTTTAACTGTTCAGTTATAATACAAAAAAACACAAATTTTGATGAGTCTTTCTCTATATTCCCCTTACAATTTACATGCAAATAGCATTCAGGTATGGTGTCTGATCCATAAGCAGGCACATGGGAAAGTGAGTTTGTACTCCATTGTCACACAGCCATAATGAGTCTTATTAGACTTTTGGCATATCTGCTATTTACATATAACCCGTTATACTGCATGACATGGGGACATATACCACTGCATAATTTCAAACCAATTCCTCCGATTTCTTTACCATACTGCCACCCATTGGTAAAGAACCAGCTTACAGTGGACACACACACACTTTTGTGTATTTATACCTTGTTAAGGTGTAACCCTTTCTGATAAAAACCTGTATTAAATATTACCATTTGTGCTGATAGCATTATAGTGTGTACTAATGTGGCCTGGCTGTTTATAAAACAAATTCTACGTAACCAAATTAATAAAAAAAATTTGAATTGTATCTTCCACAAGAAGGTGATTACTATTCAGAGGCTGTGTCTGTGTTTTCTCTTACCCTTTGCTACTGAAAACTAAGATTTCCTCAAAGAAAAAAAACAGTCGTTTTTGTTCTAATAAATCTTTCCATCTGTATCGATCGGTTTTTCTATTTATCTACAAACCTGTGGGGCGGTTTAGGAGTGATTTGCTGGTTCCTCCTCTGGGTAACGGATTCCTGAACCAAAGCCTGAAACCGCCTTTTAAGGAAATTGCAAACTACGCTATCATAGTTGTATATAGCATTGCCCCTCCCTGTCATCTGTGCCTTTCTAATGGTCCGCAAGCAAAGTGGTGCCTTACTGGTTTAAACAGAGGACAAAAAAAATAAAATAAACTGAGGACACACACAGTGGGAAAGGTGATTGTGATGATTGATACAAAATCTAATTGCAGAAGCTGGCGTTCCCAAAGAGAAATGCCCTTCTGCGCTTCTTCACACCAGATCATTTGGTGTTTCCTCTGTATTTCAGCCCAAGCCTCTGTAGCGCAGGTGTGTAAGGGTGCCGCCTGGTCTTTGTTCATACGTTTTTAAAAGGTTTTTTTTTCTTTCACAAGGTAGACATCCAATCTTCTGCTGATGCAGCTTTTGGCTGCAAGGTTCTCACTATGGCTGTTTGAGGTTGGATCTTCTGAAAGATCAGTTTGCCTCATTTTTGCCCATCCCTCTGATTCATTGAAGGATGTCCCATGGTGTATGAATACACTGCCTGTGTCTTGTCATGTGCTCTATGATTAAGATAAGAGGTATTTTGACTTAGCCAATAAATTCAATATCTGTGAATAGAGAACACGGTCTACCCTCCCTTCCATTCCTTGGTTTATGCTCTGTTGCTTACTACAAAATGAAGGACTCCAGGAGTGGGGAAGGGTTATAAGGAAGGCATCCAGGTTGCTTGGCCTCTAAAGTTGTGTCCAATCACAAGAAGGTACACTCTTATAACTAATAGTGTATGAATACTCTGCCTGGATCCTGTACTGTACTCCCAATATATGGATTATACAAGTAAATTAAAATTCCTCTTATTTTCTGTATTTAAGACCACGTGTTGTCCATAAAAGAATAATATATAAAGTCCCTCTCCCTCTCTCTCTCCCTCTCCCCCTCTCCTTCTCCCCCTCTCCTTCTCCCCCTCTCCCTCTCTCTCTAGGTGTCCGAAATGCCAAAGCCTGCCTTCATGAAGCAAAACTTAGAGGAGCTTGGGATAGGAACATACCACAACATTGCCTTCATACATCCCCATACTCCCATCATCAAAGCTTTGAATATATTTGTAGAACGACGAGTTTCTGCTTTACCGGTTGTGGACGAGTCGGGTAAGATGCTAAAAACTTAATTTACAGCTACTCGCAGACCTCAAATTTTGGTCAGACATACAGCACAAATCCCACCACTGAAAGATCTCTCTAAGAACAGATTATCTCATGATAATGTGTGATGAGATCTGCTAAGTTTAGCCTGTTTATGCCTGTGTGCTTAAACAGTTTGACTAACCATGAAGCCACATTGTTCTGTACACTAATACAAGAAAGAAAATAATGTTCCTAATTTAAGTGATAGCCGTGGTGATAAGTTATTAGGTTTACATTTAGTCATATTGCAATAGAAAAGATAAATAATAGTGTAGTCTCCCACTCCAACCATCCTTTGACTATATGGTAAGTGGGGATTGAGATCATGGACCCCAAATGTTGTCATATTTCTGAGAAGAGTCCCTATTTGTATATGTTGGTATAGTGGAAAGGCAGAGTTGATACCTTTTTTTTTTTTTTTTTTACCCAGTTAAATGTCCAGGAGAGTAAAATGTTTTTTTTTTTTTGCTTAAAAATATAATGCTCTTATCAGTTTCTTGGCATATGAGGAAAAATTGGAGCACCTCTATCAGCCCCAGAGAACGTCTTCGGACATCAGAGGTTAGGAAGGCCCAAAGCAGTCCAGAATGATTGTACATGGGTGCACGACCACGTGGCATAAATGGGCGATCTGTCCACAGGCTCCGTTCAGTCAGATTTTACCTAGCTGAAGATGTGATAATATTTTCAGGAGTATGTGAGAATCCTATATTATTTTTAATGTAATGACATTGGTAGTCTTTGCCGTACCTTTCTGTCACAGATATACTGTACAGTTAAAAAAGCTATACCCGGGTCTTCTGTTAGAGAAAGTGCAGAGAAAATGATCATTGAGTGTATGTAAATAACATTTTATCTGTTTTCATTTTAGGGAAAGTTGTAGATATCTATTCCAAGTTCGATGTTATTGTAAGTATTTTACATTTAGCTTTCCATGCCTTCAAAAAAACTATCTTAAGTTCTCTACTGTAATAAATCAATGGGGCTATGAAGATGTTAAACGAGTTTTGTGGTGTGAATGATTATGTCCATATGTTTTCTTCTTTAGCATTGGAATTGGGAGCATTTATAGGCCTCATGCACACTGGGCATTCAGCTCCTGTGTGTGCAGTTCTGGTATTTTTGTGCCCCCGAGAGGCACAGATGGAGTGTCCCGCTCCGCTGCCTGCAGCCTCTCTGACCGTTTACGACATGGGTGTCCAACCTTTTGGCTTCTCTGGGCCACATTGAGTGTAGAGAAATTTTCTCGGGCCGCATATAAAATATATACTATAGTTAAGGTATATAAGTAATAAAATGCCGCCGCGCCCTTCCCGCGCCGCCACACCCCCCCGCACTAATTTAACACAACTAGAGGATGATCAAATTAAATGGAATCAGTATACGGAGGTTTACTTTTTCTGAGAGATATTAAAGGAACACTCTAACCACCAGTGATTTGAAGTGGTCATGGTGGTAGGAGTCAGAAACACTGCACATGCTCACACATCCCCCCCCCCCCTCCGAGGCAGCCTCTGCCTACCGTTAGTTGGAAGCCGCTGTGGCCATGCCCCCGACGCGACTTCCTTCCTCCTCAGCAAAAAAAAAATTGTCAGGGGGCAATGGGCCGCATTGCCTGGGGTTCCGGGCCTCAGGTTGGACATGCCTGGTTTACGATGTACTGTGGCTGGACACTGTACAATGTTCTCCTTGCGTTTAAGTCTGTAAGCATTCAGAAATGTATACCCAGAACAAAGGTATTTTGCAGTCAGCTGCAGTATATTTTAACCTGACAGACTTTGACAGGCTGCAGGGGTAGGGGCTGGGCGCTTTGCACATGCTTCCCAAGTGCACAAAACGCTGGGGTCTCACACAGTGGGGTTAAACACCCAGTGCCAAAACCTTCACTATGCCATAGCTGAATCAGGACCCAAAGCTCTGACATAAATGTAAACTACATATGCTCACGACCTCTTTAAAGCTGTTGTGTTCCGCTGGCCTTTTTTTTTTTTTCCCCTGCAAGGTAAAGCCATAGTGTGCTAGTATGCATCACATACTAGCACATTATGTGAAACGTACCTTAAAACAAAGCTGTTCCAGCGCCAGGATGTCAGCGCTGCAGCCGCTTCCATCTTCACCCGTCTTGCTTCTGGGTTCACGGGCTGCGGCTCTGTGACTGAGGTGGCCTTATTATAGGCTTACCTATAGGTAAAGTCAGGAAAGGAAGTTTACTTCCTCTTTAAATATGAATAATTCTTTCTATAAGCGGTGGAGTTATGAATGAACTTGCAGTGCCAGAAAGGGACAGTCTATTTAAAGATACATATCACCCTGCCAAAAGTGAGATATGTTAACGAGCTACATTGGTTTTTTTTTTTTTTTACAAGTCTTCCAATTACCACCTTTTGTAGATGGCAGTCATTAAACGCTTCTGGCAGGTGACAGAACAAAACTATTTGCATCTGAATTACAGAATACATCTTGTATATACTGTGTGTGCTTGTGATAAAGAATGATGGTCCAACATAGTACACACAATGAGATTATCGGACTAATGATTGTCCGTTTCTTTTTTTGTTTTTGCATGCTAGTCTCCATATCGAAAATGAAGAGGTCATTAACCACTTGACGACTGCCCGCTGCAGATTTACTGCGGCAGGCAGCCGCTCCTGGGCAATGCGACGTAGCTCGCTCTCAGGAGGCTAGAGGGTGAGCATGCGCCACCGGCGGCACGCTTCCGCCCTTGTTTGTCAGTAGGGAAGCCAGTATGGGTGTCAGGCAGCTCCTATTGCCGCCTGACACAGGCGAACTCCGCCCGCTGACAGAGAAGGACGGACGGCTGATGTAAACACAGCCGTCCGTCCTTCTCCCTGAGATGATCACAGAGACTATGTGATCCTGCTATATAGGATCGCATGTCTCTATGGTCATCTCACAAGCCCAACCCCCCCCCCCCCCCTCCACAGTTAGAATCACTCCCCTAGGGTCACATTTAACCCCTTGATCACCAACACTGTTAACCTCTTCCCTGCCAATGGCATTATTACAGTAACAGTGCGTATTTTTATTACTGATTACTGTAGTAATGTCACTGGTACTCACAAAAGTGTAAAAAAAATATAAGTTAGGGGTCTGATCTGTCCACTGCAATGTTGCAGTCCCGCAAAAAATCGCAGATCGCCGCCATTAATAGTAAAAAAAAAAAAAACAATAAAAATGACCTAAATCTTTACCGTAGTTAGTAGACGCAATAACTTTTGCACAAACCAATCAAAATACACTTAATGCGATTTTTGTTTTTTACCAAAAATGTGTAGCAGAAAACAAATTGCCTAAAATGTAAAAAAAATTTTGATTTTTACATTTTTTTTTTTTTTTTTTTTGGGGGGGGGGATGTTCTATAGCAGAATGTGAAAAATATTGTTTTTTTTTTTTTTTCCCAAAATTGTCGCTCTTTTTTTGTTTTATAGCACAAAAATAAAAATCACACAGGTGATCAAATACCATCAAAAGAAACCTCTATTTGTGGGGAAAAAAAAGGACGTCAATTTTATTTGGGTACAGCGTTGCACGACCGCGCAATTGTCTGTTAAAGTAATGCAGTGCCGAATCGCAAAATAGGGCCTGATCATTAAGCAGGAAAATCTTCCAGTCTTAAAGTGGTACGAAAATTCTCGTACGATAGGATAAAAATTTGGAAGTAATGTATTGTATTTTCGGATGAAAACTGTACTGATTAAATGAAAATCGTATGATCTGGTATCGTACGAGAAAAATATTCGTATTTGTCCCTTCAGATAATTTCAGACGAAAGCTATGTACGAACAATCAGATTATCATACGATCGCTTCAAAAGCGGTCATTTTTGTAGGATTTTCTAATTGTGTGTGTGCAGGCCTTAACAGTATAACTAAAAGCACAACTTTTTTCAGATATAGTGGGGAGGGATTAGAACACCTGTCAGTTTTTATTGATGTCTGTGTCTCCCTTAGGAAGATTTACCCTCTATTTGTCCTGTTTACCATTATCATTGAAAGTAAAGGCCACACGTGCAGATTGTCGGCCGAAAAGATTCGGCTTGTTAGTATGATGCTTCCGACAGCCGACAGCGCACTTTCGGCCGAACAGAATCTGTCGTGCAAGCATTAAAATTTTTGTATGCCGACACCAGAACGGCCGATTGTTCGCCAGTCAGTACAGAATTCGGCCGACAGACAGCAGATTTGCAAGACTGGGCATGCTCAGAGAAGAAAAAACACAGGGAAAGTTAACCATCACATGACATCACTTCTGCAGTCGGCAGACAAAATTTGTGTGCAGTCTTTTGCATTTTTCAGCGGACAGGACAGCCCGGGGACAAAAGACGGCCGATCGGTCAGCCGACGATCGGTACGTGTGTATGGGGCTTTAAAGTAAAAAAAAATTCCAAATTTTGTAATAGAAGAGAACTCTTCCAATGGGGTCACTGATTTTGTTGGACAGGGGTGGTGAGGGAAAAACTGCAGAAGGGACACAGACCTAAATAAAAAAAATAAAAGCTTACAGGGGTTCTTCTACTGTACAAAAAAGATAGAAGTTAAGCATTCAAATAAAAAGCCTTCTGTGTGTAGCACCCCTAATACTTACCTGAGCCCCCTCTCTATCCAGCAATGTCCACTAGTCCCTCGGCCGTCTGGGACTATCCCTCCTGATTGGCTGAGACACCGAATTGGCTCCCACTTATGTTAATCAAAGTCAGTTAGCCAATCAGGAGAGAGGGGACGGGGCTGAACGGCATCTCCGTGTCTGAATGGACACACGTAACTGCAGCTTGGCTTGGGTGCCCCCATATCAAGCTGCTTGCTGTGGGGGCACTCAAGAGGAGGGAGGGGCCAGGAGCACAGAAGAGGGACCCGAGAAGAGGAGGATCCAGACTGCTCTGTGCAAAACCATTGCACAGTGCAGGTAAGTACAATATGTTTGTTATTTAAACAAAAAAAAAAAAAACGGGACTTTACAATCACTTTAAGCTAGGGACATACTGTACCCTGTTTAAAACATGACTTGATTGGTCAGTTTTTGTACAAGAGCCCCCAATGGAATGTTTTTTGTCCATTTTAGCCCTATTATTAAAAAAATACTGGTAAGCTTTTTTTGTCTTGGAAAGTACATATGGGATTTAGCTTTACTTGGGATTACGTCGCATTTAGGTCTCCTACAGAATCATGTGGTGTAGAGGGGAATTAAACCCTCTGTTACCTGTTGGGGAGATTTGCCCCTATTTTCTGTCTGGACCTCCACCACACAGGAAAATAAGTAAGAGGAAACAATGCAGAAACCTGGAAAACATTCTTTAACCACTTAAGCCCCGGAGGATTTGGCTGCTAAACGACCAGGGGGTATTTTGCGATTCGGCACTGCGTGACTTTAACGGACAATTGCGCGGTCGTGCGACGCTGTACCTAAACGAATTTGGCGTCCTTTTTTTCCCACAAACAGAGCTTTCTTTTGGTGGTATTTGATCACCTGTGCGATTTTTTGATCACGCGCTATAAACAAAAAAAGAGCGTCAATTTTGCAAAAATAACAATATTTTTCACATTTTTTTATATGAAATTCCCCCCAAAAAAAATGTAAAAATCAAAATTTTTTAACATTTTCGGCCAATTTTTTTTATGCTACCTATGTTTGGTAAAAAAAAATCGCAAAAAGCGTATTTTTATTGGTTTGCGCAAAAGTTATCGCGTTTACTAACAAAGGGAAAGATTTCTGTCATTTTTGTTGTTTTTTTTTTTTTTAACGCGTAATGGCGGCGATCTGCGATTTTTTTTTTTGCGGTACTGCGACATTGGGGCGGACAGATCGGACCCTTGACTGACATTTTTGACACTTTTGGGGTTACCAGTGACATTTCTACAGTAATCAGTGCTATACATATGCACTGTTACTGTAAAAATACACTGGTAGTGAAGGGGTTAACTTTATTTGGGAGGGAGGGGCTGTGTGTGTCCCTAGGGGCGTGCTTTCTACTGTGATTGGCTGTGGCTTGAGCTGTAAGGACACTGATCAACGGATCTACATACTAGATCCGTGTGATCAGTGTCTTTACACTGAGGAGAATGACAGGCAGCTTGTTTACACAAGCTGCCTGACTTTCTCCCTCTCCCCCGCCGATCGCAGAGTGGCCGGCGGACATCGGGTCCGCCGGTCACACGTGCGGGGGGGTCCGTGACCGCGCGGGAGCGCGCCGCCGGCGTGCACGCTCGCTCCCCAGACCCTCCCAGGCTAGTGACATACCGCTACGTCACTCTGCCTGTGAGGGGCTGACCGCCGCAGTATATAGTCGTGCGGCGGTTGGCAAGCGGTTAAGGCAGTCTTTGTTGCCCATACCAACAAATTCGAGGTTTGCCCCTCGCAAGTGCAGCGTGGTAAAGTGTAAAGTGCACTTTATTTTAATGTTTGGCCAAATCAGATGAAATGTTTTCAGGAAAAACCATTTTGAATATGTATGCAGTAGAGTACCGCTGTAAGGGTACCTGCAAGAGACATGACTCCAGTGTCACCGGTTACTATCAGGCCACCTAGGGACTAACAGCTGAATAGCAAGGGTGTCTCTGGAGAGTGAAAATCTCAGCACAGCCAGGCACAATTTGTACCCTTTTCTGTGGTGAAAAAGAGAATGAGTCTCCCTTGGCATAAGCTCTACAGTAAATCTGAGTGTAACGCTAGCCATATGTGAGGAGATTTCTCTTGTTCATTCTGCAGGCGAAACAAGAGAAATCATTTTGATTCCTCTATTGATGCTAACAGTGTGAATGAAGGAATCTCCCCTGCCAGCTGTTGTATTCAGCCACAACACCTGCGGCAGTCACTGATTGGACAGCTATTTTCTACCTGGCTCCTTTTGATTCTTCAATTGC
Organism: Pelophylax lessonae; assembly: GCF_965119305.1. NCBI lineage: Eukaryota > Metazoa > Chordata > Amphibia > Anura > Ranidae > Pelophylax > Pelophylax lessonae. The sequence goes on from NC_138772.1 coordinate 112,525,304, forward strand.
AGTTTGACGAGCCTGGTGATGCCAAGAGGACCATCCACAGCTCAGATTCCGAGGCCTGTGTGGCCACTTTTAGACAATTTAGGCAGAAGGTAGTGGCAAGTGACTGAGGAAAGGGAAATCGCTCATCACCTGCTGTTCTGTGATCTGTATCCATCCACAGTCTGATCACTAAACATCCATCGATGCCCCAGAATTCTTGAAAGGGACCTGTCCTATTTGGGTGAATGAGCTGTATTTCCAACAGGATGGTTAAAGTTCTTCCCAGAGTTGGCTGTTTAATCTTTTGGGCTCTTTCCTTCTATTGTTGTCTCCTTGTAATTAACCATACTTTTGATTGACAGATGCATAATTCATTTTCAGAACCTTGCTGCTGAAAAAACCTATAATAATTTAGACATCACAGTGACACAGGCACTTGAACACCGCTCGCAGTATTTTGAAGGCGTAGTAAAATGCAGTAAACCGGAAACACTGGAGACTATTGTGGATCGAATAGTGAAAGCAGAGGTAAGGAGCACTTGTATCAGATTTATTTTTTAATGCTATTTCTAATTATTTGAATACGTTGAAATATTTACTGGATTTTTTTTCATGTTAAGTATATGGAATTTCATGATATTTCTTGTATTAATTAATGCTGTGACTGGATTGAGCATCTCTGACAATAGTCATCTACTTAATGGCCTTTCGACCAGCTGATTCTGGGCTTGGTTTTACCAGAAGCCTCCTGTGTCAGACACCCTGCGATCTAACATCTGTATAACTAACCAGGGATGCCAGGTGATAGAGCATTGACCACTTTTTTTTTTTTTGGGGGGAGGGATAATGGCCAGCACTGAGAGTCAGTAGGCTTCTGTTACATATGAATTTATAAATACTAGATCATGTATGTCCTGCTGATGGTGAATGGGCACCTTGAGCTGGATTATAGCCATTCAAAGATTCCCCCTTCCTTCCTTAGACCCTGTTCAGCTGCTAGTGGGACAAGCATTGTTACTTTATATAGATCTGGGCATACGTTTTTTTTTTTTTTTTTTTTTCAAACATTCATTCTCCCAGGTAGTATTGGTCAACTGGCATATATGGCAAGGTTGTGCCGCGCATAGTTCAGCTTGGGCCTGCCCCCTCCCTCACCTCTCCATTGGTCAGTTAGGCCATCTGTATCTCTATATTTATAGGAAGAGTCAAGTCTTTCATGGAATATCTTCTGCTCATATATCTGAATCCGTGGCTATTGGCATGCAATTTTCACAATTCATACATTTTTTTATTTTTATTTTTTCCCCATGAATTTTGAATTGTCTTGATTTGTGACAGGTTTACTTTAAAAGGAAACTAATGGTTTTGAATTTGTTTTAATGTATGGTTTTAAACTGGTTGATATCTATTGTTTTACTGTTTTATACAAAAATGAGTTTTACAAATGAATATTGAATACCAGGTGTAACCCATGTCTCAGGATTCACACAGTTCATTAGCTTTTCTAAAAAGAGAGTGAGAGTACAGCAGAAGTGGTTTACATTGATATTCTCTCTCGCAAACTCAGTGAGGCCCCCTTTGAACAGATGGAGAGGGTTTTGCTATACGGAGGCCTGAACTATTAAGTGATGTAAACCACAAGCTTTTTTTTTAACTAAACTCTTCTTGTTTTGAAGTAACATGGGACTTCATTGTAACAAATGTATAAAATAATTGTGCCAGTGTTACTCATAACCATATATAAGATTATCATTAAGGCCTCGTGCACATTGGACGTTTTTACAGCGGCTGTTTTTGGCGTCAGATGTTTTTCTCTACAGTATAAAATTAAAAGAAACAACTGCGCTAATCCAACAAAGATTGTGTATAAGCAGCGACCTCAAGTGTGACCATCACCCCAAAGACAAATAATATTAACAAGTCGCGCTAAAGGTGTTCAGACAATAATAAAATTGTGTAAAATATTAGTTGAATAGTCATAAAGTCCATAAAAGCCAGATATTAAAAAGGTGACTTGTAGAATATCCGTATGAATGGGAGGCTTACCAGAAACCAATAAAAACGTGCCAAATGAGAACATAAGTTCCAGAGATTCGACAAGGGCAATGCACAATGGATCTCGCAGTCCAGACCAATCCGCCTCCGTGATATGGTTATATGCGGAATAAAAGTAAAAACGCCATAGCGTAAAACCAAAAACAAAAGTGGGGTAATACAAGAAAAATAGCACTATCTAGAGATGTGAATCACCAAAGTGCCAAAAAATTAAATAAATGGTAAAAAAGGTGTGAAAGAATGAGAAACCTCCACCAACAAATCCGATAGGTACTTCTTACCAAAAGTAAAAAATATCAAGCTAAATAATGTGATAAATTATGTGAACAGACCCCTCCACCGATAGGAATGCAGCTTACCAGATAGCTCTATCCAAAACGCCCATAAGAAATGCAAGAATCACAAGCATGCTGAAACTGTATCACCATAACTCCTAAACAACCTTACCAGATGATGATAAAAGGTAAGCGAATGGCAATGGCTGGGGTATACAGGGATGGGAGACCCATGTGGCCGCAAGTGGTGGCTCAGGATACGGTGGATAGTCCGGACATGAGATAAAAGAGGGGGCGCTTGCTGTCAGTGTGCACTCAGTTCCCCCTGCATTGCTGTCTCTCTCGGCTCCCTCCGCTCCACGTGTCTCCTGTGTCTCACAAAAACAGGCAGCAACGTACACCTGTCGCTGCCACCCTGTCACAGTATATGTACTGTGACGGGTTGGCAAGAGGTTAATTGAATTACCAATGGTATTAGTATTATGCAGCATGAGGGGGTTAATGTATTGCCACTGCTGGTCACTGATGCATTAGTAACCGACCAGTGGCAGTTATTAACCCCTTTGTGCTGCATTAGTGCAACCAGTATCAGTGCAACCAGTGTTAACACTGATACTGGTTGCACTAATGCAACACAAAGGGGTTAATTAACTGCCACTGGTTGGTCACTAATGCATCAGTGACCAGCAGTGGCAATACATTAACCTCCTCATGCTGCATAATACAAATACCAATGGTAAGCTCTCCTCAGCTTCACCCCCCCTGCCTCAGCTTCCTTACTGTCAGACACTCTGCTCCTCCGGTGTCCTAAATTCAAAAGACGTGCCTCTGGCCGGCGGCCCGCCTCCCGTTGATGTCACTACTACTACAATCTGTCCATGAATGAACTAACACACCAGGCGGGAGGGCGGGCGAGCGGCCGCTAATAGCTATAACTATGTGAGCGCTTCACTTCCCTGTCAGAGGAGATACCCGCATGACAGGGAAGTGAAGCGCTCACATAGTTATAGCTATTAGCGGGCACTCGCCTGCCCTCCCGCCCGGTGTGTCAGTTCATTCATACACATCGTAGTAGTAGGGACATCACAGGGAGGCGGGCAACCGGCCAGAGGCGGGACTTTTCAAACCTGCGCTGCGCCCTCCTCCTTCCTCACGGCGGCCATTCATTTCGGCATGTTTAACCCATTTTCGGCCGAAAATTTTGGTGGCCGAAATTTCGGTGCATCCCTATGTAGGACCCTTTTTTCTCTTACGTCCTCCGACAGTCGCCGCCCCTTCACAAGTCTTCACCAATGGGTATTGACCTTTGCTCCGCAGGAGTAGCTAGGCAACAAGAATTGTTAATACAAAAGCTTTTAACATAGACACACCCCTAGGGGCTGTCCCCTCAGCCAATACCTCCCTGTACCAGCATTCCCAACTCAGTTTGATCTTGCCTAGCTTAGGAGTAGCAGGCTTTCCTGTGCTGGGGCTTTAGTCTCAGCCTTCTACCCTTTTTTGATTTTATTTCAAGTGTTTTGTCTTTTCTCTGCTAGCTGTTCTTTTGTTAGCTTTAGTTAGGGTTCTTCGGATGAAGATGTTCATGCGGAGCTGGGTCTCGGACTGGCCGCCCTGGATGTCAGGGCTGAGTGCCAGATGGATCCCCAGCCTGCCATCGAGCGTTCAGCTTAGGTTTGCCCTGGCACATTGAACGACCCATCCCTGTTCGCTGCTGGGATGCTGCCTGTGAGGTGGCTACCTCAATGGACGCCATGCTGCGGTCTGTGGCTGCGGTCCACAAGCGTCCTGGCTGCGGCACTCCCTGTCTGCCTTGATAGCGGTTTGTCGCTGGAGACTGCTCCCCACGCCATCTGGTACGGTAAGCACCTTCTGTGTGGGGACCTTCTGTGTGGGTGTCAGACTGTGGCTGTGTAGTACCCCCAATGTCTGTGTAAATGCGGGCTCCCTGTCCGATCCCTGTATGGCTGCACTGCCTGTGGGCTGCGAGGGGGGGGCCGTCCTGCTCTGTTGTGAGTTATGCTCTGGGTGCAGATTTAGGTGCAGACATGTGTTGTGCGGCGGCCACTGCAGCGATCCGCCATTTCTTTGCTGGAATGCTGTGACCGGCCCTGTCCCTGTACAGCGCCGTGTTTTGGCGCCATTCGCCGCCATTTTGGCGGGCCGTGCTCGTCCGAGCACATGTCGGCGCCATTTTCCTGTAGCCTCATCCCTCAGCCGGGCGGCCATGTTTGCGGAGCCTCATAGGCTATATCAGTCAGCCAGCTATTGCATCACTTCCTCTTTCTCTGGGAACAGCGATCGATGGCAGCAGCCTGTTGTGCTCTCTCCAGGTTTTTACCTTCTTTGTCCTGTCATCCCTTGCTCAGTGTTATCTATCCCTGCGGGGTCGGTGCATACAGTAGTGTACGGTGGGCTGCGCTCGCCGTGGTGTTAAAGGGCCAGTACCTTTTTTACTTTTCATTGCTGGGGCATGGATTCTCAGGATAGCAAGTTTCCCCCCCCCCCCCGCCCTGGTGGGGGACCAGGGGGCTGCTGCACCCCCCGGGAGGGCCGATCTGACCACTGTAGTGGCTTCCTTAGTGTCTCAGGTGCAGATGCTGATGGCTGAACGATCCGCAAAAAGGGCCAGGGTATCCATTTCCTCTGATTCAGAGGGCGATGTGGCTGCTGTGGCTGGCGTACCCTTCTCGGGGTCCCGCTCATCTTTGGACCTTATGGGATCCGAGGGGGAGGCAGAGGTGGAGGGGGTTGATGTTTCTCCCCCTGGCTCGCCTGAAGAGCTTGCACTCATGAATGAGCTGATTGCTTCCATTAAAGATACCTTGCACCTAGAGGATGAGCCTACTCCTCCTGCTAGGGTGTCCTCTTTTGGAACGCAGAGGACTTGAAAATCAGCGCAGGTTTTTCCCTGCCCTGCTGAATTTCACCATACGGTTAATGAACAGTGGCACAATTTAAAGAAGCCCTTTACTGTGCCAAATAAGTTTAAACTGCTTTATCCGTTTGCGCCCTCCACCGAGGAGCGTTGGTGTGTGGCGCCTCAGGTGGATCACGCAGTGGCCATTTTGAACAAGGCTACTGCGGTGCCTTCTGAGGATACCCCGGTTTTCCGGGACCCTACGGACAGGAGAATGGAGTCTCTTGCCCGTCATGCCTATATGGTTGCTGGTTCTATGCTGAAGCCTATTTTTGGTTCCATTATGGCGGCACAGGCTGTTGCAGATTGGACAAAGATGCTTAGGCGCACCTTGGTGGCTGATTCAGCTTCACCTACCACGTTGGCTATGGTGGACCAGATCCATCAGGGTGTCATGTACTTGTGTGATGCGGACTTGAATTTAGCTCCCTTGGCTGCGCGCCTGTCTAGCGTGGCGATACTGAACCGTCGTCTGATTTGGCTGAAAAATTGGTCGGTCGACCAATCTTCTCACAAGACGCTGGCGGATTTTCCCTACGCGGGATCTCGCCTTTTTGGCGAGGCTTTGGATACTCTGATAAAAGGGGTTACGGGGGGCAAGAGTACTCTCCTACCCCAGTCTCACAAGCATAAGTCCTTCCGTGGTAAACGGAATTCCTCGTCTAGGCCCTCTCAGGGGTCCTTTCGTGCCTTTAAGGTCACAATCCAAGGGCAAGCTCTTCAAAGGCCAAGGCTCCCAGAAGAAGCCGTGGGCAGGGAAGCAGAAGTCCGGCCAGTCCGGTTCAACTTCCCATACCACTTCCGCCTGAAGGGGCGCCCTCACCTGTTTCTGGGGTGGGGGGACGTCTGCGCGGTTTCCTACAACCTTGGCTGACCCGCATTCGGGACAGATGGGTTCAGGAAATCGTTCGATCTGGTTACAAGATCGAATTTCTCTCTCGGCCGGCGGGCAGATTTTTTCCCTCAAATCTTCAGCTGTCTCTGGAGCGCTTGCAGGATCTGCACCGGGCGGTGCAGGACCTGCGGGCCCAAGGGGTAGTTGTTCCGGTGCCTCATCGGGACAGATTTCGGGGGTTTTACTCCAATCTGTTCACTGTGCCCAGAAAGGAGGGCAAGGTGCGTCCGATTCTGGACTTGAAAGCTCTGAACCGCTTTGTGCGGGTTCGCAAGTTCCGCATGGAATCCCTGCGCTCAGTGGTGGCTGCCCTGAGTCTGGGGGAATTCATGGCCTCCATCGATCTGAAGGATGCGTACCTACACATCCCCATTTTCGAGGGTCACCAGAGGTACCTTCGATTAGCCATTGCGGAGGATCACTACCAATTCGTGGCGTTACCTTTCGGTCTCGCTTCGGCTCCGCGGGTTTTTACCAAGGTGCTGGCGCCGGTTCTGGCCCTGTTGCGAGCACAGGGCATTGCTGTCTTGGGGTATCTGGACGATATCCTGATACGGTCAAACGCCAGTCAGAGCCTGGTGACCGACCTGTCCACCACGATGCGGACACTGCAGGAGTTCGGTTGGACTATAAACATTCCGAAGTCGACTCTGTGTCCTTCGGTTCGTCTTCCCTACCTGGGAATGATTCTGGACTCTGTCCAAGCGAAGGTCTTCCTCCCGGAAGACAAGCTTCGGACTCTTCAGGACGAGGTCAGGTCCCTCAGGGACAACCGGCACTCGTCTCTCCGGACATGCATGAGATGTCTAGGTTTAATGGTCTCGGCTTTCGAGGCGATCCCCTTTGCCCAGTTTCACACGCGGGGTCTCCAAGCGGAGATTCTTGCCGAGTGGGACGGGCGGCCGCAATCCCTGGATCAGCGGATCTCGTTGAGCCACAGTGCCAGAAGGGATCTTCTGTGGTGGCTCCAGTCCCCGGCGGTGTCGGGGGGCAAGTCTTTTCATCTATTGTTGTGGATAGTGATCACCACGGATGCCAGCCTGTCGGGCTGGGGTGGTGTTCTGGGCGTTTTGTCCGCCCAGGGAACTTGGTCGGAGGAGGAGTCCTCCCTTCCGATCAACATTCTGGAATTGAGGGCGATAAAGCTTTGCCTTTTGCGATGGACGGACCGGCTTCGGAGCCGTCCAGTTCGGGTTCAGACGGACAATGCCACCGCGGTGGCCTATGTCAACCATCAAGGGGGCACCAGGAGTGCCCGGGCGGCTCGGGAAGTGGCTGACATTCTGTCTTGGGCGGAGACGCACGTCCCGGCGATAACGGCAGTTCACATACCGGGGGTGGAGAACTGGCAGGCGGACTATTTGGATCCAGACCCTGGACCAGGGGGAATGGTCCCTTCACCCGGATGTTTTCCAGATGTGCGCGAAGTGGGGTTCTCCAGATGTGGACCTGTTCGCGTCTCGTCTAAACAAGGTGGAAAGGTTCGTGGCAAGGACGCGCGATCCTCAGGCAGACGCCTCAGACGCGTTAGTGGCGCCCTGGCATCAGTATCGTCTGATGTATGCCTTTCCACCGATTCAGCTGCTGTCCAGGCTCCTTCGCAGGTTAGCCTCGGAACCGCACACGGTGATTCTGGTGGCACCGGACTGGCCTCGCCGGTCTTGGTACGCAGACCTCGTAAATCTGGCTGTCGACGCTCCGTGGCGTCTGCCGCTTCGAGGGGACCTTCTGTCTCAAGGGCCGATATTCCATCCTGCTTTACAGTCGCTGGCTTTAACGGCCTGGCTGTTGAAAGCCAGGTCCTGAAGGATAGGGGTCTCTCCCCTGAGGTCATTCCCACTTTGATCATGGCTAGAAATGCCTCTTTGGGAAAAATTTACTACCGTACTTGGAAAGCATACTTTGCCTGGTGTGAGTCCAGGGGGTATTCCCCTCGCTCATATTCCGTGTCGAGAGTGTTGGCTTTCCTCCAAACTGGAGTGGACTAGCGTTTGGCGTTGGCCACGATTAAGGGTCAGATTTCTGCGCTGGCCGTCCTTTTTCAACGCCCTGTGGCGTCTAATTCATTGGTTAGCACCTTTGTTCAGGGGGTGCGACATTTGGCCCCTCCTAGGAGGGAACCTTTGCCTCCGTGGGACTTGAACGTGGTTCTGTCCGTGTTACAACAGGCTCCCTTTGAAAAGATCAGGGAGATCTCGTTGTCTCTGTTGTCCAAGAAGGTTGCCTTTTTGGTGGCGATCACTTCGGCTCGCAGGGTGTCGGAGCTGGCGGCTTTGTCCTGCAGCTCTCCCTACCTGGTGGTTCACAGGGATAAGGTGGTCTTGCGACCTAACCCATCCTTTCTTCCAAAAAGGATCTCTGAGTTTCACCTTAATGAAGACATTGTCTTGCCTTCACTCTGTGCGAAGCCTAAGCATCCGAAGGAGGTTGCCTTACATTCCTTGGATGTTGTCCGGGCAATCAGGGTTTACCTGTCGTCCACTAAATCTTTTCGCAAGTCGGATTCCCTCTTTGTCCTTCCTGAGGGACCTCGGAAGGGCATGGCGGCGTCGGCTGCGACCATCGCCAAATGGATCAGACAGACCATTGAGCAAGCCTATGCCTTGAAGGGGAAGGTTCCTCCTTTCCCTGTGAAGGTGCACTCCACCAGATCTCTGAGTACGTCTTGGGCTTACCGTCATCAGGCTTCTGTGGCCCAGGTGTGTAAGGCGGCGACTTGGTCGTCCGTTCACACCTTCTCAAAATTCTATAAGGTGGATGTTCAGGCATCGGCCGATGCCTCCTTTGGCCGTAAAGTTCTCAGTGCGGCAGTTTCTTAGGGACCCTTGGTTTTTTGGGCCCTTGGTTATTGGGGTGTTTTGCCCTGGGTTACTTGTTTTTCCTGGGTTGTTGCTCCTGTTGAGCACGTTTTCCTGTTGCACAGTTGGTTCTCTTACTATGGTAAGGTTCCTTTCTCTGATGTGGGTACTGCGTTGCCTTTTCTACGGTTGCGTCTCCCACCCCTCAGGTCTACACTGCTTTGGGACGTCCCATTGGTGAAGACTTGGGAAGGGGCGGCGACTGTAGGAGGACGTAAGAGAAAATGGAATTTTTGTAAAATCTTATCGTAAAATTCCTTTCTCTGAGTCCTCCGACAGTCGCCACCCCCCGCCCCTCTTTTGGGGTTTTTGTGTACTCTTACTGCTATGCTACCAAACTGAGTTGGGAATGCTGGTGCAGGGAGGTATTGACTGAGGGGACAGCCCCTAGGGGTGTGTCTATGTTAAAAGCTTTTGTATTAACAATTCTTGTTGCCTAGCTACTCCTGCGGAGCAAAGGGCAATACCCATTGGTGAAGACTTGGGAAGGGGCGGCGACTGTCGGAGGACTCAGAGAAAGGACTTTTACGGTAAGATTTTACAAAAATTCAATTTTTCCCCGCACCTAAATCTATTCTGGCAAACATTGCATTATGGGAAAGTCGGAGTTGCTAAAATAGCAGAGAGGTGATTTTTTTTTCGCTAAAAACGCTAAAAACCGCCAATGCAAAAAAGCTAAAAAACTGCTGAAAAACTCGTTACAAAGATACTGGCATTTTTATAACGTCCAGTGTGCATGAGGCCTAACTGGTGTATTTTTTTTTTTTTTGTTCGTTTTGATTTATGCCTTTAAACCTGCAAAAACTGTATTCATGGTGTCTTTATGTTGGTTTTAGGTGCATAGATTGGTAGTTGTGGATGAAGCAGATAGTATTGTTGGAATTATCTCTCTGTCAGATATTCTACAAGCACTAGTGTTGTCTCCTGCAGGTAAATATGGAAATCATTTCTCACATTATTAGGATTAGAACAAATGTTTGCTTTTGCCTCCAGAAAAAAAAAAAAACACTCATTTATTTGTACGTGAATAATTAAGTATACTTTTGCTATAAATATTCATATTTGCTGTATTAGGGCTCATTCACAATACCCTGTGTTTATGCACTTCTTTTTCAGCATTTTTAAAGCCTCATAACCACCCTTCCAGTCCTGTTATGTATTACAATGGCACCACAAAGTGCTGTTCACACAGGAGCAGTAGTGTTGTGTTGTGTCATGTTCAATATTAAGCAGCATGTTGCTTTCATCAGGCATTGATGCTTTTCAGCATTTATAGCATTTATGGGGTTTTAATGAAGCATTTATAAAGTGTTAGCTGGGCATTGGGGGAGAGACAGAGGAAGTTCCTGTATCCCAGAATGCACTAGGAATTAATAGAGAGCTAGGACAGAGCAGCTCCAGCCACTTCCCCTTTGTGCAGCACAGCTCTGTAGTAATTTGCTGTGTGCAGGCAAAAGCATCAAGCCAGCCAACAATACTGACCGTGCCAGGCAGTAGTAGAGGCATTGAGCATTATTACCAGTGGCAAAGCTTTTTGCTTCAGCAGAGCTGAGCTGGACGAAGCCAAGTGTCCAAAAAGATCAAAGTATATGAATCCATCTTGCAGAGAGTTCACAAAAATGTCTATCACACCACAACCTAACTAAGCCTTAAAAGTAGATCATTTCATCTACATCACTTCCCCTTTAAGCGCTTCCCAATAGGAAAGCAATACTTTCATGGGCATTTATCAAGCATTCTTGAAGCTTTTTCATACACTTCATAAATACAATGAAAACCCCATCGAAATCATTGATCAACAAAGTCATAAATGCTATAGGTGTAAACATTGCTTTGTTCTTCATAGTCCACACACATGTGAACGAGCTTTTAGAAATATATACAGTGGGTACGGAAAGTATTCAGACCCCCTTAAATTTTTCACTCTTTGCTATATTGCAGCCATTTGCTAAAATCATTTAGGTTCATTCTTCTTCCTCATGAATGTACACATAACACTCCATACTGACAGAAAAACACAGAATTGTTGACATTGTTGCAGATTTTATTAAAAAAGAAAAACTGAAATATCACATGGTCCTAAGTATTCAGACCCTTTGCTGTGACACTCCTATATTTAACTCAGGTGCTTTCCATTTCTTCTGATCATCCTTGAGATGGTTCTACACCTTCATTTGAGTCCAGCTGTGTTTGATTATACTGATTGGACTTGATTAGGAAAGCCACACACCTGTCTATATAAGACCTTCCAGATCACAATGCATGTCAGAGCAAATCTGAATCATGAGGTCAAAGGAACTGCCTGAAGAGCTCAGAGACAGAATTGTGGCAAGGCACAGATCTGGCCAAGGTTACAAAAAGATTTCTGCTGCACTTAAGGTTCCTAAGAGCACAGTGGCCTCCATAATCCTCAAATGGAAGATGTTTGAGACGACCAGAACCCTTCCTAGAGCTGGCCGTCCGGCCAAACTGAGCTATCAGGGGAGAAGAGCATTGGTGAGAGAGGTAAAGAAGAACCCAAAGATCACTGTGGCTGAGCTCCAGAGATGCAGTCAGGAGATGGGAGAAAGTTGTAGAAAGTCAACCATCACTGCAGCCCTCCACCAGTCGGGGCTTTATGGCAGAGTGGCCCGACTGAAGCCTCTCCTCAGTGTAAGACACATGAAAGCCCGCATGGAGTTTGCTAAAAAACACCTGAAGGACTCCAAGATGGTGAGAAATAAGATTCTCTGGTCTGATGAGACCAAAATAGAACTTTTTGGCCTTAATTCTAAGCGGTATGTGTGGAGAAACCAGGCACTGCTCATCACCTGTCCAATACAGTCCCAACAGTGAAGCATGGTGGTGGCAGCATCATGCTGTGGGGGTGTTTTTCAGCTGCAGGGACAGGACGACTGGTTGCAATCGAGGGAAAGATGAATGCGGCCAAGTACAGGGATATCCTGGACAAAAACCTTCTCCAGAGTGCTCTGGACCTCAGACTGGGCCGAAGGTTTACCTTCAAACAAGACAATGACCCTAAGCACACAGCTAAAATAACGAAGGAGTGGCTTCACAACAACTCCGTGACTGTTCTTGAATGGCCCAGCCAGAGCCCTGACTTAAACCCAATTGAGAATCTCTGGAGAGACCTAAAAATGGCTGTCCACCAACGTTTACCATCCAACCTGACAGAACTGGAGAGGATCTGCAAGGAGGAATGGCAGAGGATCCCCAAATCCAGGTGTGAAAGACTTGTTGCATCTTTCCCAAAAAGACTCCTGGCTGTATTAGATCAAAAGGGGGCTTCTACTAAATACTGAGCAAAGGGTCTGAATACTTAGGACCATGTGATATTTCAGTTTTTCTTTTTTAATAAATCTGCAACAATGTCAACAATTCTGTGTTTTTCTGTCAGTATGGGGTGCTATGTGTACATTCATGAGGAAGAAGAATGAACTTAAATGATTTTAGCAAATGGCTGCAATATAACAAAGAGTGAAAAATTTAAGGGGGTCTGAATACTTTCCGTACCCACTGTATATATATATATATATATATATATATATATATATATATAATATATATATAATATTATACACACAGTGCCTTGCGAAAGTATTCGGCCCCCTTGCACTTTTCGAACCTTTTTCCACATTTCAGGCTTCAAACATAAAGATGTAAAACTGTAATTTTTTGTGAAGAATCAACAACAAGTGGGAAGTGGAACGATCATGAAGTGGAACGAAATTTATTGGATATTTCAAACTTTTTTAACAAATAAAAAATTGGGCGTGCAAAATTATTCAGCCCCCTTAAGTTAATACTTTGTAGCGCCACCTTTTGCTGTGATTACAGCTGTAAGTCGCTTGGGGTATGTCTCTATCAGTTTTGCACATCGAGAGACTGAAATTTTTGCCTATTCCTCCTTGCAAAACAGCTGGAGCTCAGTGAAGTTGGATGGAGAGCGTTTGTGAACAGCAGTTTTCATTTTTTTCCACAGATTCTCGATTGGATTCAGGTCTGGACTTTGACTTGGCCATTCTAACACCTGGATATGTTTATTTGTGAACCATTCCATTGTAGATTTTGCTTTATGTTTTGTATCATTGTCTTGTTGGAAGACAAATCTTCGTCCCAGTCTCAGGTCTTTTGCAGACTCCATCAGGTTTTCTTCCAGAATGGTCCTGTATTTGGCTCCATCCATCTTCCCATTAATTATAACCATCTTCCCTGTCCCTGCTGAAGAAAAGCAGGCCCAAACCATGATGCTGCCACCACCGTGTTTGACAGTGGGGATGGTGTGTTCAGGGTGATGAGCTGTGTTGCTTTTACGCCAAACATAACGTTTTGCATTGTTGCCAAAACTTCGATTTTGGTTTCATCTGACCAGAGCACCTTCTTCCACATGTTTGGTGTGTCTCCCAGGTGGCTTGTGGCAAACTTTAAACGACTCTTTTTATGGATATCTTTAAGAAATGGCTTTCTTCTTGCCACTCTTCCATAAAGGCCAGATTTGTGCAGTATACGACTGATTGTTGTCCTATGGACAGAGTCTCCCACCTCAGCTGTAGATCTCTGCAGTTCACCCAGAGTGATCATGGGCCTCTTGGCTGCATCTCTGATCAGTCTTCTCCTTGTATGAGCTGAAAGTTTAGAGGGACTGCCAGGTCTTCGTAGATTTGCAGTGGTCTGATACTCCTTCCTTTTCAATATTATCGCTTGCACAGTGCTCCTTGGGATGTTTAAAGCTTGGGAAATCTTTTTGTATCCAAATCCGGCTTTAAACTTCTCCACAACAGTATCTCGGACCTGCCTGGTGTGTTCCTCGTTCTTCATGATCCTCTCTGCGCTTTAAATGGACTTCTGAGACTATCACAGTGCAGGTGCATTTATACGGAGACTTGATTACACACAGGTGGATTCTATTTATCATCATTAGTCATTTAGGTCAACATTGGATCATTCAGAGATCCTCACTGAACTTCTGGAGAGAGTTTGCTGCACTGAAAGTAAAGGGGCTGAATAATTTTGCACGCCCAATTTTTCAGTTTTTTATTTGTTAACAAAGTTTGAAATATCCAATAAATTTCGTTCCACTTCATGATTGTGTCCCACTTGTTGGTTCTTCACAAAAAATTACAGTTTTATATCTTTGTTTGCAGCCTGAAATGTGGCAAAAGGTCAAAGTTCAAGGGGGCCGAATACTTTGTGTGTGTGTGTGTGTATATATATATATATATATATATATATATATATATATATATATATATATATATATATATATATATATATATATGTATGTATGTGTGTGTGTGTGTGTGTGTGTGTATATATGTATGTGTAAAAACACCCCCCCCACTACACTGAAACAACATTAGCTAGGCACACGGTTAACCCTTTGATCGCCCTTGATGTCGCCCAAAAAAGGTACAAGAGCTTCTTTTGGGCGTCAGTCGTCCCGCGATTCTGTTTGCGCAATGTTACCCCGATTCGGCAGGCGGAAACCACTGCAACATCGCACGGCGTTTGGGGTGCCATTGCAAATCACAGGCATCGCACAGGTGTCCCTCCATTTACAATGATTCCGGATCGCGGGCAGAATCGTGGCGATTCTGTCCGTGATGCGCTACGCCCCCCTTGTGAACGTAGCCTTAAGCTCAGCATTGTCTCCCCCACCATCCTTTCATACCATTTTGTTTACTATTATGGATCAAATGTTTCATTTTAGCACCCCTGTGTCCACTCCATTTAAAATAGAGTTCTTTAAAAATTAGCGGGATTTTGTTTGTTTTACAGTAATTCCTTTTGTGTTGCAGGTGCCAAAAGGAAGGAGAGTGAAGCAGACTGAATCCACCTGAATTTACAGTCTCTCGTTACAACATTTTTCTCCAGAAGAACTTGAATGATGTTTTCATGTCAAAGCTTTGCCTCAGAAACATTAATTGCAATAGCTGAGCGGAAGATTGCTTTGGAGAATGTGTGAAATGATGGAAGGGAAGGGCATGTTGGCTTCCTTTATTTAGTTCTTTCTCAGTGTCATCTTGGGCAGGAAGAAAAAGCAGACTGTTAAATGGTTCATTTTCTTTTTCTTTAGTTTGACATATCAAAATTGAGATACTTGGCCTACTTTCAGAATTCCTGACTTTTTGGGCAAAGATGTATGCTAAGGTATGGTCTTGGGGTATTGTGCAATGTTCTCCGTATTGCAGGATCCACCAGAAATTGTGCTGGATGGATTGTGCAAATCTGTGCACTGTATTGAATGTGAAAGACTCTGAAATCCAGGTTCCACTTAATTTACTGTTGTAGGGGCACAACATGCTTTGCTGACGGTTCCACACCATACCAAACCTTACTTTGCTTTGTGTCCAGCCCTAGGCTAGGCTCTTTAATTTACATGTGTTAATCCTATGTATAATATTTGAAGATCCTGGCCCAGCACACCACACGTTTAGAAAGAGAACCTGATTTTTAGGCCCATAAAGAATGTTCTGTTACTTTTGTCTAGGTTACTGAAATGAAAATATTACTGGGTAGCACTATAGATGTTAAAGAAAACCTATACTAGGGGGATTTAAAGGTTTCCATTGTTTTCCTCAACTTCTAAACATGCAAGTTTCCTGGCGAACATGTCGATCCAAGGATTTCAGTCCTTCTATGGCACCAACCTGAAATATAAATGATATCAATACATCTGATTCTATTATGCTTACAATATGAATACTTGTTTTTTTTAGGAGGAGGTGCCCAATGGCTGTCACCATTTTTCTCCAAGAACAGGATTATTTTAAGGGTCAAGTTCAACAAATTTTTTGATTTCAACCTATATGGCTAGTGCACACCTTAGATGATAGATATCCCCCTACCCCAGCCATTGCCAGACAAAGATGTCATTTGGTTTGTGCTGTTTTCTACATATATGTTCCTGGGGACTGTTCAGTGGGAGCAAGGTGACGCAAACACTTGAAATAGTCACAGTAGAGAAATAGGAGCTCTCCCCTGAAGGGGAAAAAATGTATTCACCTAGGCTGTAATGGAATACCCATTTTGAGTGGGCTTAACCTCTTAAAAGATACCACATCTAAACACTAGGTTACTCTTAGATTTGCAGTAACTAAGGCTCAATACATTCAGGTGACTTGCCTATTTAGTGGCCCCTGTAAACTGGATAATTTAGGGGAGTTTTTTTTGCCTTTACCACTTCACGCTTTACTTCTTGATCAACATAGATCCTAGGTGACCAATTTTCGGGCACATTGCCCTGCATACACCAATATCAGCAAAGTCCATTATCATCTGCCCCAAATGATTGGCATAACTGGACCTGGACAACACTTTGATTGAGTTTTACAAATGCACAAGAAAGTACAACAGAATGTTTTTGGAATTTAAGATATCTAAAGCAATTTTTTTTTGGGGGGGGGGGGGTGGAGAGTTATCTAGCAGCACACAATAGGATTTTTGCTGCCTTTATAGTTACAAGCAATGCACCCAGTTCTTGTATTTCCTGAAAATATTCTGTAATGAGTTATCCTAGAGGGAAATCAAAATTTCTCATTAAAATGTAAAGAGATTTGCCAACTTGTTGGTAAACATCAGAGAAGAGGGTGCCTATGCTTTCTCCTATTATATGAGCAGTGGGGAAAGAAATACTTGTTGCGCATGCACTACATCCATCCCATGGCCAAGTTGGGTTGTACCTTGCAGACTATTCCAGCACTCTCTAGATGCTCCATATTGGGTGGGAGAGAGAATGTTGATTTCAGTTGTTTTTGATGCATCTGCCCATCTATGGTAGGTATTTCTATCTCAAAAATTCTAGTGCAGGACATGTAAATGAAGGTGTCTGGGAAAGATGAAACAAAAAAAAGCTGCAAGTACAGGAAAAAACCTATTCGTCTGTCAGAATTGATATTCCTCCTAACTTCCTGTTTAAATGACAACACAATTCCTCTGCAGCAATATGTTGTCAGCTGTGCGTTTAGCCCTGCCCAGTTCTCTTTTATTGAGCTTATGAATACCTCTGCCCTTTATCTCCATAATAATAATGTGTTTTGTAGTTCAGCAAGGGTGAACTCAGACAGCACTGATGACACTGCTTTAGATTTCAGTGCAACAGAGGTACTGTGCTATCAGTTTCAGCAGCACAGTGTATTTCTAGTAGGATCAATAGGCATGTTTCTGTACTTGCAGCATTTTAAAGGGAAAAACAAGGGAGAATGAAAAATACTGAATATGCCATATAGGGTTGTGGTTTTTATTTTGCCCAGGCATACACTTCAAAGGATAAGTTCACTTTTTAAATAATTCAATAAATTCACCTTTTTTTTGCAGGTTAAAAAAATGTGCATGTATTATTTTTTGTTGCAGGAGCCTGTAAAGCGTTGCCCCAGCAATCAGCAGATCACTGATGCCATGCAGATGTCTTGCAGATCTGTCAGTGTATTGGCTTGCTCGTTCCTCGTATGAGAAAGCCCATACATTCTGACAGGAAGAATCAATGAATTACCACAGTGCCGTCGTAGTTCATTAAAAGCTACAAGCTGACAGCCCCAAGGGGTGTTGGGACTTGTAGTCCATTCATGCACAAAGCTCTATGTAGGAATGACGCAGCTGCGCTGTATTCAAACAGTGACAACTAGTACGGGGAACTTCTCCCCGTACTGCTATCACAGGGAGAATGAGCAGCGGGAGGCGGCTGCAGCAGTGGGAACATGCAACATGTTCCCAAAGGTGAACTTATCCTTTACGCTTTCTCAATTTGAACTCGCTCATGACTCCTGCACCTTTAAGCTTACCACACTACCTGTGGGACTGTTGAACCTGACAACACTGAACCTTGCTGTATCTACTACCACAATAGACTATATACAATAATCAATGCTATATTCATTCATTCATGCATCCCATGAATTAGCAGGGTTCAGTTGTCTCAGTACTACCATCCACCCGATATTTCTCATTATCTCATCTAAGGTGCATTGCTGTGCCCCCCTCAATTTCCTATGTATGAGGTACCATGCTGCTCCCACTGTATTCCTTAATTCTGTTATGTAAAATACCATTAAAATTATTATTTAAATGTTCTCAAACCTCTTCCCATTTTGCAATAATGCAAGACAATTGGCTCCACTGCACAGAAAATGTTAAACCGTGCTAAATAACTCAAGATCTTAGAAAGAATTGGAACTTTTAATGGCTTCTTATGCAAGTCAGGTTCTCTTTTTGGTTTATTGGCCCTTAACATTACCATTGTCTGATATTAAAGGTTTTTCTATTTATGTCATACAACTGAAACCCATATGTATGAGACACTGAACAAGAATACGTTTATTTATTTTTTACTTTAGGTTTTAAACGTTTTCACCAGGTTGGTGAATAATAAATAAATTCACCATATCAATAAAAAGTTGATTGTTTAAAAAAAGTGCACATTTTTCCATTGTTTTATCTTTGTGAATAATGTGTGGCTGGATAAAAATATTCATCTATCCTTGAATTGTCTTGCAGCTTGCTACAAAATAATACTGTACTGTAATGTAAATAAGTAGTTCTTGAAGATACAAAGTGCCACAGAAACTTATCTATATATAAATATATAAATATATTTTTTGCATAACTGTAAAATCATATTTGTAAAATTTAAAAAAAAAATTTTTTTTTTTTGTAAAGATGAATTTTCCATTTTTGTTTTCACATGGTTTGCGAAGGGTTTGTTAATGTCACTGCAAAGGAAGGTAAATTCTGGTCAACTTCCAAATCATTTTAGGATGACGTAATGTTCTGCAATCGAAAGGTGCACACTTTTACACAGGACAATAAAAAGATTTGTCGTCTACTTTTTTACTTTGGGTTGATTTAGTAATATTACTTGTGGAAAGTTGATATTAAAATACACCTATATTAATGGACAACGTTTTTGAACACAAATTTGGCTTGCAGCTATGACGGACCTGTACAGGGTAGGCTGACTGGCTGCTGGAGATGAATTGGGTGAGAAACTCTGGGTTTACTGTTTTAATATTGCTGGCCAGGCAAAATGGCGATTAGCTGGTACTTCTTCAGACTAGAAGAGATGTGTTCTTCAAAGACAAGTAGCAAAATTAACCGTTGTTACCATGCTGGAACCAACCTTTAACTCACTCTTGCTCTTAGCCATATCGGCATGAAGTGGTCCAGGACTTTCCTCCCCCCTATTTCCAGACAGGTGCTGCATGCTGCACCCAATTAAGCGGCGTATTAGGCTTTGTATAATCCAAAGGATAGTTTTTATTTTACAGGTTGGTTAAAGCAGAACATGTGATACCACTTTGGTTAACCTCAGAAATTAAAATTCTAGACTTTAAAAAGACCTGTCTTTGCAACAAATGTAAACTCCTTTTTGCCCAAAAAAAAAAAGTCACTCAAATTCAACATTTAGAACTGTCTTTTAGGGCCCATATTTTTTGTTTTGCAGTAGTGCACAGTGAGACATGTTCATTTGGAATGGCACACGCGCACCACTACTACAGTTGCTCTAATGTAATCACAATGCACGTGCTCTGTGCTTCTATACAAAAAGTCTGTTTTTTTTGTTTTTTTTTATAAATGACAGGGTTGCCATTATGCAGGGTGTTAGCGCACCTGAGTTTTTCGCAAACAATCTCACTGGTATTTTACACTGTAAGCACTAAAGCTGGCCATAGATTGATCAAAATTGGGCTGCTTCAGCAGGGATCCATGTGTGCCCATTCAGAAATTTTTTCTCAATTTATGGCTGCAACCAATGAACTTCAGCCACTGATAAGTATATTCTGACAATGGTTAGTCCCATGCTGTCAGAATACAGTGTCTAGCGGGGAGGATTCCTCTAAGCCATCTTGCTAGTGTGGATCAAAGAATCTGTTTGTTTTTTGATCAGCCCGGTGGCTGATCAAAAAAAAAAAAGTAATCCCTGGCCAATATATGTCAGTTACGTTTTACTGTATTGTACAATTCTGTGAATCTAAGAAATGGAGCTTCCTGATCAGGGAAGACAGCACAGAAATGACTTCATTAATGAGCTGCTTCACTGACGAGTTAGAATTATTACAAAGTTATATGCTTTCACCGCCCTTGAGAATGGTAAATTGCCAGAATCTATCTATGGTGTGTGGATTAGAAAACTGGCTGCGCATTTTGGCAGATAAGATGGTTTGCACATAAGTGCTCAAATGCATCCGGAAAGTAATCACATCGCTTCACTTTTTCCACATTTTGTTATGTTACAGCCATATTCCAAAATGGATTAAATTCATTATTTTCCTCAACATTCTACAAACTATCCCCCGTAATGACAACGTGAAAAAAATAGGTTTGAAATCATTGCAAATGTATTAAAAATAAAAAACTGAAAAAATTAAATGTACATAAGTATTCACAGCCTTTGCTCAATACTTTGTTGAAGCACCTTTGGCACCAATTACAGCCCCAAGTCTTTTTGAGTATGATGCTACAAGCTTGGCACACCTATTTTTGGGCAGTTTCTCTCATTCTTCTTTGCAGGACCTCTCACGCTCCATCAGGTTGGATGGGGAGTGATGGTGCACAGCCATTTTCAGATCTCTCCAGAGATTTTCAATTGGCTTCAAGTCGGGGCTCTGACTGGGCCACTCAAGGACATTCACAGAGTTGTCCCGTAGCCACTTCTTTGTTATCTTGGCTGTGTGCTTAGGGTCATTGTCCTGTTGGAGGATGAATCTTTGCCCTACTCTGAAGTCCATAGCACTCTGAAGTAGGATATCATCAAGGATGTCTCAGTACATTCCTGCATTCATCCTTCCCTCAATCCTGACTAGTCTCCTAGTTCCTGCTGCTGAAAAACATCCCCACACCATGATGCTGCCAACACCCCTCACTGTAGGGATGGTATTGGCCAGGTGATGAGCGGTGCCTGGTTTCCTCCAGACATGACGCTTCCGATTTAGGCCGAAGAGTTCAATCTTTGTTTAATCAGACCAGAGAATTTTGTTTCTTATGGTCTGAGAGTCCTTCAGGTGCCTTTTGGCAAACTCCAGTCAGGCTGTCATGTGCCTTTTACTGAGGAGTGGCTTCCATCTGGCAACTTTACCATATAGGCCTGATTGGTGGAATGCTGCAGAGATGGTTGTTCTTCTGGAAGGTTCTCCTCTTGCCACAGAGAAACGCTGGAGCTCTGTCAGAGTGCCCATTTGGGTTCTTGGTCACCTCCCTGACCAAGGCCCTTTTTCCCCGATCGCTCAGTTTGGCCGGATGGCCCAATCAACTGAATTTACCACAGGTAGACTCCGATCAAGTTGTAGAAACATCTTAAAGAGGATCAGTGGAAACAGGATATACCTGAGCTCAATTCTGAGTATCATGGCAAAGGCTTTGAATACTTATGTACAAGTGAGTTTTTTTATTTTTAATAAATTTTGAAGAAAATAATTTAATCAATTTTGGAATAAGGCTATAAAATAACAAAATGTAAAAAGTGAAGCGCTGTGAATACTTTCTGGATGCACCGTATGTCTTTAGCTGTTTTCTTACACTTAAACCAGGATATCATTTTGGCAAAGTAAAGAAAAATGCCACAGGATCACTCCCCCCAAAGACAGAATCACAGCATTTATCATGCCATGTCGTTTTGACTACATTTGAACTTAACAGCTTTAATTAGTTGTAGGAGAAAGAATTCTTCACTTTTGTTTAGTTTATCAAAAAGCACGGTTCCTGAGAAAGCTAGCAATATACACAAACCCTTGAAGTCAGCACCAAACTGGCAGGAAGTCTCTGCTGAGCAATTTTACATGAGCGCTTTTCCCGCCATTGTTTCATGTTTGCTACAATGACAGATGAGAGCATCTCTGAAACAATGCCACCCATGTGACAGGATCAAATTGTTTCCATCCCATAGATCACCACCCATTTATATATGGATCATTGGCTCAATGTTGAGCTATGAGGTCACTATAAAAAAAAAAAACACTGAAACCTGCCATATGCCATGGCACTAAACCCTAATCCTGGTGTATGTTAGCAGGTACACTTTGTGTAAGGGCAGTGAACTCCATGTGCCATATCTATTTGCTTTTGCCTTATGGGGAACAGAGCACAAATTGACACAAGGAACATATACCCAAAGCAAAAACACATAATGCAAATCCACACGGCAAGGTTTTCAAATGAAAATGTTTTTGAAGAGCAAGATTTATTTCCTCGAAACACTGCCATTTTAGTGATACAAAAAAAAAAGTGGTGTAGTAGTGAATATTCTATGGCATTACATGTATTATCTGGCTGTCCAGCTACAAGTCCAATATGATGCTTCCTAGAAAGGCCATTGGCCTACATTCATACAAAAGCCTGTGGTTTTTTTTTTTTTTAAAGCATAAAATACCACCAGCAGACATCAATGCTAGTATAAGTGCCAGGATGTTTGCTCACCACCAACAGAGTAAGGTGTTGAAGACACTATGGACCGCTTCCCCAAGCACCAGGCTCATTTATGCCTAAGGAAGGGGTCCATCGCATCTCTGATGCATTGCTGTATTAGGTGGTGAGTAAACGTCCTGCTGCCTATACTAGCTTTACAGTGTGCTGGTGATACTTCACGAATTTGATGTTTAGGCTAGTACTATCGGTGTTGAAATTGTGGGCTTTTTTTTTTCCTGTTGAGTCACTATTGTTTTCAGAGTGGGCACCAAGCCACTGAAATGCATGGCCCAAATGCTGCAAGCAATGTTGAGTGAGCAAGTAAATGTCCACTGAGCTGTTCATCTTAGTTTGCTATTTGGCACTGAAACATTTTCCTAGCACCCCTTTTACTACCTGTGTAAATGTATTCCTATGGCTTTGTTCTTATTCTAAAGCTGTTTGGGGGGGGGGGGGGGGGCTTTTGGAGGCGGTAACCATAGTAACCATAAGTTATTGGGTTTGCCAGTATTTGTAAGCCTTTATCATTCTTTACTACAAGAATGTATTCAAACCAGTAAATGTCTAAAGATGTAGCACCAAATCTTTTTTTTTTTTTTTGGCAGGCCTGCCTTGTACCCATAAAGCCAACAATGAAATCTATAGTTTCTTTCTCATGTTCACTGAGAGTCTGTAAAAATGTGCTGCCATGTGAAGGCCTACTGACCCGACTAAACTTTGAGGAGCATGACCAATGAGAAATGTGTAGTGGAATGTTTGCAATGTCTGTTCTATATACAGTTTTCCAAATGACATCCCTATTCTCAGGTCAGTGGTTGCTCCATTGTGAATGGACAGCTGATAAACGATTAGTGAATTGGTTTGCTAGATCATCTCAAGAAGTTCTGATTTGTTTGATTCGGCAAACTATATGTATATAAATTTGCCCAATCAGCAGGAAATCAGAATCCATGACTAACACTTTCTTAGGTTCATAAATGGCAAATCAAAAAGTGGTAAAACTAACGACTTCTTGCTATATTTCATCATTAGTAATTCATTCTCTGATGAACCAGCATTTTTCTTTTTTTTTTCAAATTTCTGGAAACTGGCAACAAAGCATTTCTCCCTCAAAGTAAAACAATAGGTAACACTTTTTTTTTTTTTTTTTTATATATAAATTTTAAATAGAGTAAGGGATGGTTATAACCCCTGTATGGTTTATTTTTGCCCTCTTTATCCCATTCGGGAGACTTACCTATACTTCCTGTCCCGCAGCCGAAACAAGAAGCGAGAGGAAATCCCTGCAAATTAAAGGAATCTCTTGGGGATTCCCAAGTCACCAGAACTAGTATCCCTATTGGAAGATTTATCCTCTCTTACTTTTCTAGGGACAACCCAAAATTTGGGATTTTCTTTTTCTTTTAATGATAATGGTAAACCGGACAAATAGAGAGGGTAAATCACCCTGATAGGGAAACAGACATAAATAAAAACTGAGAGGTGTTGTTATTCCTCTAACCAAAACTAAAAAAAAAAAGCTTTGCCTTTAGTTATAATACCTACACAGGGCTCTCTTCTGTCATTTACTCACCTGATTGGCGGGTTCTAGCCATAAATTATGGCCAGGACCCGCTGATCGGCATGTGCTCTAGTGAATGCATGCACCCCCTACCCGGAAACGCCATTTATGTATATATGAGTGATCCTGCGCAGCTGAGCTGCACTGTAACAGTAAAGCTACAGCAAACGGTTGGCAAGTGGTTGAAGTGCAGCTGTACCTTTTTTTTTTATATAAGCATCTTTCTACGTGAGATCGAATACAAAACATAAAAGCTTTTATGCAATGAGGTTCTCTTTTTACATTTCCCTGCTTTTGGCTGTGCCAGACAATGTTTATTCTCTATTTCTTCATCTGGCTGCTGTGCTCCAGCGTCCAGGCGCATATACTGTACATGCTCCATAGAGGGTAGGTCAAACTCGGCTATCCTATTTTTCGCTATGAAGAGTATTTACTGCCTGCACTCTGGAGTACAAGCTCTAGAAAGAAATTTAAAAAGCATCTGCCTGGCACAGCCAAAAGCCGCACAGTGTACAGGGGGACTGCACTGCCTCTGAGGTTTTGTATAGTATTTTAGGGGGGTGGGGGACACAGTGATAATTGTATATAAAGGTACAGCTCTCCTTTTAAACCACACAGAATTGGTACCAGGTACATTAACAAAATAGAAGAGCATTATGTATATAACTTGCGCATCTTCTATGTCAGTATTAGTATGTTAATAGAGTATTTATAATACATATGCAATGCAAGCATGTATTGTACAGCATAACCTATACTGCGACAAATGAAAAATCTTGTTTTACAAATGAAAATTTAGCACTTTAATTAGTAAACTGTACATTGCTTTAAAATTTGTTATACATGAGTACTATACCTGAGAACATACTGTAAAATTAGATATTTGATTGTACAGGTGAACATTTATTGGGTTTGGTAACAGTCATTTCAAAATAAATATTTGTTATGTGCTAGATATCCTTTCATATGTATATACAATAAATGCAAATGTTCTTGTTCAAGATTGTTAAGAAAAACAAGGTTGTTCTTGTTAAGAAAAAAAAAAGAACAGTGATGGCTTTTTAATGAGGTTTTTGTTAATAAAACATATTCATGTTTTATTACAAGGTTTGGTTTTACATAGTGTTTTTTTCTTTTAGTATAATGGATATTACTGAGGTAGAATAAGGTGGTTGAGACAGTTTAACAAAAATGCACCACACACCTCTTTATATAAAACATAATGTATGCACAGACTTCAGATCATGAGCAGAGGTGTCTGCAGGACTTACAGTGCATGCTTGGTAAAAGTTCAGTTCTATTTTCTAGAGTAGTAAGAAATGGCAGTGCAGAGCTCTGGAATGTATGGTATGTAACAGTAGAAAAGTGCAGGGTAGTCAGTGAGCAGTATGTAGTGGCAGAGCAGTCAGTGAGCAGTATGTTCTGGTGGGGTAGTCAGTGAGCAGTATGTAGTGGCAGAGCAGTCAGTGAGCAGTATGTTGTGGTGGGGTAGTCAGTGAGCAGTATGTTGTGGTGGGGTAGTCAGTGAGCAGTATGTTGTGCCAGAGCAGTCAGTGAGCAGTATGTTGTGGTGGGGTAGTCAGTGAGCAGTATGTAGTGGCAGAGCAGTCAGTGAGCAGTGTGTTGTGGTGGGGTACTCAGTGAGCAGTATGTTGTGGTAGGGTAGTTCAGTGAGCAGTATGTAGTGGCAGAGCAGTCAGTGAGCAGTATGTTGTGGTGGGGTAGTCAGTGAGCAGTATGTTGTGGTGGGGTAGTCAGTGAGCAGTATGTTGTGCCAGAGCAGTCAGTGAGCAGTATGTTGTGGTGGGGTAGTCAGTGAGCAGTATGTAGTGGCAGAGCAGTCAGTGAGCAGTGTGTTGTGGTGGGGTACTCAGTGAGCAGTATGTTGTGGTAGGGTAGTTCAGTGAGCAGTATGTAGTGGCAGGGTAGTCAGTGAAAAGTATATAGTGGTAGGGTAGTCAGTGAGCAGTATGTAGTGGCTGGATAGTCACTGAGCAGTTTGTAGTGGCAGAGCAGTCAGTGAAAAGTATATAGTGGCACAGCAGTCAGTGAAACATATATAGTGTTAGGGCAGTCAGTGAGCAGTATGTTGTTGGGAGGATAGGCAGTGAGCAGTACTTACTGACAGGGAAGTCAGTGAGCAGTATGTTGTGAAAGGGTAGGCAGTGAGCAATGTTGTAAGACAGTCAGTGAATAGTATGTAGTTGCAGGGCAGTCAGTAAACATTGTCGTTATAAGGCAGTCAGTAGGCAGTATGAAGTGGCAGAAATGAGCAGTCAAAAAACTCATTTGAGATGTTTCCCCAATGTTGCATTAGGCTTTTACTTTTAACATAATTGTGTGTTTGTTTTGGGCATAAATTGTTCAACTTCATTAAACGAAATTCCATATTTTAATAAATCTGCATATTGATAATCTTGTTACATATTTGGATTCTATATATTCCAGAAGAAAGGCTGAGTTTTTAAGGTTTTTTTTATTATACCAATTGTTACGAAAAGTAAAAGGGTATATACATACATTATTTTTTCTGATGTGTTTTGTTACTAATAAGTATGATCAAAACCTTACAAAGAAAATCAAACTAAAAGTCACTGCACAGCAAAAAAAGAAAAAAAGGTACCCAACTTTCCCTATACTAAGCAACTGAACACAGAAGATGTATTCACATAAATCAAATAACAAAAAATGTAAAACAATTTTTGTGTAGCGCTTTGAGTAAAACCAACAACTAAAATATAATCATAGTGAATTGTTGAAACTAAAGTCTACCTCTTCACAGTGATTTATAATCAAGAGATAAAAATGGGTTTTCTCTTTCATTCATTGACGGACACGGCTCCTGATCTTCTTAATCATTGGGTTATACTACAGGAGTAAGACACTAAGCAGAAAAAAAGTCTGGCTACGCTTATGGGCAGTCCCAGGGGGTATACTCCCTCTCTCTGCCATAAGTACTCTGTTTTTTTAAAGTAAAAGTAAGGACCTAGTTCCTTGCTGGAAATTTTTATTTTTAGATAGAATTTTTTTCTCCTGGATTTTTTCCTGTGAGTTCTACAATCAGTTGCCGGATTGGACAAATGGCTGGATAATCTAGATCCAGTAGTCACCCCCAGTCTGGCCAGCGAGCGCACGCAGACCTCAGCTCCGCACTAGGTCGACCGCAACATAGCCCCACTGGACGGAGGCTGGCCTGCAAGTTAAAATCCTCGAAAGGTCGCATGTGACTGGGTCTCGGCCCTAGTCGCAGCGTTCCTCCTGGCCGACAGCCACTCATTTCGATGGAGAGGAGGTTCTGTCTGGAGCGGTGCCCGCCTGGTTCTTGGTATGGTAAGTAACTGTCCCCCCTCTCCCCCTTGAGGGTTTTGGGGTGGACGTGGGCCCCACCATAGGACGGTCAGACCCCTGGGTTCCCCTCCTTCCCATTAGGCACCCCTCTCATTGGTCTAGTGGTCCCTGACGCTTGGACTGTGGGGTGGCCTGGTCCACTGCCTAGGGTGGGGGCGGGGGGGTGCACCGTCGGCGATTGGATGATTGGCTGTGCAGGCTCCTGTCAGGGCCCCCCCTTCCTGCCTGTGCTGTTTTTCTGAGGCCTAGGGATCCTTCCTGGGAGTCTCGTGGGGCTTCCATTTTCTTGTAGCCTGTGTGCTTAATGAACAATGGCCATGTTTGTGTAGCCTGGTGGGCATTTTTCGGTGGTTTGCCATTGAAAATTGCGGCGGCCATGACAGTGGAAGCCTCTGAGCGGTGATTTCGGCGGTGGGAGCCCCTCCTCATCCCCTGGTGCTGACTCCTGCATCTTTTAATTTCCTGATCGCCGTTCGTGCAGTGCAGATTCTCCTGGTAACTGCGGTGCCTGTTTTCTGCGGGGTGGTGAGTCTGGTGGTGGTCCTCTCCCTCTCTACTGCGAATCGATTGGTGCTCTGTGGCTGGCAACCTGGTTAGCTGCCAGAGTGGTGGGGGTTGTCCCTTAGCAGTGTTTTACACTTTTTTGTGGGGTCCCCCTGGTGACTCATGTAGTCTTTGGCTCCCCACCTGATCCACTCTCTGAGGCTGTGGGTCCCTCCGGGTCCAAACCATCCACCGATGCACTGACGGTGATCCTGAAATTCTTGGTGTCCCGAGTGGAGATGGCTTTTGAGCGACGGGCTGGCAAAAAAAGCATCCCCTGCCTCATCTGTTTTATCAGATCCTGAATCTGATTCAGCCGCCGTGGACGTGGGGTCACACTGCTGGGTCTGCAACCACGTGCCCTAAATCCTCAGATAATGAGGAGGATTCCGCCACTTCTGCAACCATGTAGGAAAATGCACTGGTGGACACACTGATTGTAGCTGTGCGTGAGACCTTAAAGATGGAGGATGCAGCTACGGCGGAGGCGCAAGTTCCCTTCGGCATTCACAAGCCACCCAGAGTGGAAAAGGTGTTCAATTTCCCCTTCTATTTTGACAAAATTGTCACTAAATAGTGGGGCTGACCAAAGCATCCCCTTGGGGTCCATAAGCAATTTTGCTAGGCGATACCCCTATGAGGAGTCCCTTCTTAAGAAGTGGACTGTTCCACCGGTTTCCAGATTGAACAAGGCAACCATGATTCCGGTTGAAGAGTCCCTGGCCTTTAAGGACCCGGCTGACAGGAAGGTGGAGGCTGTGGCCCGCAATATGGGATCTACGGGATTATGCGCAGCCGTGCCGCCCAGCCGCAGTAAATGTGCGTGGGGCGGTCGGCAAGTGGTTAAAGGAGAGGAGCGATGGGTAAACAACTGGATCTTCTTGTCCCTTAACAGAAAACCTTGTGAACAGAATACAAGATATTTTGTGGATGGGGAAGGGGGGGGGGGGTCATGAAAGACAGCATCCCTTCACTGTGCTGTGGCTGCATAGTGAATATATTATGTGTCTTCCCAGCACAGGAGGCACTTGGGAGACATGAAAGACTAAGGGCATCAACTGGGCACATGTGACCAGAGCAGGAACAATTTTGACCATAGGCTCGCAACATTGGAGGGAGCTGCATCCATTGGATACAAGTATATATTTGGGGTGGGGAAGGGGGAGCAGTAAGTGCATTTTGTGTAAAAGTTAATTTAATTTTCAAACTACAACTAGCTTCTGACTGGGTATAATTAATGCTGTGTCTTCCACCTATACAATATTTAGTTTTTTTTTTTTAAAGTTCAGTTCTTATTAAAATTTTAAAAGAACTTTTACATCACAATGTACTGATCATATGGCATGCTATGTTTTCTGTTTATGACTTAAACTGGGTGGTAAATGTATTACAGACTGCACATTTTTATCTTCATTAGTGCAAGAATATCCCTTAATGCCAGTGCTCTAGGCATTCTTCCTCTGTCTGTCTCTGAGTGAAGGTGACATACAATTAGGATTCGTTTAGGGAGCATGGCCGTCTATATATAGTTACTCCCCAAGAATTTCAACAGTCAAAACTTCTGGCAATTCAATTTTTGGATACTTTAGGCCAGAGATGGCATACCTTGTCACTCCGGATGTTTTGGAACTACATTTCCCATGATGCTCATGCACTCTGCAGTGTAGTTGAGCATCATGGAAAATGTAATTCCAAAACATCTTGCCATTGGGAGTAGAAAAGGTACCGACGTCAGTGCGAAAAAAACAAAATGCAGTAGCTCAAAACGCTGCCCTGTATAATTCATGCAGTGTCTAAACCATATCAAAAATAAAGTTAATATAAATGTGCAGGCTATAGTGAAGTTGTGCAATATTCTTCCAAAACAATAAGTGCCAAAATCACCAACAGTTGTGGACTCTTACCTATACTGTAAAGCATCAAATGCGCCTGCGTGAGGAATCTCTTGGGATTGCTGAGACTTGTGTTCCCTTTGATCAATCACTCCTTCAATGCATGGCCATGAATCAGAAGGTTTGTGTATTCTCACATAAAAGAAGGAATGGCAAGAGGGGCCCACATAGCGTAATTCCGTTTTATTGTGTAAATATTAAAATTGGTTGCACATACATTAAAAATACTGAGAAAAGAATTAGAAACGCCGGACCGGAAGTCGCACACCAGTGTGTGTTTTACTGGCCAGATATGATGTCACGACTTGTTTGCATCTTATGCGTTTCACCCCTCCCACAGGGCATCTTCAGGGCCTGGAGACATTCTCCTTTGAGCCATCATATTTGCCAATTACAGTACTCCTACGTCACCCAACATGAGTCCTCCCTATACACCCAAGTCACAGGGTAATTCCTCTTCCTCCCACCTCCATGTTAATTGTAAACTGGGTGTCACAATTTTCATGGTATTTGGGGAGATATAATATCTTTTGGTTTCACAATCCAAGCCCTTGTAAGTTGTGAATTTATATCTCAAGGAAAGAAACTATGCCCCATCGTTGGTGCAATTAGAAGAAATTGTGCCTAATCGTTGGTGTCATTGGACCAATTTTTGGTGTAATTAGGAGGAATTGGGGAGGGGGAATTATGCCCCATTGTTGGTTTCAGTGGATTAAATAGTTTCCCAAGGGCCGGATAAAAGTTGGAGACCACTGCTCTAGGCCAACCATTCAGACTGATTGTGAAAACAACACATGAAAACAGTGCAGAACAAGCTTTTAAAGAGCCGTCTCCTGACAATGATGTAATCAGATCTTGATGTCACTGCAGATTGCATGAAGTTTATTATTTTTGAGTTAAAAAAAACGGTAATCCAAAAAAGGAAAAATGAAAACTTTGTACTTTATCAGAATCGCTAAAAAAAACAGACTGAGGTGGCTGTAAAAGGCGGGGGAAACACTGTGTCAAAATGTTTTTTGTTGTGCTAAAAACACAAAGGTGTGTATGAAAAACACACTCATTGTCATCCTTATTCAAGGAGGCAGCATAGAGGATGGCAAAGAAGGAAAAAATGTACAGTAAAACCTTGGATTGAAAGTACCTTGGTTTGAGAGCGTTTTGCAAGACAAGCAACATTTTTTAATAAATTTTGACTTGATAAACAAGTGATGTCTTGATATACAAGAAGTCCCACGTCACAACTGAGTATAAAAGAGAAGAGAGGTACCTCTAAGTGTAGCACTATGGTTACATTTAATGAAGGTACAACATTTAGCAACTCACATGGTTATTGATTAAAACAGGCACATCTAAGTATGCAGGCATCTGGGGTAAAGCTGTCCATATAGACTATCCTCTGCACCGCCATCGACATCATCCTCTCCACACTGTGCCTCGTGAGCACTTCTAGCCTCGCTTTCAGAACACTCTACTGTAGGGTAGTCCTCCTGGTCACGATTGTAGACTGACAGCGGAGAGCCAGCAGTCCGGAAGATGGTCTATGTGGAAAGCTTTACCCCGGATGCCTGCATACTTAGATGTGCCTCTTTTATTCATCAAACATGTGAGTTGTTAAATGTTGTACTTTCATTAAATGTAACCATGCACCTCTCTTCTCTTTTATACACTGTAGCTCCTGCATTTGCTTCTAATCCCCTTGTGGAGGCTGCCATTTGTGGATGGACATTTTATGGTTCCACAACCTATAACATTGCTGTAATCTTTTTATATGGACTATAAACTGAAAGACTTATGAATAAATGGTTGTGGAAGGAAGTTTCCATTATTTCTTCACACTTTGATATGAGTGCTTTGGATTACACGCACGTTTCCGGAACAAATTATGCAAGGTTTTACTGTAGATATAATACCGAGAGAAAAAAAATGCAAGAAACAGAACCTGGTCAAAAATGAAAACTATACTTCCAAAAAAGGGAACTATATTAAAATTGTTTTATTCATAAAAGGAAAAAAACACGGTAAGGAAAAATTATCATTTATAATATTGAGTTATATGCCACTTATAATTTAGACCTTTTGGAATACGTGTGTCAAGCTGAAAAATCCAATAGATTTCTTTCTTACATAGATGAGAGAAATGATCTCCGCTGATGGGATGATCTATATTTTCTACGACCTGAATTCTGAGCCTTCGTGTATCTGAATGATGTTGTGGCCTTAAGTGTCTGGCTAAAGTGGTGTCTTTGTTGGTTTTAACAATAGAAATGTGATCCAGCAGTCTGTCACACAACCGCCTCGTTGATCTGCCCATGTATTGAATGTAACACTCAATACAGATGATAACATATACTACATATTTCCTGACAGACTTGATAGCAGCCTACGTTTGGGGATGCGGATCTTGGGTCCCAGATGGAAACTCTCTGTGACCGCTGTTATGTCCAGGCAGCAGGTGAGAGAGGAAGTACGGACCAACAGTTGGAATTAATGGTGAGATGGGTCCTTAAGGATTCCCTGAGTGAAGTAGGAGTTTGCCATGTCAAAAGTCTGGCCTCAGACCATCCACGCTCTGAGACTAGAGATGCTCAGGGCCAGAACACCCTGGATTCCTCACAGCCAAGCTGTCCTTCGGCTTTTCTTTAAGACATCAATTCGGAGGCAGAAGATCCATATCTGGGCTTTGATTTTGGCCTTGACCCCCCCCCCCCCTGGTCAGGGCAGTAAGAGAAGCTTTAAATTGAGAGGATCCAGCGGTCTCTCCTCCCAAACAGAGAAAGTTCTTTAAGCTACTGAACAAAGAGCGCCTGAATTTCACGTTTCTGGGCGAATTGGGAGAGGTTATTACAGATGGATGGAGTAAGGTGGAGAGAAAAAATTCCATGCTCTTGAAAATGTTGAAGCTCTATCCCTTTAAGGAGGAAGAGGTGAAACACCTGGAGTCTCTGCCACGCTATAGTGGATGTGGCTGTGATGAGACTCGTCAAGCATGTGACCTTTCCGCTGGAAAAAAAAGCATCTTTTATGGACGCTCTGGAAAAACGGATTGATACCGATCTTAAACAAATCTATCTAATGACAGGCATGGCTTGTAAACCAGCCTTAGCCCTAGCAGCAATGTCAATTGCAATGGAGATATGGGCGGACAGCATGGATGAGACCCTTAGGAGTGTCTTGGAGAGGTGGCCATAAGTTTTCCTATTCAGGAGCTGAAGGCGACATCTGCCTTCTTGGGAGAGACTTCCATCGACATCATCCGCCTTGTGGCCTGGGTTATGCTATCCTCTGTCAACGCCAAGCACACCCGCTGGCTTTGGTCCTGGTTAGCTGACCCTGCTTCCAAACGGGTGTGGTGCCGAATTCCGTATTTGAGGGCTCCTCCCTCTTCGGTAACAAGTTGGATAGCGCCAAAACCCCGGCCACGGGTGGTAGGTCGGGGGTTCCTTCCCCAAGACCGGCGCCTGCTAAATCAGAAGCAGGCTCACCCCAGGAAGCAGAATCCAGACTGTGCTAGGGAGGCACGTAGCTACAAGCCTGGCAGAGAGTTTGTGAGAAACTGGAAGTCAAGACCTTCCGGAAATCCCCTAAGGGTGGATCTGCTTGTGACCGGGAGGCCACTAATGGGCCATACACACTATAAGATTTTCTGAAGACTTTTTCCTTTTGACTTACCAAAACCATATAATATGAGGTCAAACCTAAACACTTTCAATTTGTATGCAATCAGGCAGGCCCTTGCACTACATAGAAAAGGTAAATCTGAAGGAAATCTAACCACAAAAGTTGGATAGTGTGTATACAGCTTAAGTCTTTTTGAGATTGGGCCCGCTTAGACATGTCAGGTGCGGGCTCACCTTCTCCACTTTCGACATGTCTGGGCGACCTCAATCTGGGACTCCTGGACCATCTGAACCATTTCTTTGGGATAATCCTGAACCTTCAGCAGCGCTCCCAGGCTCAGGTTCGTCCCCACTTACCTCCCGCTTTTGGCAGGAAAAGGCAGGCGCTTCAGTCCTACGTAGAATCCTTGATAGCTCAGGGTGCCGCTGTTCCCGTCCCGGAGGACGAGCAGGGGCAAGGAGTCTACTCACCTCTTCTTATGGTACAGAAGAAGAATGGTACCTGGAGGCCCATCATAGATCCTATGCATCTAAATCAGTTTATCAAGAAAGAGAGGTTCAAGACGGAGACACTATCCAGCAGTCGGTCCAGCCAGGGGACTGGCTAGTGTCTTTAGACCTAAAGGACGCCTATTTTCATGTCCCTGTAGCAAGAAACTTCCAACAGTTCCTCTGCTTTGCCATCGATCAGACTCATCTACAGTTTACCTGTCTCCCCTTCGGGGCTTTCGACATCGCCTCACACGACAAAAGTCTTGTTGGCGGTTGTAGCCTTAATAAGAGTCAGAGGTGTTTGGCTCCTTTATTAACTAGACGATCTGCTCCTCCTTTCTCAAGACAGGGATCAACTTGTGAAGCACATGGGTCAAGTCATTGCCACTCCAGGAATTTGGGTGGACCC
>NC_138772.1:112559739-112632239 GCF_965119305.1 Pelophylax lessonae
ATCCTGGAGCTTTGGGCAGCATTCCAGGTGCTACAGGCCTTCAGTCATCTAACACGGGGTTGTTCAGTGATGCTCAGATTGGACTCCTACATGAGGAGACGCTGGAACTCGCAGCTTGTCCCCGATACGAGAGGTGGAGCCAATAATGACCTGGGCGCAAAAGAACCTGTCCAACTTATCAGGAACCTATGTCTCCGGAGTCCAGAATGTGCAGGCAGACTTTCTCTCTCGAGCCTGGCTGGTCAACAACAAGTGGGCTCTACACAGGGGAGTCTTCGAGTGGGTCCTGTCCCTGAGGATCTCCCCAGAGTTCGACCTTTTTGTGTCCCCATGCAACAACAAACTAGCAAAGTATTACAAAGTTTTGCAGAGCCTATGCCTTCTCTCTGATTCCGGTTGTTCCTCAATTCCTGCGGCGGCGATAATCACGTACGGGCCCAACAGGCCCAGGTTCCCCCTATTGATGCTGCTCAGTTACTGAGATCTGATTCCTCTTCCTCCCAGACTGGACCTGCTGTCTCAGGGCACTACCCTACATCCATGCCCGGCTCATCTGCACCTGAAGGTTTGGTACTTGGTTCTTGAACGGGGAAGGCTGGAGGCTCTAGGTTGCCCCAAAGAGGTCATCCCTACACTCTTGGATTCCAGAAGCAAGAGCACTAATAGTCTATAAGAGGATATGTTCTAAGTTCACAGACCATTTGTCCACCAGAGTCAGTCTATTGGTTGCACCTGCAGTCCAAGATATCCCGGGCTTCCTACAGTCGGGCCTGGACCTGTCCCTGTGGGTTAGCTCGCTCTGGGTGCAGGTATCCGCTATTTCAGCTTTCATGGGAGTGTTTTGGGCCAGGCATGTGCTGGTCCATCAGTTCTTTAAGAGGGCAGAGAGACTCAGGCCCCAGAGAAAACTGAGATTCCCCGAATGGGATCTCCCACTGGTCCTCGATTTTCTTCTCGTTGCTTTGATCGGAATTGGACAAGCTGCTCTTGATTAAAGACAGTACAGTAAAACAGTTCTCCTGGTGGCTATCACATCAGCAAAGAGGATTTCCGAGATTCACGCTCTGGGCTTGAAAGAGCCTTTTCCAAGTTTCTTCCCAGACAGAGTGGTCCTAATTCCTATGCTTGAGTCAAATCCCAAGATTACCCCTGTTTTTCATGAGAACCAGGAGATTGTTCTTTCTACCTTCAGATCAAGTGAGAATTCCGTCGTCCATCCACTTGATGTGGGCAGTGTTTAGAAGGCACAACGCCCTTTCGACAGTCTAAGTACCTATTTGTTCTCTTCTTTGGGAGAAACAGGGGTGCATGCTTCGTCAAGATCAATTGCTGCGTGGATCAGAGGTGTAACTAGAAACTTCAGGGCTTCCCTTCAAACCTGGGACCCTTTACTCTCGTTGCGGGGCCCTTTATTATGGTCCCGTAGCGGGACCCTTTCACAAGATCTGCAGTGGGCCCCCTTCCTGCCATCTTGGGGCCTCCCCACGGTGGTGGAATGCCAGGGCCAGGTCGCAAGTGTGACCTTTGCGATCCTGGAAGTTCAACCACTGGTGTCAGTACAGGAGGAAAAAGGAGGACAGTGATTTCTCTACATGCTGCCCCAGCCGCCCCTCCTATCCATGTGTACAGGGGAGCCGCACAGGCCCCCTGGAGCATGGGGCCCAGTTGCAATTGCAACCCCTGTAGTTAAGCCCCCGGATTGTGCAGGCCATCCAGTGGGCCTATAAAGTGAAGGGCTCGGTGCCTCCAAAAGCGGTGACAGCGTACTTGACCTAAAGTGTCTCAATATCTTGGGCAGTCTCAAGGCATGTTGCCCCTAAAGTAATCTGCAAGGCAGCCCCCTGGTCTTCTATAAACACTTTCTTGACTCTATCTTCTGTTAACTTTGGTGTACAAGTCCTGTTGGTTGACAGTGTCAATTAAAACTTTTTGTTCAGCATCTGCCCACCTGATTATGTAGGGCGAATTATTACTCAAACGTATACTGCCATGGAGTCTGTCAGGAAAACAGAAAAATGTCTATCAAATACATACTGTAATTTTCCTTTCCTGATGGACTCCATGGCAGCAAGAGTCCCCTCCCAGTTCCTGAGTAGGCTAGTTACAGAACAAGCGTGCTGAATGGGAGCAAAGATTGATGGGAGTGGGGTCCTATAGGGTAGAAGTGAAGGCGGGGCTAAACCCAAATGAATGCTGCCATGGAGGCCATCAGGAAAGGAAAATTATGGTAAATATTTGATAGACAAGTTTCCGCTTTACACTGCTAAAATAAAGAAAAAGGGCATTTTGTTTAGTTTTTTTTTTTTTTTTGTTTTGTTTTATAGTCTAAGGATTGTGAAAAAAAATCCATTGTCAATATCACAAGAAGAATGCCCTGTCTGTCCTTAAAAAAAAACAATATATGTTATACCTTCCTTATTATCTTAAAGTGGAACTTCACCCATAACAACAAAAACAACGTTCTTTAGCAAGGAACAAGCATTCCACATTCCGCAACAATCATGCTACCAAAATTTGTGTGTGCTGTAAATTGTCTCAGCATTGCGCCTGCTTTTTCTTGCTGGAGGCTGCTATTTTGTTGAAGCCCAGAGTGCCAGAACAGCAGTAAATAATAAAGCAGAACTAAACCCATTGATTTATAGGGTTCGAAAAACAGTTACATTTGTGGAATGCTAGGATTGCTAAGTGTCATATTTGCTTGTGTCCTCAACCATCCAACCATCTGTCAAACCATCAAATGGCTGGTGTCATAACTGATCACATGTGCAATACCATGGCAGTTGCAGATCAGACAGAGGCAGCTTCATTGGCTGTAAAGGATAGAAGGATTTATTTCCACTTTAAGGCTGTCAGCAGATTGGCCTCTACAAACTCGGCAGTGCCTAAAAGTGCTGAAAAATGGAGAGTAACTGAGCATGTGCAGAGCAGGGTGAGACAGTGTATTACTGGATTTTAAATCTTATAGGCATTTATTTAAACATAAACATAGCTATACCTGCAAAAGGGGCCAGTCTAAAGTGATCTAGCTAGATCTTTTTTTCTGACTAAAGTTCCACTTTAATCACTTGCTGACCAGCTGCCGTAGTTCTGTTGCAGTAGGTCGGCTCTGTGTCTGCCGGGCACCCGTGATGTCCGTCGGGCACCCGCAATCGTTCCCATGGAGACAGAACAGCGGTCTGTCTATGAAAACACGGCAAACCACTGGTCCCCCCAGAAGTGTCAGGTTTCTGATCTGTCCATCGCCATGTCGCAGTCCCGCTAAAAAAGCTGATCGCCACCATTACTAGTAATAAATAAATAAAAATTACATAAATCTGAATTTTACCAAAAACATTTAGCAGAATACATATTGGCCTAAATTGATGAAAAAAACAGAACATTTATATCAAATACTTACCGTAATTTTCCTTTCCTGATGGACTCCATGGCAGCATACGTATAGGGTTTAGTCCTGCCTCCAAACCTACCCTATAGGACATCCACTCCCATAAATCTTTGCACCTGTTCAGCACACGTGTTCTGTAACTATTCTCCTTAGAAACTGGGAGGGAACTCCTGCTGCCATGGAGTTCATCAGGAAAGGAAAATTACGGTAAGTATTTGATATAAATTTTCAGTTTTCCTGACAGACTCCATGGCAGCATACGTATTGGGAAATAACTCGCCGTACACAAACAGGGCGGGCAGGTGCTGAACAAAAGTTTAATTAACTCTGTCAACTGACAGGACTTGTAAACCAAAATTAACAGAAGAAAGAGCCGCCGGCTCAACACAATAATGAGACAAAAAGGTATTTATGGAAGACCAGGATGCTGCTCTACAAATCACTTCAGGAGCGACATGGCTGGAGACTGCCCAGGAAGTGGAAACACTCCGAGTTGAATGAGCCATAACCACCACTGGAGGAGTCAAGCCCATAGCCCTGTAAACCCATTGAATAGCTTGGATGTTCAAAGAAGAAATAGACCTTGAGGAAGCCCGTAGTCCCTTGTTCTTCCCACTGAAGGTGATGAACAGATATTCTGACTGCCAAAAGTGAACCTAATGGGCCATACACACTATAAGATTTTCTGAAAACTTTTTCCTTTAGACTTACCAAAACCATATAATATGAGGGCAAACCTAAACACTTTCAATTTGTATGCAATCTGGCAGGCCCTTGCATTACATAGAAAAGGTAAATCTGAAGGAAATCTGACCACAAAAGTTGGATAGTGTGTATCCAGCTATAGCTTCCAGATATTGCTTGAGGCAATTTCCCACATCCAGCGGATGGACAGATGAGCCCTCATCCTGCCTAAAGGTAGGCAAAACTATTTCCGAGTTCTCGTGAAAGACAGAGGTAACCTTTGGTCTTGCTTCCAACATAGGGATTAAGACTACCCTGTCTGGAAAAAATGCTAGGAAGGGCTCTTGCGCCCCTAGGGCTCCAATCTCAGAGACTCTCTTTGCAGATGTAATGGTTACCAGGAAAGCGGTCACCAACGTCATCTCCTTGATGGTAAGAGACTCAGCTGTTTTACGGATGCGTTGTGACAGAAAGTCCAGGACTAAAGGGAGATCCCATTTGGGGAATCTTGACTTTTTCTGGGGCCTGAGTCTTACTGCCCCCTTAAAGAATTGTCGTACCAGAGTATGGCTAGCCCAAGAGATGTCAGCAAAAGCTGAAATAGTCGATACCTGGACTCTAAGCGAGCTAACCAAAAGCGGAAGGTCTAGACCAGACTGCAGAAAACTCAACACATCCTGAATTTTGGTGGTGGAATGAGGATTGGACCTAGCAGCCAGATGTGAGGAGAATCTTAACCAGATCCTTTCATACACTCTGTTGGTTGAACTCCGCCTGGCGCTCAGAAGTGTAGAAATAGCTTCTTCAGGGCACCCTAAGGCCTGTAACCTTCCCCTCTCAATAACCAAGCCTTTAGATGTAGCCGAGCTGGACAAGGATGAAGTATGGAGCCTTGAGACAGCAGATCTTGCCTGAGGGGCAGTGGGATCGGATCCCGAACACTGAGGAGTGTTAGAAGAGGGAACCAGGGTCTGTTGGGCCAGAATGGTATGATCCGTGAGGGCGTCCATCCCGAGAGCCTGGGGGTCCCTGAACCTCACATAGTACCTCTGCAACTTGCGGTTGCAAGTCAGGATCCACCTGAAGACTTCTTAGTGGAGAAGACCACTCATTGTTGTCCAACTGCACACGAGATACAAAATCGGCTTGGACATTTTGGACTCCTGGAACATATTCTGTCGACAGGTCGGACAAGTTCTTCTGTGCCCAGGTCATGATCGGTTCCATATCTCGCAGCAAGGACCAACTGCGTGTTCCTCCTTGCTTCCTTATGTAAGCAACCGCCAAGGTGTTGTCCAGCCTGAGCATCACCGGAAGCCCTTCTGTTAAGTGGTGGAAAGCTTGCAGAGCTCGAAGAGCTGCCCATAGCTCCAGAACGTTGGAAACTATTCCCCGAGAGGAAAAGTTCCACCTGCCCTGAGCCACCTCTGAGAGGCAATGAGCACCCCATCCTGTGCTGCCGGCGTCTGAGGTCACCACAATCCATGAGGTTGGCATGAGAGAATGGCATCTCAGAAGATGTTCCTGAGGCAACCACTACGGAAGACTTGCCCTCATGGCCGGGGTCAGGAAGATGGACTGATCCAGATGCCAAGTGTCCCACTGTTGAAGGAAGCCTTTCTGGAAGGGTCTCATTCTCCATAATCAATAAAGGGTTTGGTGTAACCAAAAAACTGCGCAAATGGTTCAACCGTGTATATATTGATCAATAAATATAAATATAAAAATTATGATTATGTGAATATATAAATACATATTAAGTTAGAGGAATTGTTTCCTTGTAGTGAGCAGCAACAAAAAAGCAAGGTGCTGAACAATTATTTAAAAGAAGGAAAGTGGCGCGCTAAAACTTAAATATAAAGTGCCTGTGCAGATATTAAACCTTAATTCAAAAATTCATGATTGGTATCAATCAAAAAATCAATCGATCTGTGCTCAACATTATAAAGTGCAAACAGTCCATATGCAGCATCAAACAGTCCACATATCTTTGGTGTCACACAAAGTAGCAGAGACTTGATATTCGTGCAGATTAAGCCTTCACCTCCACACTTCACCCAGTGATCTAGTAAGGTACTCCTTACCGGAAATATATGACCCCTTGATTATAGGGGTCACATAGGCATTATCTCCACTCAGTGCACGATCCTCAGCTCCTCTGTTACACAGTAGGTATTCCAGTATCAAGCCCTTATAGCATAGCTCGGATCAGGTGGCAAACATGGGTGGAATAAAAAGAGACTCTCATGGTGCAGTAAATCTAAACATGTCGCTTTATTTAAAAAGAATTGCACTATTTAATCATTCTCCATAATGCCCACTTCACCATGGGAGCCACGGCGACCATGGTCCCGATGATCCTCAAGCATTGACGAGCTCGGAGGTGAGAAGTTGAGAGGGCATGGAGAATTCTGTCCTGGACCACTGAGACTTTCTCTTCCGGAAGAGACACTGTCGCTCTCGCTGTATTGAACAAGGCCCTGAGATAGACAAGGGACTGGGTGGGAATTAAATGGCTCTTCTCCAAATTCAGCAGCCATCCAAATGTCTGAAGGGTGGACACAACTTAATTCAAGTGCTCAAGTGCTCCAACAACTGATCTCTGTCTTGAGATAAACGAAGAAAGTCGTCCAAATAACGATGAAGGCGGATGCCTCTTGTCCTCAAGACTTTTGAAAGGGTCAGTGGAGATGTGAAAAGCCCGAAGGGGAGACAGGTGAATTGCAGGTGTCAGTGCCCGACAGCAAACCGGAGGTATTTCTGAAATTCCTCTGCAACAGGGACATGAAAATATGTGTCCTTTTAGATCTATGGACACCATCCAGTCTGCTGGTTGGACCGCCTGTTGGATAGATAGAAGTGTCTCCATCTTGAATCTTTCCCTTCTAATATATTGATTTAGAAAAGTCAGATCGATGACGGGTTTCCATGAGCCGTTTTTCTTCTGGACCAGAAAAAGAGAGGAGTAAATTCCCTGGCCGCGCTCGGGCTCTGGCACGGATATGACAGCCCCTTGAGACACCAGAGACTCTACGTAGGAAAGTATTACCTGGCGCTTCTCTCCAGAGGGTGGCAGGGCGGTAGGAAGAAATCTTGATCTTGGTGCTTCGCTGAAAGCTCACTTGTGCCCGGACGAGACTGTCCTGACAGTCCAGGGGTCCTGGGTTGAGGCCGCCCAGACATGCCGGAAGTGTAGCAACCGAGCCCCCACCCGACATGCCTGAGCGGGCC
The DNA here is from genome assembly GCF_965119305.1 of Pelophylax lessonae. Taxonomy (NCBI): domain Eukaryota; kingdom Metazoa; phylum Chordata; class Amphibia; order Anura; family Ranidae; genus Pelophylax; species Pelophylax lessonae. Next base: position 112,567,040 of record NC_138772.1, read on the forward strand.
CAATCCCAAAAGGACTTCGTAGCTTCACGGTCATCAGAAGGAACACTCTTTGAAGGCTTCCGAGAGGATGATTGTCTTGACCTCCAATTGCGACCAAACTCTCTGTAGGTGCGCGCTTCTCTGGTGTGATCTGGAACATACCTCCTGGGCTGCCCCTTCTTTGGGTTGAGAAGGCGTCGATCCTGAGGGAGAAAACCAGACTTGCCGCCCGTAGCCCGGGTTATAGCATCATCCAGCTTATTCCCAAAAAGGGAATACGGCACCAGACCTGCTTGGATGCTGGATCGGCCACCCAGGGGCAGAGCCAAAGAGCCCGCTTTGCTGTCACTGAGGACAACATAACCCTAGCCAGGAGACGGATCAGGTCAGTAGAAGCCTCCCCCAGAAAAGACGAGGCCATCCTAAGTTCCTGAATTGGGGAACTTCTGGCAACCTCCTCCGATACACTCCGAAAGGACTCAGGCACTAAGTCGGACCATAATTCTTTAGCCTTGTACATTGCGGCCAAGGCCGGTTTACAAGCCATTACTGACCTCAGGTAGATCCTCTTAAGGTCGGAGTCTATCCTTCTATCCAGAGGATCCTTAAAGGAGACTGTGTCCTCTAGCGGGAGGGTCACATGTTTGACCAGCCTCATCACCGCCGCATCCACCAAGGGAGGAGATTCTAGGTGTTTTACTTCCTCTTCCTTGAAAGGATACAGCCTGGACATTTTGGAGAGCATGGAATCTTGGACTCTCCACCTTACTCCATTCCTCCATAATTATCTCCCCCAATTCGCCCAGAAAGGGGAAATTAAGACGCTCCTTGCTGAGCTGTTTAAAAAACGTTTTCTGTTTTGGCAGAGTTACAGCCAGATCTTCCCAATTCAGAATCTCTCTGACAGCTTTCACAAGGGAAGGGACGAGGGCAAGCTCAAATCCCAAGCAGGGGTCCTCTACCTCTGAGTCACTGTCCGAAAGGAATGCTGACGGGTGACTGGGATGAGAGGATACAAATTCTTCCCGAGACTGTACTCTTACAGGGGGAGGACTTGGAGGGATCACCTCGGAGCTTTGAGTCTGACGACTCCTAATTCCGCCAGGGAGTCCTTGACGACCCTCTTCACTAGAGCCTCCAGTCGTTGGTCGGAGCTGTCCCTCTCTCCTGCAGCCTGGGAGAAACATTTGTCACACATGGAATTGCCTTCAGGGACTCGGGCGTCACAACCCCAACAACCCGCTCTGTCTGGGTGTCCTGAGAGGCCGGCTGAGGCAGAAGCCTTCCCATGATGCTAGGAGCCCGACGGAGATCTCCGAGCAGATCTTGAAGAAGAGTGCTGGTGATGGGATCTTGAATGACGCTCACTCCTGCATGAGGAGTGTCAAACATCCGACCTGGGGGGGCTATAAACAAAGGAATAAAGCAGACACAGACAGGGAGCCAGAGACATAAATAACGCCCCAATCCCCCCTCTTTAAGCACCCCAACCCCCCAAGCCCTGAGTACCTGCTAAGGGCGGGCTGACCACAGTAGGGCGGAGAGGCTTCCATTCTGGCGCTGACCTGCAGGGATGAGCCAGACAACAGGATCAGAATGAGGAAGAAGAGGGGGGGGAAGGAACTCCCATAACCCTGGGCCCAGTGTACTCACCAGGAACCTGGGTGGGCTTCAGTGTAGAGTGGCAGCAGTGCAGAGTTGCTGACGTCATCCAGCGGCGCAGAAAAACCCTACTGCGCATGCGCCGCACCGCTACTGCGCATGCGTGAACACCAAGCCTCGTTCCCGAGACGCTCGCGCATGCGCAGTAACCAGAAACCGGCAGTCGGTAAGGAAGTGAACGCTGACCGCCCCTGGAGCACTAGCCATCAGGGATGAAGAGGAAAATAAGGTAGAAGACACATAAACCGAGCCCTGAAAAAAACAAAATAGCTGCCATGGAGTAAATAATAACAAAAAAGTACTCACTGACACCAACGAACCATTAGCCACCAGGGATGGATAGGACACATACATCGGAATAGGCCACCCGCAGCAGCTGGGTTCTCTGGCCAAGGCTGCACGTGGAGAATTAGCCCCACTCCATACTCTGCAACAGCTGGGGCTTATTGGAGAAAAACACTCAATACCAGGTTGGCAGAGTCATCCATCTCCTGGGATCCACCGGGTAGGATACAGGTAATCCGTAGGAGGACAAAAAAGGAACACGTGTGCTGAACAGGTGCAAAGATTTGTAGGAGTGGATGTCCTATAGGGTAGGTTTGGAGGCAGGACTAAACCCGATACGTAAGCTGCCATGGAGTCTGTTAGGAAAAATTGATTTTTTAATTTTTTTTTATTGGGAATGTTTTATAGCAGAAAGTAAAAAATATTGGTTTTTTTTTTTTTTTTTTTTTTTCAGAATTGTCGCTCTTTTTTTGTTTATAGCGCAAAAATATAAAAACTGCAGAGGTGATCAAATAACACCAAAAGAAAGCTCTGTTTGTGGGAAAAAAGGACATCAATTTTATTTGGGTAAAGTGTCGCACAACCACACAATTGTCAGTTAAAGTAACGCAGTGCCGTATCGCAAAAAATGGCATGGTCAGGAAGGGGGTAAAACCTTCTGGTCCTTAAGTGGTTAAGTAATGACAAAGATATCACTGAACAAACAGGTCCATAGTAGAATTGTAAAAATTGCTCTGGTCCTTAGGGGGCTGAACAGGTTTGGGAGGTGAAGTGGTTAAAATGATCTGTCGCAAAGTGTAAAAACCTGTTTTGGCATCCATGAGCGCTGCATCCTCCGGACTGAAGAGGACATGGACCTTCCTGCTTGTTATCAGCACTCAGTTCAAAACCCAGCATCTCTGATGGTATGGGTGTGCATTAATGCGTAGGGAATGGGCAGGTTACTCATCTGGAAAGGCACCAACCATGCTGAAAGGTATATCCAGGTTTTAGAGCAGCATATGCTCCCATCCAGATGACGTCTTTTTTCAGGAAAGGCTCTGGATGTGTCAGCAGGACAACGCTAAATCACATACTGCATCTAAGACAAGGGCATGGCTTCATAGTAGAAGAGTCTGGGTGCTTACCTGGCCTGCCTGCAATCCAGACCTTTCACCATATGAAATTATTTGATGTTTCTTAAAACAATAAATCTGGCAAAAAAGACCCAGCACTGTTGAGCAGTTAGAATCCAATATCAAGCAATAATGGGACAACATTCCTCTCCCAAAACTCCAGCAACTGGTCTCCTCAGTTCCCAGACATTTACAGTGTTGGTAACCCTTTCCTGCCGATGCCTCTCGGCCCTTTAAGAGGAGGAGGAGCTGGGCATTTGGGTCATGTGACCGTTGTGATTGGCTGTCACAGCTGTCACATGATGTCACACACTGGTAACTGTGCTGGGACAACACTGGGTAACTGCGTCTTAGCACAGAAAAGTGTTTACATATATACGTACCATCGGCAGGAAGAGGTTACAAGAAAAGGGGATGCCACATCATGGTAAACATGACCCATTCCCAACTTTAGGGCTCTTTCACACGGGCGTTCCGTATGTCCGTAAAACACCCCATCCGTTTGCGGGTGATATACGGACATAATGCATGTCTATGGGATTGCGGATGACCATCCGCTGACATTCGATTTTCGTCCTTTCAGTTCTGTTCCGTTTTTTGGAACGGAACAGAACACTATTTTTGTTCCGTTTACAAAACGGAACGGATGCAAAATCGGATGTCGGCAGTGTCATCCGCTGACATCCGCAATGCCCATAGACTTACATTATGTCCGTATATCATCCGCAAACGGATGGGATGATATGCGGATATACGGAGCGGATGACACAAGTGTCATCCGTGTCCGTGAAAAAAAAAAAAGTGCCGGATCGGATCGCAATACGGTCCGCTCCGTGTGAAAGAGCCCTTATTGAGACGTGTTGCTGCTATTTGTTTTTTACTTAAAATAGTTTTATTGGGGGGAAATGGGGAAATTAGGGTTGTATATCAAACCTATATTCATTCTCTCTCTCTAAACCCATTTTTTTTACTGGTTCCCCCAAAATAGTTACATTCAAAGCATGCTGGGAATAATAACGCATACAGTTGTTTGGGCTCTGAAATGACACGTTATCAAATAGTTGATGTCATATTAAATACAATCATTTCTGTTTGCTTTAGTTGTTTTTAATAATTCTCCTCTAATGAGCTATAGTTTATCTTATATTTAACCACTTTAAGACCGGAAGATTTGACCCCCTTCCTGACCAGGCCCTATTTTGCGATTCAGCACTGCGTTACTTTAACAGACAATTGCGCGGTCATGCGATGCTGTACCCAAAAAAAATTGACGTCCTTTTTCCCACAAATAGAGCTTTCTTTTGGTGGTATTTGATCACCTGTGCGATTTTTATTTTTTGCGCTATAAACAAAAAAAGAGCGACAATTTTTTCACATTCTGCTATATAACTTTCCCAAAAAAAAAATTTAAAAATCAAAATTTTTTTACATTTTAGGCCAATTTGTTTTCTGCTACGTATTGTTGGTAAAAAAAAATCGCAATAAGCGTATTTTGATTGGTTTGCGCAAAAGTTATCACGTTTACTAACTACGGGAAAGATTTATGTCATTTTTTTATTGTTTTGTTTTTTTTTACTAGTTATGGTGACGATCTGCGATTTTTTGTTGGACTGCAACATTGCGGCAGACAGATCGGACCCCTAACTGACATTTTTGACACTTTTGGGGGGACCAGTGACATTACTACAGTAATCAGTGCTATAAATATGCACTGTTACTGTAATAATGACACTGGAAGGGAAGGGGTTAACCCTGTGGCTGATCAAAGGATTAAATGTATGCCTCATGCTTACTGACGTGGGGGGTCTGTGACACAGACAGAGATCGCAGGTTCACTATGCTGAATCCTGTGATCTCTCCCTGTCTGTCACTGAGAAGATCCACCTGCTTTGTTTACATACCACTAGGAGTCCAGGGACGTAAGTCTACGTCGCTGGACCCAGGGGAGCCGCACTGCCGCAGTAGGATTACTGTCGGCTGTCGGCAAGTGGTTAAAGCTGCAAAAAGAACACAAAACCAAAAATATAATATAGGGGGTTTCAGGGGCATACCAAGGGGTCGGCCAGATTGGCGCCCGCCAGGGGTGCAGGCCGAGGGGAGGACGCAAAAAAATTGTAAGTGTTAGCAGTGATTGTTGCGCTCTCCCCACAAACTGCGCCCTGGCGCCCCCAGGCAGCATGCGGCTTCAATCCCGGAGCCCTGTGTCCACTCCAGGCGGCGTCAGTGCGGGCTCTCCGGAGCTCTGTCTCCGTCCACACATGAGGCAGGTCAGCGGTCACATGACCGTGACATCATCAATCGGCTCCAGCGGTGGCAGGCTGTGGATGGGGATTACACTGAGGCTGTCAGAGGAGCCCATACCGCCGACCAGCACCTTCAACCTCCTTTCCACTCCCAGGACCAGCTGACCAGGGGACACCTTTCTCTCTCTCTCTCCCTGTCACCCCCTCTCTCTCTCTCTCTCTCTCCCTGTCACCCCCCTCTCTCTCTCTGTCACCCCCACTCTCATTCTCTCCCTGTCACCCCCACTCTCTCCCTGTCACCCCCCCCCCACTCTCTCCCTGTCACCCTCCTCTCTCTCTCTCCCTGTCACCCCCTCTCTCTCCCTGTCACCCCCTCTTTCTCTATCTCTGTTACCCCCTCTCTCTCCCTGTCACCCCCTCTCTCTCCCTGTCGCCCCCCTCTCTCCCTGTCTCCCCCTCTCTCTCTCCCTGTCGCCCCCTCTCTCTCTCCCTGTCAACCCCCTCCCTCTCTCTCTCTCTCCCTGTCACCCCCTTCTCTCTCTCAAAAATGTCAGTCAGGGGTCCGATCTGTCAGCCACAATGTCGCAGTCCTGCAAAAAAAATCTCAGATCGCCGCCATTACTAGTTAAAAAAAAAAACAATAAAAATGACATAAACCTTTCCCGTAGTTAGTAAACACAATAACTTTTGCGCAAACCAATCAAAATACGCTTATTGTGATTTTTTTTTTAGCAAAAATATGTAGCAGAAAACAAATTGGCCTAAAATGTTAAAAAATTTTGATTTTTACATTTTTTTTTTGAGAATTTCATATAAAAAATGTGAAAAATATTTTTATTTTTTCAAAATTGTCGCTCTTTTTTTGTTTATAGCGCAAAAAGTAAAAATCGCACAGGTGATCAAATACCACCAAAAGAAAGCTCTGTTTGTGGGAAAAAAAAGGACGCCAATTTCATTTGGGTACAGCATCGTACGCCCGTGCAAATGTCCGTTACATTCACGCAGTGCCGAATCGCAAAATAGGGCCTGGTCTATGAGCAGCCAAGGGGCTTAAAGAGGAAGTAAAGCTTCCTCTGCAACTTTTACCTATAGGTAAGCCTATAATAAGGCTTACCTATAGGTACTGTAAATATCTCCTAAACATGTACCGTTTAGGAGATATTTACCTTACATGCAGGCAGTGACATCACTGGCGCATGCGCTCTAAAGGAAAGGCCGCTGGTGCCGTTCCTTTAGAGCCCCGTGCCGTGACCATCGGCTCCCGTGCTCCGGCCAATCAGATGGCTGGATGCCGCGCTCGTTATGTGTTTCTCTTTCAGGTTGAAAAAAAAAAAATGTTAATGGGTTTACAACCTCTTTGAGGGGTTAAGCTATAAACCTAAAACTCCTAGCCAGTGTTAATTTTGGCAGCAAATTTCAATTTAGTTTTAGTCCTAGTCTTAGGACTAAAATGGCATTTTAGTTTTAGTCCCATTTTAGTCTTCTGCAAGTGTTTTAGTTAGTACATTTCAGTCGACTAAAACATCTTATATTTTAGTCGACTAAAACTCATTTTAGTCATCTAAATGGTCATGGTCAGGTCAGAGAGGAGGCCTGTAATGCTGCTGCCTGCAGTCAGTGCAGTGAGTGCACACAGTGCTGCTCAGAGTGCTGGATGGGGGTCTCAGGTTTAAGGGTGGTCTCTGGTCTGACTCTGAACTTAAGTTGTTGAACAGTTGTCACCCCACCCCCCCTTTCTCCCCACTAGCCTGCTATAGTGCTTTCTCCTGCCACTGCGGCATAACATCAGGACAGGCAGTATGGCACTGAGCAGGCTAGCACATAACAATGCAGCTTTCCCCCCCCTAGCCTGCCACATTGCTACTTGATGGTTTCACCCCTTTGGTGAGTGTCACCTGGGACCTTATAGTGACGCCATTGTATTGGGGCAAAGGTACGGAGACTGTTCCACTATAGATGTGTGTCACACTTATAGCCTATGCTTTGTACCTGAAAACTAAACTACTGCTGCTGAATCTGGAGCACAGTGATCACAGCAAGTCGCTTACTCTTCAGCTCCTCCATTCATATAAAGTCTTGCATGCTTTTTAAAGAAGAGCCTGTGCTCTGTGATTGGACAAGGGGAGACTATGTAATTTATATGCCCCTTGTCCAATCACGGAACATCTTATATTCTTTGAAAAGAATACAAACCTTTTTTATGAATGGAGGAACTACAGAGCTAGTGATCGCTGTGCTCCAGCCTCAATTCTCAGTCTCAGTGGCAGAAGTTCACTGCTTACATTACTATCAGGGAGTGCATGAATCTAATAGTTTTCAGATATGAAACAAAAGCCACAAGTGGGACACACATTGGTACCTAACTAAAGCTCCAATACGGTTTTTGCTCAGGGTTCAAGTTTAAAGTGATACTAAACCCACAACAGTAAAACCAGTCTGTATAAGCAGCAAAACTTGCTTGTTATACTCACTGTGGAACCTAAGGGTTAACCCTGCGCATTGTGCAAAAATCCTGTCTTCTCTGATCCTCCCCTTCTTTCACAGTCCCCAATCCATCTCCTGATAGAACAGAGCCTTGAAGGCACTCTGCACATGTTCAGTTTGGTATGTATTGCTAGAGAGTTTTTTTTTTTCTTGGGAGGGTGCATGTGTAATCCACACAGGACCAATTGGCACTGTCCAGACAGAGGGTCAGGGGTTATGCAGCCTCATAGGACAATCAAAGTAGGATGAAAATCCCTCCTACAAGCTTTAACCAGACACTGATAGAAGTCACAAGACTGCTATATACTGCTGATGAGAAAAGGTATTTAGCAGTTTATATTTACTAAAACGATTGCATTTCCATGTTCTGTGTACTGTGGGAGACCAGATATAGTGAATGCAGGGTCCTGGGTTTAGTAACACTTTAACAAGCAATTTTACTTTTAAGAGCTTGCCGGCTTTGTTTGTTCTGAGAAGGTGAATTCTCCTATAGAAAAAGAAAAGGAAATCCAGGAACAATGAGCGTGTAGCCCTTCCCCTTAGAAATATTTCCGATTATGAGATAAGTTACACTCCATGTTATTGTTGAGAAGGAGATTCAATAGAAAATGGGATATTTATTCTTTGCAGAGTTTGGCATAAATTGAAGGGAAAGATACAGTTATTATGTGTAAATGAAATGCTGCTATAATAATTTAATCATCATTACCTTTCTTCTACATTATGATTTTGCCATAAACATTGGGAGCCTGCTTGCACCATATTAATGTTATTAATTCATGACGCTCCAATACACATCTGCATTATACTGTCCCAAAATGCCCAGATGCATATGTTCTATGCATTGCATTGACATACGTTTAAAATTATTGTACAGCATATACACTATATTACCAAAAGTATTGGGACACCTGCCTTTACACACACATTAACTTTAATGACATTCCAGTCTTAGTCCGTAGGGTTCAATATTGAGTTGGCCCACCCTTTGCAGCTATAACAGCTTCAACTCTCCTGGGATGGCTGTCCACAAGGTTTAGGAGTGTGTCTATGGGAATGTTTGACCATTCTTCCAGAAGTGCATTTGTGTGGTCAGGCACTGATGTTTGATGAGAAGGCCTGGTTTGCAGTCTGCACTCTAATTCATCCCAAAGGCGTTCTATCGGGTTGAGGTCAGGACTCCCCCCACCCCAAACTTGCTCATCCATGTCTTTATGGATCTTTCTTTGTGCACTGCTGGTCCAAATCATTTGGTGGAGGGGGGATTATGATGTGGGGTTGTTTTTCAGGGGTTGGGCTTGGCCCCTTAGTTCCAGTGAAGGGAACTCTTAAGGCTTCAGCATACCAATATATTTTGGACAATTTCATGCTTTCCTGTTCCAACATGACTGCACACCATTGCACAAAGCAAGGCCCATAAAGACATGGATGAGCGAGTTTGGGATGGAGGAACTTGACTGGCCTCGACCCGATAGAACATTTTTAGGATGAATTAGAGCAGAGACTGCGAGCAAGTGCCTGACCTCACAAATGTGCTTCTGGAGGAATGGTTAAACATTCCCATAAACACACTCCTAAACCTTGTGGACAGCCTTCCCAGAAGAGTTGAAGCTATAGGGTGGGCCAACTCATTATTGAACCCTACTGACTAAGACTGGGATGCCATTAAAGTTTATCTGGGTGTAAAGGCAGGCATCCCAATACTTTTGGTAATATAGTGTGTATTTTGCATCTGTAGTCATACCAAAAGAAAAAGTGCAAAGCAACTATCTTGAAATTCCAACAGATTTTATTATATCCACAAATGGTACAGAGATTCCAATGCGTTTCGTAGGTCAGAGAATCCCCCTTCATCAGGGCTTTAACCACTTCTGAAGGATTTGCCCCCTTAATGACCAGGCCATTTTTTGCGATATGGCACTGCGTTACTTTAACTGACAATTGTGCGGTCGTGCGACGCTGTTACCAAATAAAATTGATGCCCTTTTTTCCCCACAAGTAGAGCTTTCTTTTAGTTGTATTTGATCACCTGTTTGATTTTGATTTTTTGCGCTATAAACAAAAAAATACAGACAATTGTGAAAGAAAAAAAAAATATTTTATACTTTCTGCTTTATAACATTCCCAATAAAAAAAAAAAAAATAAAATCACATTTTTTCATAATTTTAGGCCAATTTGTATTCTGCTACATATTTTTGGTTAAAAAAATCCCAATAAGTGTATATTGATTGGTTTGCACAAAAGTTATCGCAACTACAAACTAGGGAAAAGATTTGTCATTTTTATTTATTTATTTATTTTTACTAGTAATGGCGGTGATCAGCGATTTTTAGCGGGACTGCGACATTGCGGCAGACAGATCGGACACCTAACTGACATTTTTGACACTTTTGGGGGGATCAGTGACATTACTACAGTAATCAGTGCTAAAAATATGCACTGTTACTGTACTAATGACACTGGCAGGGAAGGGGTTAACACCAAAGGCAATCAAAGGGTTAAATGTGTCCCTAGGGGGTGCTTTCTAACTAGGGGGATGGGCTTTGTGCACAAACACAGAGACTTGTGTTCCTAAAAAAGAGGAACACAGGATCCCTGTGTTCATTACTGACAGAACAGCGGTCTGCTGTGTTTACAACGGCAGACCGCCATTCTGTCTCCACGAGGAGCGATCACAGGTGCCCGGCGGCAATCGCTGATCGGCTTTCTCTGTGGTGAATGGGCACCAAAGTGACATACAGTTATGTCGTTTCACGGGACAGAGCCGACCTGCTGCAGTAAAACTGCGGCGGGCGGTCTTTAAGTGGTTAAACATATATCAAAGTGTCCAATGGACTAAAAGCACAGCAAAACTCCAAGACAAATAAAGTCTTAGCCAGAGCACAAAGCAGTGAATGTTCCTGTATTAGCAGCAGTGCAATGTACCCGTATGTTTTGTATTAGTGGATGTTACAGAAAATCTGCCACTTTGCCCACCCACGTATACCTGTGCTTCACTCCCCTACCAATGTTTGTTTATCGGAGACCTTGGAAACCTTGGTGCCTCCAGGAATGGGGCGGTATATGGCCTTATATTAGGATGCAGTGCTCAGTCAATCAGCAGGCCCTAACAATGTCATGTGGGGAAAGGAACAGGTTAATAACCCTGTATAAGCTCCAACACTGAGCAACATGGAGTTTATACAAGGTTTAGTCCCAAGACATGGAAAGACAGAGCGTGTGAATGTGTGTGTGCGAGGGGGTAAGTATAAGAGTCTTAAGAGCCTTCAAGAGAACTGTGATTTGAATGAGCAATGACACAAATCCCATTTAAAGACAATTACTATCTTCCTGATATTCGGGAAAATAATTTCAGTACAAGGACCAGATGAGGTTTCAGGTGATAAAACCTAAAAGTAGAAGCCATCACAAATGTGGGAGTGCTATTGTGATAAAAACACATCTCTTCCAGCATAGTGATTTCTCTGCTTGCTTGTGTCTGTGTCAGATCTGATTACTCTTTAGCTCTCACCTACACCAGTGCTATCCTGAATGACCCAGAGATTGTGGGATATAAAGTTTATTCAAAGAAAGGGTCAGTTCCTAAATTACATACAGAGATCATGCATTAACTACTTTACAGTGGTGATCGAAAGTTTGGGCACCCCAGGTAAAAATTTGTATTAATGTGCATAAAGAAGCCAAGGAAAGATAGAAAAATCTCCAAAAGGCATCAGATTACAGATTAGACATTATTATAATATGTCAACAAAAGTTAGATTTTATTTCTATCATTGACACTTTCAAAATTACAGAAAACAAAAAAATGGTGTCTGCAAAAGTTTGGGCACCCTGCAGAATTTATAGCATGCACTGCCCCCTTTGCAAGGCTGAGACCTGCCAGTGTCATGGATTGTTCTCAATCATCGTCTGGGAAGACCAGGTGATGTCAATCTCAAAGGTTTTAAATGCTCAGACTCATCTGACCTTGCTTCAACAATCAGCACCATGGGATCTTCTAAGCACTTGTCTAGAAAACTGAAACTGAAAATAGTTGACGCTTACAAAGCTGGAGAAGGCTATAAGAAGATAGCAAAGCGTTTTCAGATGTCAATATCCTCTGTTCGGAATGTAATTAAGAAATGGCAGTCATCAGGAACAGTGGAAGTTAAAGCAAGATCTGGAAGACCAAGAAAAAATATCAGACAGAACAGCTCGTAGGATTGTGAGAAAAACAATTCAAAACCCACGTTTGACTGCACGATCCCTCCAGGAAGATCTGGCAGACACTGGAGTTGTGGTACACTATTCCACTATAAAGAGATACTTGTACAAATATGGTCTTCATGGAAGAGTCATCAGAAGAAAACCTCTTCTATGTCCTCACCACAAAAATCAGTGTTTGAACTTTGCAAATGAACATATAGACAAGCCTGATGCATTTTGGAAACAAGTTCTGTGGACCGATGAGGTTAAAATTGAACTTTTTGGCCGGAATGAGCAAAGGTACGTTTGGAGAAGAAGGGGCACAGAATTTAATGAAAAGAACCTCTGTACAACTGTTAAGCATGGGGGTGGATCAATCATGCTTTGGGGTTGTATTGCAGTCAGTGGCACAGGGATCATCTTACGAGTAGAAGGAAAAATGGATTCAATAAAATTCAGGAAATTTTGGATGGTAACTTGATGCCATCTGTGAAAAAGCTGAAGTTAAAGAGAGGATGGCTTCTACAAATGGATAATGATCCTAAACACACCTCGAAATCCACGGGGGATTACATCAAGAGGCGTAAACTGAAGGTTTTGCCATGACCTTCACAATCTCCTGACCTCAACATAATTGAAAATCTATGGATAGACCTTAAAAGAGCAGTGCGTGACAGACAGCCCAGAAATCTCAAAGAACTGGAAGACTTTTGTGAAAGGGCAAAGAATGGACAAAGATACCTCAAACAAGAATTGAAAGACTCTTGGCTGGCTACAAAAAGCATTTACAAGCTGTGATACTTGCCAAAGGGGGCAGTACAAGATATTAACTCTGCAGGGTGCCCAAACTTTTGCAGATGCCATTTTTTTGTTTTCTGTTATTTTGAAAGTCTAAATGATGGAAATAAAATCTAACTTTTGTTGACATGTTATAAGAATGTCTAATCTGTAATTTGATGCCTTTTGAAGATTTTTCCATCTTTCCTTGGCTTCTTTATGCACATTAATACAAATTTTTACCTGGGGTGCCCAAACTTTCGACCACCACTGTACTTCCGGAAGATTAAGGCTGGCCATCCATGGGTCGAATTTCATATGAATTTTCTTTTGAAAATCAGAAATTTTGTGCATTTTGTAATTCGATGGCGTCACCATTGATTTAGAAATTCGATCAACCAAGCCTTCAATTTTACCCAATATCACTAAAGAAAATAATTTTCGTGGCTGGGAATCTTCCTTTGTTTCCGGGAATTTTCTTTTCTTGCACTCATGCGCATTTCTTTTTCGATTATATTACTCACACGATTCTCCCAGCATTGATTAGAAAATTGTTTACTTTTCAAAAAATTTCTAACATGCTTGATCACTCAAATTCGGTGACCACGCAAAAATCGGCCATTGCTGTGGCCCACTAATGGTGTGAAATATGAACAAAAATTCTTAGATAAGAGTTTCTAAAGAAAATTCTTTAGAAACTCGACCCAGGTATGTCCAGCCTTACTCCTCTTTCTGACCAAACCATTTTTTGCTATACAGCACTGTGTTACTTTACCTGAAAATTGTGCTGTGTCTAATCACAAGCACAGCCAGCGTGCCCCCTACCTGGGGACCTCCCCCAACCAAGGAGAGTCACAAGCGTACATAGACCTTTTTTCTGGTAAGAGGCTGATTTTGCTTTTTTCACTGGAAGTTGAGAGCACAGGTTTTGCAGTTTTGTTACACTGGAAGAGTCTATTTGGATATTATTTTGCACTTACCTTCATCCGCCGGGTAAGGGGGAAATCCACAAGGTGGTGGGAGTCTGCACCTATTATTTGGAATAGCACCTTTGAAAATATATTCATCTTGTTTTGTCACATATATATGATATTATGGCATTTTGGCATTATATATATATGGACTTTTTATTGACTTTGATTTCATACACTCTTCCTTTATTTCATTATTGGAATATATTGTTGTATATCACATTGGTTTATATATGATTTTGCGCACCAATAAGCTGTGGAGAAAAAAAAAAACATGCAGGGAAGAGAAGGAGGGATGCTTTAAAGGGGGAAGGGAGGGACAGCCAAAGTTACAGCCAAAAGAATTGTGATTGTCCTTTAGGTTAATCAATTGAAATAATAAAAAACAATATGATGTTAAAACTTTTGACTTCTTTCTTTAATAACTACATGAAATAAAATAGAGTCGCGCTAAAAGGTAAATTGAAAAACAATATTGTCACATAATAGAGCAGCTATAACTGTAAGTCCCCTCTCAGTTGTAGTTCAGCCTCAGTTCATATACAGTTCATGATGGAAGAATAGGTAGTAAATTTCCACCCTAGTGCATGGTATAACGGACTGCTTGTGAATCCCTCCACCACATATAGCCTCTTACCAGAGAGGAATAGAAGATGCACAATAAGTAGTTATAGGACTACTTCGCCTGTTCCCAGCATATGAGCTCCAGTAAGGTCCGGCCATAGAGAATACACCAACATAGATGGATATACCGTCACTTGAACTGGAAACACTCTCAGAGGGTAGATGTAGATATGGATGGGAAAAGAAGGCAAGACAGGCCCATAGCGTGATACTGTTTCAATAAGCATTTTATTCAAAAAAGCCACATCAAACTCACCGAGTATTAAAACAAGTAGAGCCTGTAGCCACTGCGTGGGCACCGAAGCGGAGCGGGCACTTCCGATTTCCGGGTGTGACGGATGACGCAAGTTCAGCTCCTCCCCGAAGCTTTTAGTCGATAGGACGTTCTCAAGGGGGCGTGAACAAGCGTCGGCGTCACACCCAATAAATGGTAGTAAACAATCAAGCCAATAGCGCGCAGCTGGGACTCCTGGCGTGACCCCTCGCACAGGAAATGACCTAAGCGCTTCAGCATGAAACGCAAACAGCACGCTGTACCTGGAAGTGAAGGCAGTAAATAGCCACAAAGGACTTCAACAGCTATGAGTTCCAAAACGGAACTCACACGGGCTACAAATAACCCAATTAATACCAGGGGAACCGGGATGAATGAATAATCATAGCATCACACCCGAAAACCGGAGAGCTTACCCCGATCAGTGTGGCACAACAGGCTCTAAAACAAATATACATATACATGCAGCACAATTTATGAGCAAATAATAAAAAATAAAAAACACATATAAAATGTAAAATATGATGAATATAAAAACACAATGTACAATACAAAATGCTTAAAATACTATGCAGCAAAAATACATTGACAAGCGCATAAAAAGGGACACAACAGCCATAATTGTCATTAATCAGTCACGATCATATTGAAACGGCTAAAAAGAATATAAAAAAAAAATATAAAAAAAGAAGAACCAAAAGGAAGGGACGGCAGGAAGGGACATCAAAAAAAGTCTTTAAGTGGCAATCCAAATTGGAGAATGGCAGGGGAGAGCCAGCACCATTGTTGACTTTGGCCCCCCCTGCCACATCCCTTATCCGCCCTCCGATAACTCCTAGACCCCAATTTCCTATGTCCCAATTAAGGAACTCTGAGGAGTCTAACTCCCGGGGTAGGGGTAAATCGGGGCGTGGTAAACCAGGTCATGGAAGACGGGGGGGCGGTCGCCATCCTCAGGACTTCCAACCACGTACTCAATATCAGTCTGAACATTCCTATGGGTATGATAGTTATGATGACAACAGATATATCACCCATCACCCCACTGAGTTACCCCCAAGGGGTTATAATAATTATCCCCAGGATAGGAGGGGTTCTGATTATTTAAATTCTCCCAATTGGAGGTCAAGAGGCCCTGATATATTTGAGGGCCCCTCAACAAGTGGATACAACAACTCCAATAAAAAATGTTTTCAAAGGGATCAGCCCAGGCCAAAAAGGGCCATAGATCCAAACGAGGGTCCAGAGGGAGGAGGAAGCTACGACCCAAAAAGGAGAAAGGTGTAGATGAGGCCGGTATCTTTAATTTGAGTGGGGCTCCCCTTTCTAGTGAAGAAAAATTGGTACTTATTAAGGGACTGAAATATGTTCCACCCCGCTCTCTTAATAAATTTGAGGTATTTATGGATGTGCAAAAATTTGTGCCTAAGCTAAATATCCAGCGGCATCTTATCACTAACCCCATACGCAATCTATTACCTAACTCTAGTGGCTTCCAAAATACCACATTGAGAAATGCCTCCCTTTTCAACCCCCCTGGGTCCTTAGTTCCTTCCTTAAGTGTTTTTAAAGAGGTTGTAGGTGCAGATCTTGATCAGATGCGCATCCCTAGACCCACTTTTGATCGGAATTTTAAGATAGGTTTGGATTCCTTGAAAAGTAGACATGACATTGTTGTACGTCTCACTGACAAGGGTGGTGGCTTAGTGGTCCTGGGAAAGGATGCTTATCATTCAGAAATGGTGAACATCCTCTCCGACGGTACCACCTATGCCCCCTTGCAGGTCAATCCAACTCGCAAGTATAAAGCTTCGCTTTTGAAATTAGTGGAGGAAGGCTTTTGTAGTGGGATCCTTAATAAAAAAGAAAAAGCTTTCTTGGTCCCTGTGGCTCCCAGGGTGCCAATCATGTATATTCTACCCAAAATCCATAAGGATCCAGTCCGGCCCACAGGTAGGCTTATCATTAGCGGCTTGGATTCTGTGACCTCTCGAGTGGGTAGATATGTGGACAACTTCCTTCAGCCACTGGTGTCTAGTATGCCTTCATATTTGAAGGATACTACACAGGTGATTAACATCTTGAAGGGAGTTGTATGGGAGGAAGGATGTCTCTTAGTGACAGCTGACGTCACCTCCCTTTACACAGTTATCTCCCACTCTGATGGTATGGAAGCGGTAGAAGATTTTTTGTCCAGGGACTCTCTATTACCTAGGAGGCAGCAGGATTTTATTTTATCTTTGCTTAGTTTTGCTATGAAGCATAACTATTTTTGGTACGGAGGTCAGTACTACCTCCAACAAAGAGGAGTTGCCATGGGGGCAAAATTTGCTCCATCCATGGCTAACTTATTCATGGCCAAATGGGAAGATGATGTCGTCTATTCAAGTGGTGTCCCGGAGCTTCTTCTGTGGAGGCGCTACATAGACGACATCATCCTCCTTTGGAAGGGTGACCTTCCATTTTTGGACCAGTTTATGCGCACTCTAAATGCTAATGTTAGGGGAATAGAGCTCAAATACGTGGCCAGCGAGTTGGAGATCAGCTCCTTGGATCTTCGTATTAGAGTTGAAGGGAACCATCTGATTACTTCTACACACTTTAAAGATACCGACCGCAATGGTTACATTAGCTTGGACAGTTGCCACCATCGTCAGTGGCTCAAGGGAGTGCCTAAAAGCCAGTTTAGGCGTATTAGGCGGAACTGTTCCAGGCTGTGTGACTATTGGGAGGAGGTCAACATCTTGAAGGAACGGTTCGTCTCTAAGGGCTATAACCCTGATGAATTGGATTCCATCGCCAGGGATATTGGTTCCATGGAACGGGAGCATATCCTGGACCCAGCATCTAGACCTTTGGTTCCGGCTGAGCCGTCTGGGACCTCCAGGGCTCCTCCACATTTTTTCACATTTTCACATTTTTTACCAGCTATTCCTCACAGCACTATTTGGTAAAAAAAACTCTTGAGGAAACATTGGAGTGTTCTTAGGAGTGATAGGGTCCTGGGGCCTCTATTACCAGAAGTGCCGGCGATTACCTATAGGGGTTTGCCCCCTTTGAGGTTATCTATTGCACCGAATATTGTGGATCCTCCAAAGAGACCAATTCCCTTTTTCCAGATGAAGGGTTTTTACCCGTGTAGGCGTTGCTCCATCTGTAAAATAAACTCTTTGAAGTGTAGAAAATACACAAATTTTTCTTCTAATGTTACTGGTAGAACCTATGAGGTTGAACATTTTGCCACATGTACAACCAAGAATGTGGTATATCTAATCACATGCTCATGCGGACTCCATTATGTTGGCCGCACCATCCGACCTTTTCATGTACGGATGAACGAGCATGTGGCTAATATTAGAAAGGGATTCCCTAAACATTCCCTCTCAAAGCACTTCGATTTGAAACATGCCAGGGACCCTAGTGGCACCTCTTTCATGGTTATAGACGTACTACAACCCCATTGGAGGGGTTGCCATACCAGGAGGGAGGTGTCGCTGCTTGAGACCAAATGGATTTACCTGCTCAAGGTATATAGGCCTTTTGGCCTGAACATTGAGTGGGACGTCAACGCTTTTTTGAATAACAGCTAGGCTATACCTGCCCATACTGCTTACTATATTTCCGTCCCTTCCTTTTGGTTCTTCTTCTTTTTATATATATTTTTGTTTTTTATATTCTTTTTAGCCGTTTCAATATGATCGTGACTGATTAATGACAATTATGGCTGTTGTGTCCCTTTTTATGCGCTTGTCAATGTATTTTTGCTGCATAGTATTTTAAGCATTTTGTATTGTACATTGTGTTTTTATATTCATCATATTTTACATTTTATATGTGTTTTTTATTTTTTATTTTTTATTATTTGCTCATAAATTGTGCTGCATGTATATGTATATTTGTTTTAGAGCCTGTTGTGCCACACTGATCGGGGTAAGCTCTCCGGTTTTCGGGTGTGATGCTATGATTATTCATTCATCCCGGTTCCCCTGGTATTAATTGGGTTATTTGTAGCCCGTGTGAGTTCCGTTTTGGAACTCATAGCTGTTGAAGTCCTTTGTGGCTATTAACTGCCTTCACTTCCGGGTACAGCGTGCTGTTTGCGTTTCATGCTGAAGCGCTTAGGTCATTTCCTGTGCGAGGGGTCACGCCAGGAGTCCCAGCTGCGCACTATTGGCTTGATTGTTTACTACTATTTATTGGGTGTGACGCCGACGCTTGTTCACGCCCCCTTGAGAACGTCCTATCGACGAAAAGCTTCGGGGAGGAGCTGAACTTGCGTCATCCGTCACACCCGGAAATCGGAAGTGCCCGCTCCGCTTCGGTGCCCACGCAGTGGCTACAGGCTCTACTTGTTTTAATACTCGGTGAGTTTGATGTGGCTTTTTTGAATAAATTGCTTATTGAAACAGTATCACGCTATGGGCCTGTCTTGCCCATCCACCCTCTGAGAGTGTTTCCAGTTTAAGTGACGGTATATCCATCTATGTTGGTGTATTCTCTATGGACGGACCTTACTGGAGCTGATATGCTGGGAACAGGCGAAGTAGTCCTATAACTACTTATTGTGCATCTTCTATTCCTCTCTGGTAAGAGGCTATATGTGGGGGAGGGATTCACAAGCAGTCCGTTATACCATGCACTAGGGTGGAAATTTACTACCTATTCTTCCATCATGAACTGTATATGAACTGAGGCTGAACTACAACTGAGAGGGGACTTACAGTTATAGCTGCTCTATTATGTGACAATATTGTTTTTCAATTTACCTTTTAGCGCGACTCTATTTTATTTCATACTTATCCTACATTCCAGGTGTATGAGTTTGCTGCTCATAAAGGCGCGGGTTTTATTTAATTTTATTATCTTTAATAACTACATAACACAGTACTTGTACTTTTACTTTCAGTACTTGAGTAGCAAGTTTTTTTTTTTAACCACTTAAGCCCCAGAAGATTTTACCCCCTTCCTGACCAGGGGGTATTTTGCGATTCGGCACTGCGTGACTTTAACGGACAATTGCGCGGTCGTGCGACGCTGTATCTAAACGAATTTGGCGTCCTTTTTTCCCACAAACAGAGCTTTCTTTTGGTGGTATTTGATCACCTGTGCGATTTTTTGATCATGCGCTATAAACAAAAAAAGAGCGTAAATTTTGCAAAAATAGCAATATTTTTCACATTTTTTTATATGAAATTCCCCCCCAAAAAAATCTAAAAATCAAAATTTTTTAACATTTTCGGCCAATTTGTTTTATGCTACCTATGTTTGGTAAAAAAAATCGCAAAAAGCGTATTTTGATTGATTTGCGCAAAAGTTATTGCCTTTACTAACAAAGGGAAAGATTTTTGTCATTTTTGTTGTTTTTTTTTTTTAACGCGTAATGGCGGCGATCTGCGATTTTTTTTGCGGTACTGCGACATTGCGGCGGACAGATCGGACCCTTGACTGACATTTTTGACACTTTTGGGGTTACCAGTGACATTTCTACAGTAGTCAGTGCTATTCATATGCACTGTTACTGTAAAAATACACTGGCAGTGAAGGGGTTAACTTTTTTTGAAAGGGAGGGGCTATGTGTGTCCCTAGGGGCGTGCTTTCTACTGTGATTGGCTGTGGCTTCAGATGTATGTAACAGTGATCAACGGTTCTACATACTAGAACCGTATGATCATCCTTCATACACAGGGGAGAATGACAGGCAGCTTGTTTACACAAGCTGCCTGACTTTCTCCCTCTCCCCCGACGATCGCAGAGTGACACGCGCGGGGGGGTCCGTGACCGCGCGGGAGCGCGCCTCCGCGGCGCGCTTGCTCCCTAGACCCTCACAGGCTAGCGACATAGACCTACGTCGCTTTGCCTGTGAGGGGCTGACTGCCAACGTAGATCTACGTTAGGCAGTCGGCAAGTGGTTAAACTACTGGTACCTTTACTTTCAGTACTTGAGTAGCAAAATTTAAAAAAAAACTACTTGCAATACTTAAGTACAAAAAATGTTGAATACTTTAGTACTTCTACTCAAGTCACTTTTTGATCGAGCACTTGTACTTTTACTCAAGTATGGGTTTTGAGTACTTTATACAAGTGTGCTCTGGTCCCATTGAGTACTTAAAAGTGGGGTATGCCTGTATAGAAATGGGTTACATATACAAATGATTGCGTTAAGAGATATATACTATAACTATTTATATATATATATATATATATATATATATACACATACACTGCCTGGCCAAAAAAAGCTCGCCACCAAAAAAAAGGTCATACACTCTAATATTTCGTTGGACTGCCTTTAGCTTTGATTACGGCACGCATTTGCTGTGGCATTGTTTCGATAAGCTTCTGCAATGTCACAAGATTTATTTCCATCCAGTGTTGCATTCATTTTTCACCAAATGATGGGAGAGTCGGACTACTGCACAAAGCCTTCTCCAGCACATCGCAAAGATTCTCAATGGGATTAGGTTCTGGACTCTGTGGTGGCCAATCCATGTGTGAAAATTATGTCTCATGCTCCCTGAACGACTCTTTCACAATTTGAGCCTGATGAATCCTGGCATTGTTACCTTGGAATATGCCCATGCCATCAGGGAAGAAAAAATCCATTGATGGAATACCCTGGTCATTCAGTATATTCAGGTAGTCAGCTGACCTCATTCATTGAGGCAAAGGCAGTAACTATCCAAAAGGAAAGTTACTGCATGCTTAGTTTAATTAGTTGCTCAGTTAATTCCAGGTGGAGACTTTTTTTTGGCCGGAAAGTGTATAAATATATATATATATATATATATATACATATATATATATATATATATATATATATATATATATATATATATATATATATATATATATATATATATATATATATCCATATAGTTTTCTGCTTCTACCTAGATGTGTAATTATTCAGAATATATATAGGTAAAACATTTATTCCTAATCAATATAAGTGCTGCATTAATAATGTATACTCATTAGACAGCGTTACCAGATCTGAACCTTACAGATATATAAATAGAAATATCATATGGATATGTCTGTACCATGAGAAAATGGACATTCTTACAACAAATCATTTATAAGAATAAATTCAGAACAAATATTTCTGCCTTAGGACACACTTGGTGGTACAAAGAGGCAAATGCCTAATCACACAAGAAATTTTTTTATCTGCCTCAACCAATGGAAAGAAGTTCCACCTTCAGGGGTAGGCATATTATAATTTTTATGAGTTTATTGTCCCAAAAATTGAACAAACACACACACCCAGATTCACACATTGACACACTTCACTGCATACACTTTATCCATCATACTTCATACCCTCGTCATCACGCCTCATACTCTGAAATTTTAAGGACGCAAGACACAAGCTCCTTCCTAAACAGCCACCATTTTGGGTAAAGCAGCCATCTTAGGGTACTCTGGTAACGACCATTGTGAGCCAGCAGCCATTTTGGAAGGTTATATGTTTTACTGATTTTGTCATTGATTATTTGAATACTAAATATTGAGTGATCATGATATTTAGATTATATTCCCCAGATGTAACAACCATCATAGATTTTTCTTTAACTTTATTTTTTCTTTTCTAAAATTGTACCTTCTTTGTTTGGCGCTATATTAGTGAACCAGTTTCATGTTTTATGTAGTTTGACTCTCACTCCAACTGCAGAGGAGTAAATCAAATTACTCAAATTGCAGACGTTTTTGTCTGATAATTAATTCTATATTATATGGTTTTTACATAGACTGGGAGAAAATAAACCTTTCATTTCATTAATATTACTGAGCAAAACACATTAACGAGTGTTACAAATAATTTTGTATTTTATGTAAGATTTCGTTTTTATGTCCCCTATACATACAGTATCTCACAAAAGTGAGTACACCCCTCATATTTTTTTTAATATTTTATTCTATCTTTTCATGTGACAACACTGAAGAAATGACAGTTTGCTACAATGTAAAGTAGTGAGAGTACAGCTTGTATAACAGTGTACATTTTGCTGTCCCCTCAAAATAACTAAACCACTGGTAACAAAAGTGAGTACACCCCTAAGCGTAAATGTCAAGATTGGTTCCAAAGTGTCAAAATTTTGTGTGGCCACCATTATTTCCAGCCCTGCCTTAACCCTCTTGGGCATGGAGTTCACCAGAGCTTCACAGGTTGCCACTGGAGTCCTCTTCCACTCCTGAATGACGACATCACAGAGCTGGTGGATGTTAGAGACCTTGCACTCCTCCACCTTCCGTTTGATGATTCCCCACAGAGAGGGCCGTCTTTAAGGCAGGGCAAAAGGGGCAGCTGCCCTGGGCCCCATCATTGTTGTGGGGCCCAAAGCAGCTGCCTCATACTTGCCAACTATCCCTGTTTAAATTCCCTTAAAGTTTTAGTCCCATAGCTGCACAGCTCTGCCCTATTGCCATGTACAGATAACTCACCAGCAGACTCTGTGTTTACCTGTAAATAACCTGCAATGATATGTAAATTGCGTGGCATTAATATGTAAATAGTCATGGATCAGCTGAATTGATATGTAAATAAAGGCAGCATTCATATGTATATCATGACACCCTGAGGTCATATCCACCTTCACTTCTGTTGAATGCTGCCCACTGGGAAGGTAAAGGGGCATGTTTGAAAGTCCTGTCTACAACTGAGGTCATTAAGCCCACCATCAGCCTGTTCTGCAAAGGTAAGCAAATTGGAGGGGGAACCTTTTTTCAAAATACCATGGTGGCACAGCACCCTGAATTTTGGTGGATGTGAATACACACATCTCAGCAGATGCGTGAAGGTGTCATTAACAATTAATGCCACTGCTGTGTACCAGGCAAAGGGCAGCACATTTCTGTGGTGTCAGGAAAGCAATTTTGCATGTTTTCCTGACACAAGAAATGTGAATGCAGGCTAAATGTCTCAGTTACATTGCTGGTCAGTGTAAATCTTCTCATTACATTGGGGCTTGGTGAAAAATCCTTTCATTCACACTAGTGGCCAGTGTAAATGTCCCCCCTTACTTTGGTTGTCAGTGTAACTTCTTCATTACATTGGTGATCAGTGTACATTTCCCTTTACAGTGGTGGTAAATGCAGAATTGCCCTTACATTGGTGGTCAGTGTAAATCCCCCCTAACATTGGTGGTCGGTGTAGAAGTGTGACCTTACATTGGTGGTCAGTACAAATCTTCTCAAAAATGGTTGTCAGTGTAAACTCCCCCTTACATGGAGGTCATTGTATATTCCCCCTTACACTGGTGGTTGGTAAAAATGCTCCTATTACATTGATGTCAGTGTAGAAATCCCTCTTTATATTGGTGGGAGGCGTAAAATCACCCGTTGCATTGTGGTCAGTACAAATTACCTCTCACATTGGTGGTCAGTGTAGAATCCCCCGCTACATACTTGCCAAAGATTTCCTGCTTTGCTCTACATGATTCAGAATTTGCCACAGTGTACTGACTCCTGACTAATCCCATCCCCCCACCACTGTCACTGATCCCATCTACCCCTCAGCATTGCCACTGATCACCCCCCTTCCCCAGCAATGCCACTGATCCCAAGAGTCCTAGTATCCCTAGGAGTTTTCTATCTATTAATGGGTCCCCTCACCTCCCCAGTCCATGGTGTGCAGGCAAGCAACCAATCAGTGAGCAGTAATGATGTGCACTAACCTCTTGCAACCAATTATTGATCGGTAAGGATGTGCAGTAACCTCTAGCAACCAATCAGTGAGCAGTAATAATGTGCAGTAACCTCTAGTAACCAATTAGTGAGTGATAAGGATGTTCAGTAACCTCTAGCAACCAATCAGTGAGCAGTGTTATTGTACAGTAATCTCTAGAAACCAATCAACAAGCAGTAGTCATATGCTGTAACCTCAAGCAAATAAACTGTGAGCCATAGTGTGTGCTGTAACCTTTAGCAGTCAGTCAGTGGGCAGTAATGATACAATCGCAATTGCTGCCTGATCTGATTAAGTAAACTGATTTTGAGTCTAGCTGCAGTTTATTGTATGTATCAGAGAAGGTGGAGAGTGAAATTGCATGGGGGGCCCAAGAAAATGTTTGCCCAGGGTCCAATCAATAATAAAGACGGCCCTGCCCACAGATGCTCAATAGGGTATAGGTCTGGAGACATGATTGGCCAGTCCATCACCTTTACGCTCAGCTTCTTTAGCAAGGCAGTGGTTGTCGTGGAGGTGTGTTTTGGGTTGTTATCATGTTGGAATACTGCCGGTGGCCCAGTCTCCAAAGGGAGGGGACCAAGCTCTGCTTCAGTATGTCACAGTACATGTTGGCATTCATGGTTCCCTTAATGAACTGTAGCTCCTCAGTGTCGGCAGCACTCAGACCATGACACTCCCATCACCATGCTTGACTGTAGGCAAAACACACTTGTCTTTGTGCTCCTCACCTGGTTGCCACCACACACGCCTGATACCATCTGAACTAATACGTTTATCTTGGTCTCATTAGACCACAGGACATGGTTCCAGTAATTAATGTCCTTAGTCTGCTTGTCTTCAGCAAACTGTTTGTGGGCTTTCTTGTGCATTATCTTTAGAAGAGGCTTCCTTCTGGGACAACAGCCATGCAGACCAATTTGATGCAGTGTGCAGCATATGGTCTGAGCACTGACAGGCTGACCCCTCACCCCTTCAACCTCTGCAGCAATGCTGGTAGCACTCATATGTCTATTTCCCAAAGTCAACCTCTAGATATGACACTGAGCACATGCACTCAACTTCTTTGGTCGACCATGGCGAGGTCTGTTCTGAGTGGAACCTGTTCTGTTAAACTGCTGTATGATCTTTGCCACGG
Source organism: Pelophylax lessonae (assembly GCF_965119305.1). NCBI lineage: Eukaryota > Metazoa > Chordata > Amphibia > Anura > Ranidae > Pelophylax > Pelophylax lessonae. Next base: position 112,592,466 of record NC_138772.1, read on the forward strand.
TGCTGCAGCTCAGTTTCAGGGTCTTGGCAATCTTCTTATAGCCTAGGCCAACTTTATGTAGAACAGCAATTCTTTTTTCAGATCCTAAGGGAGTTCTTTGCCATGAGGTGCCATGTTGAACTTCCAGTGACCAGTATGAGAGAGTGAGAGCGATAGCACCAAATTTAACACCCTTAACACCTGAGACCTTGTAACACTAACGAGTCACATTTCACTGGGGAGGAATAATGGCAAACTGGGCCCAATTTGGACATCTTTACTTAGAGGTGTACTCACTTTTGTTGCCAGCAGTTTAGACATTAATGGCTGTGTGTTGAGTTATTTTGAGGGGACAGCAAATTTACACTGTTATACAAGCTATACATGCACTACTTTACATTGTAGCAAAGTGCCATTTCTTCAGTGTTGTCACATGAAAAGATATAATTAAATATATACAAAAATGTGAGGGGTGTACTTACTTTCGTGAATACTGTATCTTAACATCTTGAGTTCTCAAACAAATGTGCCTAAGAACTTTCATCACAGATCATTTAACAGATTCAATTTAGTATGCAACTTGATGTAAAAAAATGGAATAAAGAACAGTGTGCCCTCTGCTGGTCAGCTAGGGTCAATAGATTGCAAGTTAAAAGGGAATGTGGAATCTTTTCAATTTATTTACTTTTTGTCTGTTCTTTTACATAGGCTCTGCTTTCTGCTTTGCATTGTTAAAGAATGGTCGTGTTTTTATGATCCAAGCCTGTAAGTTAACTGATATATCAGACTTGAAGATATTGGATTGGAGCTATATATATATATATATATATATATATATATATATATACATATATGGAATATGTATACTTATTTTGTTCCAAGTTTATATTATATTGGTCCAAACAAACAAAGAAACAAACAAAAATCATACCCCCAATTCAGGCTTAAAGTGGAACTTAACCCATTAATTTAACAACTTAAGCCCCGGAGAATTTGGCTGCTCAAAGACCAGGGCCTATTTTGCAATTCGGCACTGCGTGAATTTAACGGACAATTGCGCGGTCGTGCGACGCTGTACCCAAATTAAATTGACGTCCTTTTTTTCCCACAAACAGAGCTTTCTTTTGGTGGTATTTGATCACCTGTGCGATTTTTTGCTTTTTGCGCTATAAACAAAAAAAAAGCAATAATTTTGAAAAAATAACAATATTTTTCACATTTTTTTTATATGAAATTCCCCCCAAAAAATGTAAAAATCAAAATGTTTTAACATTTTAGGCCAATTTGTTTTCCGCTACATATTTTTGGTGAAAAAATTTGCAATAAGCATATTTTGATTGGTAAACGCAAAAGTTATTGCGTTTACTAACTACGGGAAAGATTTTTGTCATTTTTATTGTTTTTTTTTTAACTAGTAATGGCGGCGATCTGCGATTTTTTTTTTTTCGGGACTGAGACTTTGCGGTGGACAGATCGGACCCTTGATTGACATTTTTGACACTTTTGGGGGGACCAGTGACATTACTACAGTAATCAGTGCTATACATATGCACTGTTACTGTAAAAATGACACTGGCAGGGAAGGGGCTAACTTTATAAGAGAGCAAGGGGTTAAGTGTGTCCCTAGGGGCGTGCTTCTAACTTTAAAGGGGCGTGGCTTTTAATCCTACATAGCAGGACCGTATGATCTCTGCTGTTACACAAGGGAGAATGACATGACATTGTTTACATCAGCCGTCTGCCTTTCTCCCTCTATAATGGACGATCGCGAGTGACCGGCGGACATTGGGTCCGCCGGTCACACGCGCGGGGATCACAGTGAGCGAGCGGGGGTGGGAGGTCGCCCCCTATTGGCTCGCAGGCGAGTGACGTACCCATACGTCACTTTGCCTGCACGGGGCTGACCGCCGCAGTATATGTACTTGCGGCGGTCGGCAAGCGGTTAAATAGGTACGGGGTGGTGCCACTTGGTGACATCACCTGGTGGCACCACCTCTTGTGACGTCACCGACCCAACATGCACCGGTCGGTGATTTCACAAGGGGGCAGTGCGACCAGGTGATGTCACCAGGTGGGCCTGCCCCTTACCTTTTTTAAAACTGTCAAACAGTGAAGCAGGCACTCGTGGACGGAGTGTTTTTTTTTTCGGGCTGGCGGTGCAATGGGCGCTATGATTGACGATGGATCTACACCGGGGGACATTGTTTTGTCTTTTTTTAATAAAGGAATTCTTATAGGGAGGGGGCCAGGATCCTTGTTAAAGGGGGCTTCTAGAATCTGATAATCTGCCCGAAGACCCCCACAACCACAGCCTAGTTTTTGATAAGCTCCCAGGCCGCAGACCCCCTGATCCCCAGATATTGAAAATCCATTAAGATTCCTTCTCTACCCAAATGGCTGGATACGCTTGATGACTTTATCATTAACATGGGGACAAGGTACTGTGGGGTTGGGGGGGCAAAGGGGTGGTTCAGGAGGAAGGGGGGGGCTCACTTGCCTCCCCTCTTTCCTGACCTGCTAGGCTGCATGCATAAGGGTCTGGTATGGATTTTGGGAAGGACCCCACACCGGTTTTTTAAAAACTTTTGGCATGGGGTTTCCCTAAAATTCATACCAGAACCAAAGGTCTGGGCAGGGCAGTAAACGGGCCCCCCATAGCCTTTATATGGCCAATGAGTCATTAAGTTGATCAGCCATGGAAATCTGGTAAGCTGCTGCATTTATTTCATCACTGAGGTGTGCCCTTTCCTCCACTTACATTTGGTGTCACGGGAAGATACCCTCCTTTTTGGATTATCTCGCATGATCTAGGATTTGATTTCAGATCAATCTTTCTTTGGGACTTTAATAATTGGACACTTTTTTCCCCCTTTTTAAATCTACACTATTGTGATCAATAATAATTTTTTCCATTCATTTGGACACTATTTATCATTTTTGTGGTGATCTTTTACTGTCTTTAGCGCTACACTTTATGGTTTTATATTTTTTATTTATATGGCCAATAACTTGCATATAAGCCTTAAAATGGGGACTTTTGATTTTTCAAGTTCGGGTCCCATAGAGTTTAATAGGGTTCGGGGTCCGAACTTTTGCGAAGTTCGAGAGTTTTGGCGTGATTCAAAAACGGGGGCTGTTTGGCCCAACTCTAGAGGTAGAGCATTATAGCTAAAATGGCATTCAAAGGCCATCAAAGATCTATGAAGTCAGAGCTTTGAGGAAGAGATCTGTAAAAACGTTGTAGTTGTAAACAAGTCAGCCAAAGACCCCTAGAACCTGGGTGTATTGTAGTCGGACAAAAGAAAGCAAAGGGTTGTTAGACAAGACATGTCAAAATTGTGGCCAGAAAGATCTATCCTAACCTAATAATGTAAAATAATAAAGTAAAGTCAGCGCCTTACAAATATAGAACAGCAGCTAGCAAACAGTGTGAATATACAAACACCAAAATAACATGTAAAATAAGGTTTTAGCGCTAAAAACGGTGATAAAGGTGACAAATAATGCAAAAATTTAAAATATTGTATGTGGCAATTAAGTTGCAGCGTTAAGTTACAGCGTTTAAACAAACAGTGATTTAAAGTGACAAAATAATAATAATTCAGTCCATAGGAAGTCTTTTAAAATAAATTCACAATTGTGCTGATATTCAGTGCCGGTATATCTAAATAAACAAGGCTGCTCCTCCTGAGGAAGCGTTGTAACGCGAAATGGCAGTAGAGCAGTGCTACATGACAGAGGTCCATGGCCACCAGTTCCATTGTGAGTCTGGTGGCTTTTCATGTAAGTGCTCTTCAGATGTTTGCACTTTTAGGAGATTACCAGATGTTTTTACCAAGTTTTAAAGTTGCTTGTCATGCCTTTGTTTTAAATAAATACTACACTATGGGAAGATTTGTTCTCTCCTATGTCTGCTGATTTACACCTGCTGTGCTGGAGTATTGGAGGAGATATCCTGTGGTGTGAACCCCCTTATGTCTGGCTCCGCTCAAGACCTGATATTACACTAAAACGCAGTAGCTGTCTTGATAAAGCAGCATATCGGTCTGGTGAGTGTGCCTTCCTATTTTTGGTGAAGGATCCCTGGGGGAGAAGTGTTTTTTTTAGATATACCGCCACTGAATATCAGCACAATTGTGGATTTATTTTAAAAGACTTCCTATGGACTGAATTATTATTATTTTGTCACTTTAAATCACTGTTTGTTTAACCACTTGCTACCTGCCCGCCGTCAAATGACGGCAGAGCAGTGTTACTATTGTTCTGGGACGCCGTCATATGATGGCGCACCAGAACAGCCTTTCTCGTGTGCCCCCATGGGCGCGCGGAGCGGCGATTGTGGCCCCCTTTGATCTCGGTAAAGAGTCAATGACATGACTCTTTACCCAAGTGATCGGCTGTGTCCAATCACAGCCGGTCTCATGTAAATGAGGAAGTGCCGTTATTCGGCTCTCCTCGCCTCACACTGTCAGAGTGTGAGGTGAGGAGAGCCGATCAGTGGCTCCTCCTCATAGGGGAGACAAGTACAAGTAATCAGGGCACTGATCATCAGTGCCCTGATTACACCAAATGTAAATAATGTGCCAATTACTGCCCAGCATCAGTGCCCGCCATCAGTGCCCACAATCAGTGCCCATAGTGCTGCCAGTCAGTGCCCATCAGTGCCTGCCTGATAGGCACTGACTGGCAGCACTATGGGCACTGATTGTGGGCACTGATGGTGCTACCCATCAGTGCCACCCGTCAGTGCCCATCAGTGCCACCCGTCAGTGTCCATCAGTGCCACCTGTCAGTGCTGCCTCTCAGTGCCCATCAGTGCCACCTCTCAGTGCCCATCAGTCCCGCCTCTCAGTGCCCATCAGTGCCATCTCTCAGTGCCCATCAGTGCCGCCTATCAGTGCTCATCGTGCCACCTATCAGTGCCACCTATCAGTGTCCATCAGTGCGGCATATTAGTATCTCGTTATCAGTGCCACCTCATCCGTGCCCATAAGTGCCACCTCATCAGTGCCCATCAGTGCCGCCTCATCAGCACACATCAGTGAAGGAGAAAAAATATTTATTTTCAAAATTTACTCACAGAAAATAAGAAAAACTTTTTTTTTTCAAAATGTCTTTTTTTGGTAAGAAATAAAAAACCCAGAGGTGATTAAATACCACCAAAAGAAAGCTCTATTTGTGTGATAAAATGATAAAAATGTCATATGTGTACAGTGTAGCATGACTGTGCGATTGTCATTCAAAATGTGAGAGCACTGAAAGCTGAAAATTGGCCTGGGCAGGAAGGGGGTGAAAGTGCTCTTTAGGCAAGTGGTTAAACGCTCCAACTTAATTGCCACATACAATGTTTTACATTTTTGGATTATTTGTCACCTTTATCACAGTTTTTAGCGCTACAACCTTATTTTACACACTAACCTAATAATGGAGCAGATTGTAAGCCAATAGGGAACGCAGGGTTTTTTCAAGCTTTTTTTCCCCTTTATTGTCATTTGATGATTGCCAGTAACACACCTCCTGTCTTACCTCGGCTACATCTGCTTCTCCACCATATCTATGGAGTAGCAATGTAGCCACCCTTGGATAGCAGTATTGTTAATCAGGGGAGAGGGTAGTATTACATGGAATAATGGATTCAGATTGACTTTACATAAGCAACTAACAGTTTAAAGCTGAACTCCAGCTTACACTTCATAAGCAGTTATAGCAAAAGTTTTTTTCTTTTTGCTATAAAAGTTTTACATAAAAAAATTAAATTAAAACTGACCATTGTAAGCACTGTGACAGACCCAACCAGGACAGGGGCTTTCGAAGAGGACCAGAGACAAGCCTCCTACCCACTGATTATGGCACATGAAGAAAGCAGATCATTCTATGATAATGGGCGACCACTTAATGGACGCTGAGAGCATGGTTTGGTTTACATCTCTAAATAAGAACAATAAAGCTTCCTATCTGGAGTGGACGGAAAGAGGTAATATTAATCTTTTATAGATTAATGGGGGAATATGATGGCCCTCCTGCAGACTGGGTTGGAGAGGCTCCTTCAAATGAGACAGAAATATTTATCAATATCCCTTAAGAAATCTATGAAGATAAATGAATTCCACCTTTTCAGACTGCTGGAATATTGTAGGAGGTTTCCTCATAGACTGCTGTAGACTTTTTGCCGGATAGTCTGAGGTGGGGTGGGGTTTGTTATGTGTTTATTGTTAAGTAGGTCTTTCCTGATGTTCTATTGTTTCTCTCTGTCTGAGCATCTCTTAGAGATGAGATTAACTGTGTGACCACTTTAACTTGTTACCAAATTATTATATTTTATGTGTTCATACTTATGCAATGTATATTGTACAGTGCTTTTTTTTCAGGGTTGTAGGTGCGAAATGGTCTGTCATCTAGGCTGGGTTAAGTGCCTAGTTAATTAGCTTTTGTTAATTATATCACTGTCAGCTATTAGTTGCTCGAGGTGGATTAGCAAATTTCATGTTGGCTGTTCTTTAGTTATGTTAATTATATACTTGTATACAGTTTCATTTGCATACAATAATGTGATCAGGCTCATCTGATTGTGTGGTATATAAATTCTGTTTGAGTTTTCAATAAACACTTTTTTTAAATGTTTTTTACCACCCTACGCTGGTGTCCAAACCAGTTACTGGGTGGGATGCGGGATCTGGTATTGTTCCGTTACTGGGAAGGGAAGCTTATACAATGGATATACTCCTCTTGAGTATCGGGGTCCATCACATTGGTGGCAAGTGGTGGGAGAGATAGTGCTTCCTTGCTGTGAACACATCCAAAACCTCCACCGGTATCTGAGGTCCAGTTAACAGAAGAGGAGAGGTACGGATACCAGCCTCAATGAAAGAGGAATGGAATGGAAGAGGAATTCATAAGGAGAGTGCAAGAGATGCAGATGAAGCACAGAGGACCAGTGCCAACGCAGGTCCTGCTGGGATGGTATGATTCTGTCTGCCGGCAACTCTGGAAGGAAGAGCTGGACCAAGAGCAGAGTTGCCAGGAAAAAATGATCTTCTCCACCCAGGTAAGGTACTGGTTGCAGTATGGATTACAGGCGTTTTTCGGAAAAAGGAGTAGACAGCTGAGTTAGGCAGGCTGGTCTGGATAGAAATACAGCTGGACGAGAGCTGCAGAGCCCTCCAGTGGCATGTAGCCCAAGCACGCCCTTGAACAGCAGTCAACAGCCCAATGGAAGGCTTTGGCTATGGCAGCCTGGGGCTGTTGTACGGTCAGCCGTTGGGGGACCCTGACTTTGGGAGCGAGCTGGAGTGGTGGTTGGAGGAAATCATGGATTACAGAGAACAGATGCTGAAGATGTTGGAAATAGGCTGGGCACTGGAAGATATGGAGTTTCTGGCCATTCAGGAATGGGAGCTGGAGATCACCTACAGATGGCTGCTAGACTCTGCTCAGCAGCAGGGCAGGGCTCCCTTTACCTGGGACTATCCAGAAGTACCAGCCGACAGTCCTGAAATCCCAGCTAAAGTTTCAGCAATAGGGCAGAGTAACAATGTGTCTTAATCACATTCACCTCCATATATGGAAGTGGAGCTCTTATGGAGGATGCAGCAAGTTTTAAATCATCTTGATGAACCTGTTTTTTCACAGGATGAGCTTGGATGAAGGAATGCGTCTGTCCAGCAGCCAGATAATGGTACGGGAGATGGAGCATGGGGCTGGTTGGTAAGTAGTGACTGGAAATCCCCTTGCCTTTTTGATCTGCATTTGCCCTTCCAGTGCTCCTTACTGTTAAGACCAGTTTTAGGTGGGGGAGGTGACCACTTTTTGCAATATTATTTATATTGGTCAGGCAACACACTGACACCTTTGCTGCCATTGTACAATGTGTTGGGTGTTCAGTGTGCCCTGCGCCTTTAAGGAGGGGTGGGCTCCCTCCAGTCACCTGTCCTCCATCTATTCATCAGAATACATGTGCTCTCACTGTGGAGACTCTTTAAAGGTAGAGTTAGGGTCTGCAGATATCAGGGTGCCTTGCCATGGCCTGCAGCTTACGCATGTATTTGCAAATGTGTGCAACTAAACCCCTGCTTTTAACGCATACTGTTAGACAGGTTAATTCGGTTGATCACTGGCTGGTAAGTAGTGACTGGAAATCCCCTTACTTTTTTGATCATCTCCCCAGCAGCAGTTAAAGAACTTGGGAGAAGAGGAAGCTATTCTCACTCCCCAGCCACAGAAAGCATGGATTTAATTGACTTTTCATTGAAGGGTATAACATTTACTGAGATTCCAACTGAAGTGCTGACAACAGTGTGGAGCTCTGCTAGCCTCTGCCCAGCACCGGTAACATCTTCTGGGTTCCAGGGACAGGAGACGGTAAACCTCTATCCCCAGAAACCAGTTCCAGAGACAAGGGATTTAATAGACTTTTCTGCTTAGGGGGAACAACCCAGTGAGCCTCCAGCAGAAGAGCTGGCATCAAGGCATGGCGCTGTTGACTTCTGCATACAACAATTGGTGGCCCTGAAGGATTTGTTCAAAGCCACCCACTTTTCAGTTTACTTCCCAGCAGTACAGCTGGCCTCAGGGCAGAACATCAATGAGCTCTGCCCAGCACCAACAGCAGCTTCAGCATTCCTAGGAGATGAGGCAGCATGCCTTTCTCCAACACCACTGACAGGGACATGAGATTTCTTGTCAGGAGCATTTGTGGAGCAGTTCTGGAAGCCCAGTGTGAGAAGGTGGCGGTCACTCTCCAGCAGCAGATTAACTGTCTGGGAGTGGAGGAAGCTGTCCTCCCTCCCCAACAGTCAGCTGGAAAGAAGGCAACTGTCTCCCCTCCCTAGCAAGGATTTCTGCACCTGGGAGACAGTAGCAGAGAAATGTCATCCCAGTAGCCAGATAAGGGTAAGGGAGATGGAGCAGCTGGCTCCTCTTCCCAGCAGCAGACAGCGCCCCAGAACGGTAAAGGCCACCCAGCTGAAACACTGGCAGCCGGACAGATATTCCACGGCCTCTGTCCCACACCTACTGATGACAACTGTTCCCAGCAGCAAAGAATGGAAATCATGAGGACCGACTATGTGAGTTCACTCTGCCTGACTAATGCATGTCCAGACCAGGTAGAGGTCTGGGACCTTGTTAGTCGACTCTGGATGGGGTAGAAATGTGACAGACCCACCAGGACAGGGGCTTTTGGAGAGGACTAGGGGCAAGCCTCCTACCCACTGATTATGGCCCATGGAGAACGCAGATAATTCAATAATGATGGACAACCACTTCGAGTAATTGTAAAGTCTCATTTTTTGGGGGCACCTGAGCCGAGGCACAGCTCCATATATCCATTCAGACACGGGGCTGCGGTTCGGCCCCCTCTTCTCATTGGCTAACTGACTTTGATTGACAGCAACGGGAGCCTATGGCGCTGCTGCTGTGTCTTAGCCAATGAGAAGGGGAGTCCCATATATCTGAGACAGTCGTGGACATAGATGGATCGAGATGGAGCTCAGGTAAGCATTAGGGGTGGCTGCTGTGCACAGAAGGTTTTTTATCTTAATGCAAAAAGATAAAAAAAACCTTCTGACTTTAAAACCACTTTAATGGAAGCTGAGAGCGTGGTTTGAATTACTTCTCTGAAAAAGGACAATCAAGATTCCTTTCTGGAGTGGATGGAAAGAGGTATTATTATTCTTGTACAGGTTACTGGTCAGAAAGAATATGGTGGCCCTCCTGCAGACTGGGTTGGAGAGGCTCCTTCAAAAGGGACAGAATTATTTATCAACATTATTCCTTAGGAAATCTGTAAAGATAAATGAATTCCTCCTTTTCAGGCTGCTGGAATATTGTAGGTGTTTGTCTCATAGACTGTTGTAGACTTTTTGCCAGGTACTCTGAGGTGGGGGTTGGGTTTGTCATGTGTTTAATAATAAGTAGGTCTTTCCCATTGTTCTATTGTTTCTGTCTGTCTGAGCATCTCTTGGAGATGAGATTAACCTTGTGACCATATTAACTTGTTAACAAATTATTGTGAGATGTTTTGTGTTTATACTTATGACAATGTGTATTGTACAGTACATTGTATTCAGGGCTGTAGGTGCTGTACCATGTACTTGTATAAGAAAGCATCCTGTACTTTTTGTTTGCTTCCTTTGTGTGAAATCCCTGGTGATCCTGCCAGTCCCTCTGCTTTCCTATTAAAAACTGACCTCACTAGGCAGGAGAATACATTGTGGTCAGTTCTCTAGCTATGCTTGGAACTCAGCCTGTTCTCCTCCATTGATCAGATTTGCCCCCTGCATAGCCATCCACTGGGAAGCTCAGTGTGCTGTTGTTTCTCCTCCCCCCAGCTCATATGCAGGTGAGAACAGAGGGAATGTAATCACTTAAAAAAAAGGGAAAAAAGGTATTAATAATGTTTTTTCTATCTCTGTACAAAAAATGTTTTTCCTTGCATTTCTATTTTAAATGGAATGGGTTGTTTTACAAGGTGATCCTTTACAATTACTTTAATTAGCTCATGTTAATTATATCACTGTCAGCTATTAGTTGCTAGAGGTGGATTGGCACAGTTTATGTTGGCTGTTCTTTAGTTATGGTAATTAAATTCCAGTATACAGTTTCCTTTGCATAAGATAATGATATCAGGCTCACCTAAATGTGTGGTATATAAATACTTATGTCTTAGTCTACATTCTTAGTCATATGTTTTTCACCACCCTACGCTGTGTCCAGACTAGTGACTGGGTGGGCTACGGGATCTGGTATTGTTCTGTTACCGGGCAAGGGAAGCTTATACAATGGACACTCTTCTTGAGTACCAGGCTCCATCACAAGCACCCCTGTCAGTGTTAAAGTGGTTTTAAAGCCTAAACATTGTTTACCCCAGTGCTCTCACTGCCCGCTTTCACAGGCAGGGGGAGCAATTGAATCCCACTGTTGTCAGTCAAATCCTGTGATAAAGGGGTGCGGCCAGGGCCAAGCTGTGCTGTCAGTGTGCCCACATACTGTATGTGCCTTGATGGGAAGCAGCTCTTTATGGTGGCACATCGAGAAGAGGAGGAGCCAGGAGTGCTGTCGGGGGACCTGAGATGGGGAGGATCAGGGCCGCTCTGTGCAATTCCATTGCACAAAGCAGGTAAGCCTAAACCTAACTTACAATAACTTTATATAATTTATACCCTTTAATAGGGATGATCGAACGGTTCGGGTCGACCATCGGTTCGACCCGAACATTGGGTGTTCGAAATTCGGCTGAATTCCAAACTTTTTGTGGTAAAAGTTCGGAATTCGGCCACCAGAACCGCCCAAAATGCAATGGGACAGGAACTGGGCTTTAAAAGCCCGTGATTGGCCCAGAAACATCAGTAAAAGCCAATTGAGGGGGCAGGAGTCTGCTAGGAATGTGATTGGAGTGACTACGGGTCCAGAGGCCAATCAGGAGTGAATACGCCCCCCCATACGCCCCCCAGTATATAACATAGCCCCGCCAAACCTCTAGCACTGTAATACAGAGGCTGTGGAAGAGAGTGGAAGCATTTGTGTTTCTCCTGCTGCTTGTAAAGCTCCAGTGTCATTTTACAATTATTAGTGTGAGGAAAGGGATATGCAGTGTAGTTAGGGTACTATATACCACTATAGTTAGATTCAAAAATCTAGTTTTTGTAGGGATAGTATTAAGTGTCAGGGTGACCGTAGTGTAGTTTAGGGTGACCTGACTCTGCCATGTCAGGGTGACCGTAGTGTAGTTTAGGGTGAACTGACTCTGCCATGTCAGGGTGACCGTAGTGTAGTTTAGGGTGAACTGACTCTGCCATGTGAGGGTGACTGAACTCTGCCATGTCAGGGTGACCGTAGTGTAGTTTAGGGTGTACTGACTCTGCCATGTCAGGGTGACTGAACTCTGCCATGTCAGGGTGACCGTTGTGTAGTTTAGGGTGAACTGACTCTGCCATGTCAGGGTGACCGTAGTGTAGTTTAGGGTGACACACACACACACACACATATATATATATATATATATATATATATATATACACATATACACACATACATACACATATACAGTATATATATATATATATATATATACACACACACACACATATATATATATATATATATATATATATATATATATACCCCTATACAGAAGTTTAAAAAAAACGCCCAAAAAACGCCTGAAACAAAAACACCCAGGTGTGAAAAGAGGGTAAACACCATCCCTGCGCTACTGAAATTCTAAGAAAAATAATCTGTTTTTTTCTGGTTCTGGACATGCTACAGAGCTAAAACTTCACAGATATACTTTTTAGACCCCCCAGACACTAAATCCAAAGAAATCTCTTTTTTTTTTTTTCAATAATTTTTTCAATAATTTGCTCTCTATCAAAAACGACAATTTTTAAGAACTTTTTTTTGCCTGATTCATAGTCCCTGGGGCAAGACCCAGAACCTTAGGTACTTTTTAGGGGCATTTATTGGGTTTTAGGGCTTCAAAATGGTGTTTTTTGATTCCAGAAGTTCGGGTCCCATTGATTTCAATGGGGTTCTGGAATCCGAACTGAACTTTCTGGAAATTTGGGTGTTCTGGTCGAACCAAACTTTTAAAAAGTTCGATCATCCCTACCCTTTAACCAGCACCTTTATGAAGTTGAAACACAGCAGTCTTACTGGCTGGATCAGCTGATTATAGAAGGGACTCAAAATCAAAGGCCCCTTTCAGATGGTGCGGAATCTATCAAAGTGGATCTGCTTGCTCAGCAGGGGATCTCTCCACTAATCCCCGCTGAGCAGGCAGATGATAGGTCCCTGTCCACTCCACTAGTGGACACGGACACGGCCTGCTGTTCTCTATGGGGTGGTCAGATGGAAACGGATTGGCTGTCCCTTTCCATCCCATTGTCATCTGATGCAATCTGCCAGATGGATAGGGAACATATCCCCATCCGACTGTTTTTAGCTGACCGGATCGGATGCTGGCGGGTGACAGCTGACATCTGCCGCCCCATAGAGAACAATAGGTGTCCTGATCGGGTCCGCCTTAAAAACAGACAGGTGGACCCGATCGGTCCACTGGTGTGAAAGGGGCCAAAGACTGCTGCTAATACTACTGACAGGCTATTTTATTTGTCACTTTTAATTTTGGCCATAGTTACACTTTAATTCCCAAAGACAACCTATGGATATGATGCTAAGCGCGTGCACTCAACTCCTTTGGTAGACCATGGCGAGGCCTTTTCTGAGTGGAACCTGTCCTGGTAAACTGCTGTATGTTCAGTTTCAGGGTCTTGGCAATCTTCTTATAGCCTAGGCCATCTTTATGTAGAGCAACAGTTCTTTTTTTCAGATCCTCAGAGAGTTCTTTGCCATGAGGTGCCATGAACTTTCAGTGACCAGTAAGAGAGAGTGAGAGCGATAACACCAAATTTAACACACCTGCTCCCCATTCACACCTAAGACCTTGTAATACTAACGAGTCACATGACACTGGGGAGGGAAAATGGCCAATTTTGACATTGTCACTTAGGGGTGTACTCACTTTTGTTACCAGCGGTTTAGACATTAATGGCTGTGTGTTGAGTTATTTTAAGGGGACAGCAGATTTACACTGTTATACAAGCTGTACACTCACTACTTTACATTGTAGCAAAGTGTCATTTCTTCAGTGTTGTCACGGGAAAAGATATAATAAAATATTTACAAAAATGTGAGGGGTGTACTCACTTTTGTGAGATACTGTATGAATGTGAGTTAGAGACCTTAGATTGCAAGCTCCTTGAGCGCAGAGACTGATGTAAATGTATAATATATATGTAAAGCGCTGCGTAAACTGATGACGCTATACAAGTTTACCTAAAATAAATAAATAGGCTCATTCACACCAAATGCAGTGGGGTAAAAACCCACTTTCTGACGCATTTCTGGCACTGAGTTCAAAATTCACTGTCTGTGCGATCAATGTGTAGCACCCTCCTATGTAGGTGCTAAATAGGTAGTGTATTTTATTCTGCCTGCTTATCAGGAGGGTGACAGGTAAAACTTTGTGGCGCTTCTGCTTATCAGGGAGCAGGATTCATAGTTAGGCTGTTGCATGTGTCCAGGGTGTGATTCATCTGGGCTGAGGGAGTGTCCCCACTGCGTCCAATAGGGGAGCCTGTTGGACAGTGGAGGAAACCCAGCCAGTGACACACAGGCTTTTGTGGCTGTCCCAGTGGGTTGGCACAAACAGTGGTGAGTCCTGGGATAGGCTATAAAAGCCAAGGGCACATGTGACAGGGGGTCTTTGGGCGGGAAGCCAAGTTCCAGAAGGAGGGTGACGGCTGTCTCCTCTTCTGCAGCTGTGAAGGTGGTCATAGGCAGTCGGCCTGGTGAACCAAAAAGTGTGGCTGAACCCAGAGGTCCAGTGGAAGCTGACTGTGGAGGTGAAGGCAGAGCAACTCTGGAAAAAGTGTCCATGAGTTCAGGGAAGCTTGCCAAGGGGTCTGCCCAGGAAGGGGACCACTCCAGTGGCTAGAGTCAGCAGATGGGTGTCAGCACACAGGCAGTAAGAGTAAAGGGGGTGCCAAGTTATTAACCCTGAAGAGAGTATTCAAGCGGGAACAGTAACCTTATCTTCTCTTCAGTGGCAAGGTGAAGCAGCAGCCTTGCAGCATTCTACAATCAGTTGTCCTCAGAATTGTGCATAGTTACTAGTTATAGTATCCCACTCATCCCTTCTCCTATCCAAGTTCTAAATAAAATACAAAAAACCAACATCCCCTGGATTGATTATTGACTGAGCCAAGAACTTTCAATGCCGTTTATCTGCTGTCAGTTGCTAAGGGTAACCCAGGGGAATCCAGAAAGTGTAATTCCCAGCAGTCCTCTAGGAGGCAGTGCTCCAAAAATATATATACCTAATGACACCCCAAATGCAGATTGTGTGTGTTTGCCTTCATCAGGTCGCATGTTACCGCAGCACAATGCAATTCAGTTCATTTTTGAAACATAGTGCATGTACTACTTCTTGTGTCATCCAGTGTGATTGTAAACTACTACTAGGAAGTAAACTCTCTCTTTTACTTGTACCTACAGGTAAGTCTATAATAAGGCTAACAAAAACAACACATATAGTGGAGAGGCTGCACACCCCCAATAAGTCATGAGAGAGAAAATGGAGAAAAGGCCCCCAGTGTTTTTTTTTTAGCAGCAATAATGAATGTGGCTATAAATGTATAAAAATATATATGACCTTTATTGAAAAAAAAACATTTTTTTTGGAAAAGATTTAATGTATTAATACATTAAATCTTTTTAAAAAAAAAATGTTTTCAATAAAGATCATTTATATTTCTTATACTGTACATTTATAGTCACATTCATTATTGCTGCTAAAAATTCCCTTGGGGGCCTTTTCTCCATTGTCTATAATAAAGCTTAAAGCGGTAGTATCCCGCTTTTTGACACTTTTACCTACAGGTAAGCCTATAATAAGGCTTACCTATAGGTACAAATAATATCTCCTAAACCGGCACGGTTTAGGAGATATTTGCAGTGCATGCAGCTGCTCACGCGAGCGGCGCATGCGCTCTGAAGGTCCGGGGGGACCTTCAGTTTTCCTAGCCGGCAGCTTGCCGGAAAATCACTCCCGCGCGCATGCGCGGGAGTGACGTCATCGCGGCTCCGGCCAATCACAGAGCCGGAGCCGCCGAACCCGGAAGAGATGCTTCCGGATCATGGCGGCGCCCGCAGCGATGTCCGGGGGTCCGCGTCGGGGCTTCGTTCTAAGGTAAGTAATGCATAATGAGCTAGTATGCGATGCATACTAGCTCATTATGGCTTTGTCTTGCAGGTTTTTTTTTTTTTTTTTCGGGTTTACAACCGCTTTAAGTGGGGTAGGTACACACTATAAGAAAATCGGGCGTACGATTGTCCGATTTTCCTCGTTGTTTCACAGCAAATCGGAATCGATGAAAGAATTTTCTTATGAACATTCGTGCGAAAATTCTCGTATGACAAAGGCTTTTTTTGTTGTTTATTGTTTCTGATCATGCGCAGTCTTTCTTTTTTGTTTTTTCTTGCACAAAAATCATACAAAAACAGTACTGATTAAACAAAAATCGTTAGTTTTTTCCCGTACAACAAACATTTTAGCGTTGTCCCTTGATGAAAATTCTGAATCATCTGCAGAAAGTTCTTTACACACTACGAAAATTCTTTGGACGAAAATATTCACCCGATGTTCTTATAGTGTGTTCAAGCCTTTAGCTGTAAGGTACTGTGAATATCTCCTATACTTGCGCAGTTTAGGAGATATTCAGAGTGCATGCAGCCGATGACATTATCTGCACATGCGTTTTGAAGGTCTGGCTTACCGTGCCGAACCTTCAAAGCACGTGCCGCATACAGGTGCGGGAGTGACGTCATGGCGGCTTCAGCTGCTCACGCCACTGGAGCCCATGAACCCGGAAGAAAGACCGGGGAAGATGTCAGCCGTCTCAGCGGTGTGCCGGCGTGCTGAGACATCTTCATTGTAAGGTATTTCATAATGAGCAAGTATGCGATGCATATTAGCTCAATATGCCTTTGTCTTACAGCCCCGCTCAAGGGGTTACAACCTCTTTAAATTAAAGCGGAGTTCCACGCCCCTTAACCACTTGCCGACTGCCGCAAGTACATATACTGCGGCGGTCAGCCACGGCCAGGCAAAGTGACGTATGGGTACGTCACTAGCCTGTGAGCCAGTAGTGGGCGGGCACGCGCCGCCGGAGGTGCGCTCCCGCCCCGGCTCATTCCCTAACAAGTCCTCGCGTGTGACCGGTGGACCCGATGTCCGCCGGTCACTCGCGACCGTCCGCTGTGAAGGGAGAAAGGCAGGCGGCTAATGTAAACAAAGCCGCCTGTCATTCTTCCCTCTGTAACAGCAGAGATCTAACGGTCCTGCTATGTAGGACCGTAGATCTCTGCTGTTACATGAACAGCCACATCCCTGCACAGTTAGAAGCACGCCCCTAGGGACACACTTAACCCCTCCTTCCCCAATAAAGTTAACCCCTTCCCTGCCAGTGTCATTTTTACAGTAACAGTGCATATGTATAGCACTGATTACACTGGTACCCCCAAAAGTGTCAAAATGTCAGTCAAGGGTCCGATCTGTCCGCCGCAATGTCGCAGTCCCGCAAAAAAAATCGCAGATCGCCGCCATTACTCGTTAAAAAAAAAAAACAACAAAAATGACAAAAATATTTCCCTTCGTTAGTAAACGCAATAACTTTTGCGCAAACCAATCAAAACACGCTTATTGTGATTTTTTTTTTACCAAACATAGGTAGCAGAAAACAAATTGGCCAAAAATGTTAAAAAATTTTGATTTTTACAATTTTTTTGGGAGGAATATCATATAAAAAAATTTGAAAAATATTGTTATTTTTGAAAAATTGTTGCTCTTTTTTTGTTTATAGCGCATGACCAAAAAATCGCACAGTTGATCAAATACCACCAAAAGAAAGCTCTGTTTGTGGGGAAAAAAAGGACATCAATTTTGTTTAGGTACAGCATTGCACGACCGTGCAATTGTCTGTTAAAGTCACGCAGTGCCGAATCGCAGAATAGGCCCTGGTCAGGGAGGGGGTAAAATCTTCCGGAGCTTAAGCGGTTAAAAAAAATTATAAGTCAGCAGCTACAAATACTGTAGCTGCTGACTTTTAAATAGTCGAACTTACCTGTCCAGGGAGCCTGCGATGTTGGCGTGATTTACTGATAAGTATCGATTTAAGTATCGGCTCTCGGGTGCCGCCGCCACCATCCAGAGTAAAGGAACGCGGTAGGGAAAAGGGATGGGGCCAAACTTCTGAGGGACAGCACCACCGATACCCGTGCCCCCCCCTCCCCCCTGAAAGGTGCCAAATGGGGCACCGAAGGGGGGGGGGTGAAGCAGATCAGCGGAGTCCCACTTTTGAGTGGATCTCCGCTTTAAATAAAAAAACAAAACTCAGTTCCTTCCTTGCTATACAATGATTGGTCTGTGTGTGGGAACAGCGATATCTCTGCTTTATTCTTTGTTCCAGAGACAGACAGAGAGAAGAGGACATTCCTATAGAGGAAATGCACAGAAAAAAAAGTAACCATCACTAGAGCAGGCGATTCTAAACACCAGAGGACGTCTTCAGATACAAGTTGCGTCTCTACATTACGGCCATTATAGTGATTTCAGCTATCTGGAAGTGTTTTAGTCTTCGGAAACATGTCTGCCCCCACCCACACAGCAAAGACCGCATTTTCTCTAGATTTGACGACACTGTTCCCCTCTATCGTTTATAGAACAACATGCTGCGTGACAGCGACGTCCTTCTCTCCTCCTCCGTGCTGCCAGCAAAGCCCCGACTACCACCAATGAGAAGCATCGATCTGCCGGCCGCCCCTCCCCTTGCCACAAGAGCCGTCCAATGAGGACCCTCCCCGCCGCTGTGTGAGGCTGGGGATGACGCAGCGAGTTTTGTGAGGTTCCGTACAGCCGGGAGGGCGGGCAGAATAATAAAAACAAATCCGTGCCGACCAGGAGAGAAGGCGGGATATAAAGCCGAGCTGACGCCTTACGTCCAGTGACGCGCAGGAGCGAGCCAGGCCGTAGGTGTGAGCGCGGTCGGTTCAGTGCTTGTGAAGTTTAGTGCGAGTGTTCTGCGCCCGCCCGCTCCGGTTCCCCTCATTGTGACGGTGAATGCGGCTCCCCCGGCTTTGAACAACGACAACCACAGTGGAGGCGCCAAGGATGCCGCAGTCCAAGTCGCGGAAGATCGCCGTCCTCGGATACCGATCCGTGGGTGAGTACGGCCGCCTGTTAGGAGGACCTGTTGCCCCCCCCCCACCTCAGGGGGTGGCCGCCATTTTTGGCACGCGATGTTGGAGGAGACATCTAGGTGGAGGGTGAGGGGCTCAGGGATGTGTGTGGCCAGGGCTGTCATACTCTCCTAGCTGGGCATGGCAGCCATATGCCTGGAGAAAGCAAAGCCTTTCACTGGATACATGCTTCCACTGTGCCACCCGGAGGATGGAGTCCTGGCATCACTACACCCCTCGTTTAATGCCATATTGGGGTAAAATAGCTGTAGAGGTGTGATTTCTGCCACCCATGAACGCCTAGTAAAGCAGCCTGCAATGATGGACAGCGCTGTCGATGTGATGGAAAAATGGGCGCTTGCGTTACTATGCGCCAAAAATGGCCCAATTCACACCGCAGCGTTTTGTAGCTTCAAGTTCCAAAATGTTGGGACAGAGAAATCAATGGTGATGGTTCATGTCTCCACTACACCTGAAGAGCAAGAAAGTTGTAGGGTGTGGGGTTTTCCCTATTTTTATCTTTTCTCTTGCATGGAAATTCATTGAAACGCTTAAATAATGTGTTTCTGTGTTCTGCTCAAATGCAATAATGAAAATTATTATAAAAAAGATTAAAATTTAATTAAAGCACATGAAAGACACTGCAGCAAATGGCACAGATGATATTCTTCTCTAATGACTAATTAAAAACCACCAAAGCTCAATCATGCTTTAAAAACACTGTACATAGATGCTCCAAAAACCCGATGCTCAGGTGTGACTGCAGCCTTAAGCAGGGTACACACTAGTAGAAAATCTGCCGAAAATTCCCGTCCAAGGTAAAATCGTCCGATTTTCGGCTAGTGTGTACACAACTTTCAGCAGCCGTTGCCGACATTTTCAACGGAAAAAAAATGGGAGGGACAAACCCCAAAATTTTTTTCGTCTGTCCCCAGACCGATTTTCGTTTAATGTGTATGCAGTACGTCTGTGAAAAATCGAATACGAAAGACCGCGCATGATCTGAAGTTGCTGACAACTGGAAGTCTGGGAACAAATGTCCCAAAAAAATATCGGACGAGAAATTTCGTGAACATTTATGCACTGTCGACTAAAAACGGTAATGAAGACAGAGAAAAATCGGAGGATACCCGTATTTTTCGCCGTATAAGACGCACCGGCATATAAGACGCACCCAATTTTAAAGGAGGAAAATCTAGGAAAAAAAGATTCTGAACCAAATACTGCAGTAAAATATTTTAGATCAACAGGTGATGGTATAGGCATGGCGCAGGTGATGGTACAGGCATGGCACAGGTCGGCTTCAATCGCTTACCTGCTCTCCTGGGCTGCCTGCGAGACGTCCACGGCGCTTCTCCTCTCGTCGTCTTCTTCTGACGGCGGCGGGATTCCGGGAACCGTCCACGGCGCTGCTCCTCTCGTCTTCTTCTGACGGCGGCGGGATTCTGGGAACCGTCCACGGCGCTGCTCCTCTCGTCCTCTTCTGTCTTCTTTGACGGCGGCTCTCTCGATCTTCCGATCGGTCCGACTGACGCACGCACCGGCACCACCCCCATTGCGACGTCAGCAGGCAAAATGTGTATTTGTCGTATAAGACGCACCAACGTTTCCCCCCCAGTTTTGGGGAAGAAAGTGCGTCTTATACGGCGAAAAATACAGTATTTTGTCCGATTTTCGTCAAGTGTGTACGGCCCTTTAGGTCCCTTTCACATTTGCGCAATGTTCAGATCTGCTGGCGGTTTCTCAGGCGGATCTGAACGGACGCCCCATGCATCTCTATTGGGCATCAGATGTCAGCAGAGACATTTCTACTGACATCCGGTCTGTCAAATCTGGACGGATGGAAACCCTATTTTCCATCTGTCCAGCAGATCGGATGAGAACGGACAGGCGGTCCGTTCTCATCCGATTCCCCCATAGAGAAGAGCGGGACCTGACAGCTCTGTCTCTGCACACAGCACAGAGCTGCCATCCGCCTGCTCCTCAGGGGATCGGTGGATCGTTCCCCGCTGAGATAAACGGAGTCTGAGGACAGACTCCCATGTGTGAAAGGGGCCTTAAAGCGTAAATCCAGTTTTGTTGAGAAAAAAAAAAATCCTTCCCATCTGGGTGATCTATGTAAATTACAAGGTTTTTAACAAACTTTTTTGCAGATTCCTACTTTTTTTTTTTTTTTTTTTTCTGAAGAAATCCACATGGAAAAGTGAGTCTAATGGGAGTGGTTTCCTATCAACCAGCTGTGCACCTGCAGGGCTCTGAGAATGGCCCCTTTCACACATACGGTCCAATCAGATTCGCCTGTCAGTTTTTCTGGTGGACCTGATTGGATGCCCCATGCATCCCTATGGAGCAGCGGATGTCAGCGGAGACATGTCCGCTGTCATTCAATCCTGTCTGTCAGATCCGGACACACGGAAACCCTATTTTCCATCCGTCTGGTGGATCGGATAAGACAGGCAGTCCGTTCTCATCCGATTCCCCCATAGAGGACTGTGGGGATCTGACGGCTCAGTCTCTGCACACAGAGCGGAGACAGAGCTGTTATCCGCCTGCTCAGCGGGAGATGGGTGGATTGATCCCCTGCTGAGCACAACGGAGTCTGTCCGTGGAACGGACAGGTGTTAAAGGACCAAAAGCTGCTGGGCCTGTATCCCTTTAGCCATGATTTCCTATTGGGAGTATCTCACCAAAAATTACACTTTTGTTGCAGGGGATGCCTAAAATCTGACTTGTATCTTAGGCAGACTTCTGGGAAAAATCAATCAGTGAGCCAATCGCTCAAGCAGGAAATGTTTCTGGGGGGTGTTCAGTACAAATTGGGTGTAAAGAACACCTCCAGATAGCCATATTGCATTTTCAGAAAATTACAGAGCTGCAGATTGAAAAGGAAGGGTCTTTTTTTTTTTTTTTTTTTTTTTTTATCACAATAGGACTCGTCGCAATTGTATACACTATATTATTTCTTTGCTATTTTTTACCCCCCCCCCCAGGAAGTGAAGTTACTCTTTGTTTGTCAATGCTTCCATATAAGTCTGTGGCAACCCACCTTTAGCCTTTATGGCATGCTTGTCAAGAATAAGTCAAAATTCAAAATATCAGTGTCGGAGTGTCAGTGAGGTAGGGAACAAAATCACTTGGGGCGTCCAAGGTGGCTTTAACACTCCTCCTTAAAGTGGAGGTCCTCAGCCCCCCCCCCCCCCCCCAAAGTGGAACTTCCACTTTAAGGTCTCCTGACCCCCTGACATGCCACATTAGGCATGTCGTGTTTTTTTTTTTTTTTTTTTTTTTTTTTTTATAGAGGGAGCAGGTTTCTAGATTTGACAGGTACCCGCTCCCACTTCCGCTCGGGCCTCCTGGGCGGCTCGTTTGGAAGTTCACCCCCCCCCCCCCTACCTTCAATCTTCTGGGGGCACGTCACAGGTCCCAGAAGATTGCCTGTCCACTCAGGATGCACAGTGCAACTTGTGCATGCGGTTGTGAAGCCAGGTGCCCACACTAGATATACCAGTACCGTATGAAGAAGAGGGAGAGAACCGAGGCTCCCGCCGGCGGCATGGCTGGGCTGTGTTACAGGTGAGTATTAAAAGTCAACAGCTACACTTATTGTAGCTGCTGACTTTTTGTAAACACCAAAATGGGTAGAACTCTGCTTTAAAGCTGTTGTAGAGCTTACATTTTATTTTTTTGGTAGAGTATCAAACCTGTTATGCTTACCTGTTAAGAGAAGTATGCAATGGTATTGAGTGCAGAGCGTCCCTGATCTCCTCTCTTGGGGTCTGCTGCTGCTCCCCTTGGTGTGCCACTCACTTTTTATGGGGGGCATACCTGTGGGCTTGCTCCCAAGCTGGGTTGTGTGCATCTATAGACTTAAGCATGTCTCCATCCTGCTCACTGAAGTTTTGACAGCAGCAGGAACCTGCCTATGACAGGAGAGAGCTACTGCAGACTCAATGTAAATGGTCTCCAGCACTCCATGGATCCTCCACTAAAGCCCCGTACACACGAGAAGAAATTCAGAAGGGAAATTTCATTCGACGACCGATCTGCCGATTTTCGGCTTGTTAGTATGGTAAAAAGGACAGACTAAAGCCACGTACACATGCAACAAATTTCCGCCGACCGGTCGAATTTTCCCGTATGACAAAATTCTACTTCAGAAGTGATGTCATGTGTTGGATTGCTTTGTATGTGTTCTTTCATCTCTGAGCATGCCTAGTCTTGCTCATAAGATTTTTTTTTTCCCCATCGAAATCTGTACTAATGAGACGAAAATCGGACGTGTTTTGACGGGAGGACAAATTTCGACAGCTTTCGACAGCCAACTCCGACTTTTCGGCTGACAAAATCCTCGTGTGCAGGCATTAAAATTTGTCCTCCGTCAAAACACGTCCGATTTTCGTCTCATTAGTACAGATTTCGATGGGGAAAAAAAATCTTATGAGCAAGACTAGGCATGCTCAGAGATGAAAGAACACATACAAAGCAATCCAACACATGACATCACTTCTGAAGTAGAATTTTGTCATACGGGAAAATTCGACCGGTCGGCGGAAATTTGTTGCATGTGTACGTGGCTTTAGTCTGTCCTTTTTTTCTAAGTGAAGAAAGCTTGCATCAGAGGTGCAAAATTTTTGAGATACCTGAAGGGGCCCTGAAACTTAAGTGATATTTCTTCAAAAAAGATTGGTCTTCGTTGAAGATTTGTGTTGTGCTGGTGAATATTTGCCTTGTGTCGTGCATGCTCCAGTATCCAGCTGGTGGTCGCTGCAGCACCTGTTACCTTTGAGCTCATTCCAGGTGTGTGTGTGATATGGACTGTTAGCTACCGCAAATGGACAAAATGGACAGAGTGCGGGATTAATTGCAGCTTTTTTTTTTTTTTTTTTTTGTACAAGATTTTACAATCCCTTTTAAGAGAAGTGCAGGAATATAAAAACCTACACATCACCTAGGTGGATGCAGCATCTCTCCCGCACCACCTCTAATGCCAAGAACTGATCACCAGGTCTCGGTCTTCAATGAGAAGACTGTGGAAGGGGTGGGAGCGGCTGGCTCAGGTTCTCAGCAATGTGCTGAAAGGCTCAGCCAGCTGCTGCTCAGGAATCTGGGTGGATCTTCAAGACCTTAAGTCAGGATCTCGCCAGAGCCTGGGTCGAAGGAGTGGAGAACTAACTGCTCTCCTGTGATCACAAGAGAATTGGGGCTCAAAAGACTTTGGCTTACTTCTCCTTTTGAGGTAAAAGTTGCTTTGCCTTTGGGACCACTTTAAACACATCAAAAACGCAGCGCTGTATGCGCATCGGTTTGCGCTACTGTTGGAATTACTATTTTTAGCAATCGTCAACTTGACCTAAGGCCTCTTACACTAGTGGATTGATCGGATCTGCAGTCTCCTCTATGGAGTGGTGGGTGTCAATGGCCACATGTCTGTCACCTGCTGACATCTGATCTTATCTGCTAAACAGATAAATTGGGATCACTTCTGCATCTGTCTTGCAGCTTGCATGGCAGTTGGGTGAAACGCAGGCAGTCCATTTACATCCCACCGCCCATAGACTGGGCTGTGTCTGCTCTGCATAAGTGGAGCAGACACGGACCAGCCATCCACCTGCTCAGCAGGGATCGGTGGATAGATAACCCACTAAGCTGGTGGACTCCCAACGGAGCCTGCCCCTTGTGGAAGGGACCTACCATTCTAATAATGCTTGGTGCCTGAGAGTGATGCTGATCCTCCAAATTTAATACTTGGTGTTATTAGGATGAGAGAAGGCAGAAGCGAGTCACTGGCCCCAATCTTCAAAAGTCCTTTCTTTAACCTAGTAGGCTCAGCAGCCTGCCACCAACATAGGTCAGCCAAATCAAGAAATCTCTGTAGTAGCACTAAACTAACATCTTCTTCAGAGGCCACTGATGTTTAATGAACAATAGGGATGAACTAGTGTTTTAATCCCATTCCATACCCAGGTGGGTGATCCATCCTCAGCCAAAGTGTTAATGAGGGTGGGAATAGCTCAACTGCAAATGATTGGCCCAGTACACTGACCACTTCTTAGCGATCCATCACATGCCTGAGCTCAACCCTGAAGAACATCTAGACAGTAATTGATGGTCAACATGTTTTAAGGGCTGGAAAAAACAAACCAATCCCTTATCAGGGCTATAGATCAGGATATAGATTGTAAGGTGTTATACCAAACACTTTAAAATGTTGTACTTAACCTCTGTGCAGTTGGCTTTGCACAGAGCAGCCTGGATGTTCCTCTTCTCCGGTCCCTCATTGCTGCTCCTGGCCTCTGCCTCCAGTTGATTGTGCCCACCACAGCACACAAGCAGATTTCTATGGGGGTAGACGAGCTGCAGCTCTGTGTCCATTCAGACAAGGATCTGCGGTTTGGCCCACCCCTCTCTCCTGATTGGCTAACTGACTTTGACAGCCGTGGGAGCTGTTGCCGCTGTGTCTCAGTCAATTAAGAGGAAGAGTCCTGGACGGCCGAGGGACTTGTGGACATCGCTGGACAGATGGGGCTCTGGTAAGCAGCAGGGGGTGCTGGGGTGGCTGCTGCACAGCGTTTTTTTTTTTTTTTTTTCTTGATGTATAGAATGCATGAAGATTAAAAAAAAAAAAAAAAAAACGGACTTTACAACTCTTTTAACATGCCCCGTATTAATAAAATGAGGACTTAAGAAACCTGTATGACGCATTAAAAAAAAAAAATATTAAGGTGGACCTTAACTTCTCTTATGTGCTTTGGATCTTCTGCACCCATAACCCCTTAGTCGTCAAGTTACCCACAGTCCTGGGGGGAGGGGGGGGGGGAGAGAGAATGTTTGGCTCCTATATCGAATTGATTAAAAAGGGCAAGCACACAGTAAGTAAAGTCGGAGTTGCATACCTGTTCTGGGTCTGCTCCATGTAGAATGCAAAGAAAAGCGGCCATGCTGGGATGGACAAACTTTCATGCCCTGATGTGGTCAGCTTGAAAATGGAAAGTGTGGGGGGGGGGGGGGGGCTGATTCCGATTAACCATAGAGCCTCTGGAGCGTGTATCACTATCTGACACTCCTTGAAGCTGCGGGACCCTCCGGGTCTGTCTCCCCTGGCGGCCATGACGGCGGCCCTGTAGTCACTAATATCTAAGGTTGATGTGGCCCTGCAAAGGCGGCCTAGCAAGAAGCGTACCCCCTCCCCTCGCCTTCACCTGTATCCTCTGCCGCCTCAGATTCTGAGGTGGATTTGGCCGTCGCAGACTAGTCAGCCTACTGGGTCTGCGTCCACGCACCCTGAGTGCTCGAACAGTGATGACGAATCCTCCTCTGCAACCGAGCCTGAAAAGGCGCTGGTGGAGGCCTTGATTGTGTCAGTGTGGGAAACCTTAAAGCTTGGAGGACTCGGCTGATGCTGAGTCGGTGATTCTTGTGCAGTTTGGCACCTGCAAATCTTCCAAGGTGACAAAGGTGTTCACCTTTCCTGCCCTAATTTGACGAGATTGTTACTAGTCAATGGGGTTCCGTGAAACGCTTGATTGGAATACCTAAGCATTTCTCTAGGAGATATCCCTTTTGAGGAGTCTCTCCTGAAGAAACTAACTGTCAGATGGGACTCTCAGGTTTCCAGATTAAATAAGGCCACACTTTTTCCGGTGGAAAAGAGAACTGAGGCTCTGGTCATTACCTTTTCCCTGTGGCAGGTTCAGTGTTGAGGCTGGTGTTTGCTTTCACCTTGGTATCCCAGACCTTAACGGAATGGGCTAAAAGTTTACGCCAGGATCTGGAAGGGGGTCAACACCCTCCTGAGCTGGGGGATCAGTTGATCCAGGGGTTATAGTACATTTGTGATGCATCTTTGGATGTGGATCCAATCTGACGGCTGTGTTCTTTGCCGCCTGATTTGGTTGAAGTACTGGCTGGCCGACAAGTCTTCTAAAAAGGTGCTGACTGATCTACCTTTTTATGTAGGTGACTGTTTGTTCGATGCCTCTATGGAAGAGATCATTAAGGGCCTTACGGGAGGTAAGGGTACAATACTTCTGCAGCTTGCTAATGGTAAGGAAGGAACCTTGTCGTAAACATGGTCCTTTTTTCTCAGCTCACATGCTGCCCTTTTGTCTGTCTGGATTGCAGGAAAAGGGTTTGAGATCCACAAGTAACTTTGCAGGAGGCTCCAAGAGACCCTGGAATGGTAGGTTGAAAGAGGGCACTACGGGCTCCACAGACAAGCCTTCCCCAGCCTGATGGGGCGCCCTCACCCGCATCTGGGGTTTGGGTGACGTCTGCCTTTTTTCCAGAATCGTGGACTTTGTTTATTCAGGAGAAATGGGTTCACGAGTTGGTTCGGTTACAAGATCGCGTTTCGATCCTTGCCTCTGGGCGATCTGCTTCTGCGTGCATAGTCTTCTTTGGCTGTAGTAGCAGACTTGAACATTACTGTGCAAAATCTTTAGAAATCGGCTTTGACTCCATACACCAAGCTGGACTACTTGGGTCTCTGCTGGATTCTGCATTGGGCCGGGTGTTTCTTCCACAGGTTAAACTACTGAAGCTGCAGGATGCGATTTGGTTCCTGTTCAACCTTCTGTCATCACTCAGGACTTGCATGCAAGTGCTGGGTCTGATGGTTTCCACCTTCGAGGCAGTTCCATACCAGACATCTGCAAAGATTCTGGCCAAATGGAACAAGGATCTGCTGTTGAACGATCTGATCCTGTTGAGTCAGGGTACAGGGGAATCTCTGATATGATGGCTCCGCTCCCTGGCGCTTCAGCTGGGGAAAAATCTTTTCTTCCCCTGTATTGGACAGTGATTAGCACAGGCACCAGTCTGTCTGGGTGGGGAGGTGTCTTGGGAGTGTACTCGACCCAAGGTGTTTGGACTTGAGAGGAGTTGGGTCTGCCGAATTCAGGCTTTGTCCGTCTCAGTGGACAGATCGTTTTCAGGGATGTGCAAAGAGTGCCCTGGTGGCCCGAGAAGTAGCTGGTATCTTGAGGTGGGCAGAACTATATGTTCAGGCCCTCTCTGCTGTGCCCATTCTCTGGGGTAGAGAATTGGCAAGCGTACTCTGTCGGCTGATGTTGGATCAGGGAGAATGATCTCTTCACCCGGAGGGGTTTTTCAGCTGTGCCTTCGGTGGGGGACCCCTGATGTTGGCCTCCCGTCTCAACTGCAAGGTGCAGAGGTTCGTGTTAATGCCTCGGGATCCTCTGGCCAATGCCACAGACGCCCTGGTGGCCCCTTGGGGTCAGTATTGTCGTCCAATTCAACTTCTGTTGAGACTGCTATGCAGAATCAAGGTAGGAGGGATTCCAGTCATTCTGGTGGCACCAGACTGACCTCACTGGTAGCAGACATCGCTTGGAAACTTCCTCTCAGGGAAGATCTTCTGTCTTGTGAACCAACCTTCCATCCTGCTTTTAACGGCTTGGCTATTGAAAGCCAGGTGCTGAAGGTCGGAGGGCAGTCGGGAGTCGGTGATTCCTAATTTGTTAAAAGCTAGGAAATCGACTTCCAGAAAAGTTATCATAGTTTGGCAGGCGTACATTACTTGGTGTGAGTCCCGGGGGTTTCTCCCTGTTCTTTTGTGTCTCGCCTGTTGGAGTTTTTAAAACTAGATGTAGACCAAGGTTTGCCTCTGGGCGCACCATCGGCCAGATTTCTGCCTTAGCCATATTTTTCCAAAGGCGGTTGGCTGCAAAGTCCTTGGATCACACTTTAGTGCAGGGAGTTTGCCATATGGCTCCTCTGGGGGGATCTCAATTTGGTACGGTTGGTGCTTCAAAAGCCTCCTTTTGTGGACTCACTCTGTCGCAGAAGGTGGCCTTTTTAGTCTCTATTACTTCTGCACGTAGAGTGTTGGCATTGGCTAAGTTGTCCTGTGGGTCACAGGGACAAAGTGGTGTTGCGACCCTGTCAGGCATTCCTTCCTAAGGTGGTCTCGGGTTTCATTTGAATGGAAGATATTGTGTTCCTGTCCTTGTGTTCTAAGCCGAAACATCCTAAAGAAATTGCTTTTTGTTCCTTGGGTGTGGTCAGGGCGATTTTTGGGTGTAGTTGGCTGCGACTGAGTTGCTTTGGAAATCCAATTCTTTGTTTGTTCTTATGGATGGACCTTGTAAGGGGCAGGCTGCATCTACTGTGACCATTTTCAGATGGATCAGGCAGATGGTGGTGCAGGCCTATTCTAATAAGGGTCAGGGTCCTCCTCTAATGAGCTCCTGTTTTTACTCAGTTGGCCATGTTTAGCCTTGTTGAGAAATGTATGTATTGCTGTGTCTTCTCACCCCTCATGATACTGCTATGGGACATCCCAATGATCTAGAAGACATGTAGCTGTGAAAGAAATCCTTTTCTTTGAGGTTCACAGATGGACACAGCACCCGCCCCTCTGTTGGGTTATGTAGTCTTCTGACACTGCTTGTCATAAACTGAAGCCCTTTAGCAGGAAGTAATGGTATACCCCCTGGGACTGCTTCAGGGGCATAGCCAAAATTGTTTCCGCCTAGTCCTACTGCTGAAGAGGGCAGCATTAGTCCAAGGGTCTAGAAGCTGTGTCCGTCAGTGAACCTCAGAGAGATTTTAAGGCAAGACCAAAATCTTCTTCTTTTTTTTTTTTTTTTTTTTCCCCCTTGTATCAGCAATTACTTTCCCGACCATGGCCTAATCATTATAGGGGGAGAGAAGGAACTTGACCCACAACAACATTGGTGCTTTTCTTGCTTTCCACTTTTTGTAGCAATTAGTTCAGCTTCTTGGTACTGCTCCGTACAGCAAATGACCACACATCCCTTTGCCTGTAACTGACATGGGCTATGTTATGTAATCGTGTACCATGCTGTGGTTGCAGGAAAGAAATTCTCATGATTCCTCTTATCGACACAGGCATTGCTAATGGGGGAATCGAACATTGCGTTCTCCCGACGCCGGGGAAGCAGTCCCCATTATCTCTAGGGGCCTTATCAGCCACCTGCGATTTAATCTGAAACAAATCCGATGGGCTGGTTGTACCAAAGTTGATCGGTTGGAACCGCAGTCAGTTCCTGCTGAACCCGGTGTAGATTCAAACAGTGTATTGGCCAGATTTACACGTGTATTTTTAATGTGTTGCATTGAGGGTAGAGCTGCATTATTAATCATAAAATCGAGATCTTGATTCACCCCCCCCCAATGATCTTTAAAACTGCATTTCTTTCTTACCGACTTTTTCTCTGCTCACTCACAAAAAAGCCTCAGCAAATGTTTATCAATATTAAGGCTGCTAGATGACTATAAACACTGCTTTACAGGGTATCATTTTGTTCTTTTAGATCAAAGTAATGAACTTCTATCTGAGGGCAGTTTAACCTCTTATTTTTTTATGGGGGGGGGGGAAGACACTTTAATAAAAAAAAAAAAAAAAAAAAATTACCGGTTTTAGATTTTTTTTTTTTTTTTTTTTTTTTTTAGTATGGTGTGAAAGGACCCCAAATGGCTTCAGTAGGGTTTATTTTGCTATCTTTCCTTAGCCTGAATGTAACTTCCTGATTGTAGGACAGATGTCCTTGTAGTGTATTGTGTTGTCTGGGATTACTATGCTGCCTCTAGGTATTCAGTAGGCAGTTGTTTCCATTGCCTTTGTTGGGATTACAGACTTTACTTTAGTGTGTTGGACTGTACATTCTTGATAAATACCCAGGTCAGTAGGAAATCATGGTAAATTACTCTGGTATAAAACAATAAGTTGTGGGAACAGCTCATGAAACTTCAGGAAGCATTATTTCAATGTAAAATTAACATGAAAGGCAGCTGATGACATTTCAGTTCACAATGCTGATTGCAGTCTGGAAACATTGCTGTGACACAGTAGTGAGCGGGCTGGTCATGGGCATTTGTAAATTTACAATGCTGACGCTTCCCACATCAGTAGTTCATCCTGGATATTTCTAACAAGTTAGAATCCACTAGACTACAAAGCACACTGTAACTTTCTGCTTTGGTGCCCTCCCCTTTGACAAAAACAAAACACCAGACTGCCGCTGAGGTTTTCACATATTTTTAGGATTTCTTATGTTAAGGGCGCATGGTTGCCTAAAATCTTCTTCTTTCCAGCCTTCCGTCAAGCACGGTTTCTGCCATGTGCTACAAACAGCATTTAAACAGGAAAGGTTGGATTTATTTACACCCTCCATTGCTCTGATAATTGGGTCTACTTGGAAGTGGAAAAAAAAACCCTCTAAATTCAATCTGTCTAACCTTTAGGCACATGTGGATACAAAGGGATCAATTAATAAAAGGTGAAGCTGGGAAATCTGATGCAATTGCCCATAGCAACCTGTTCGGTCTAATGTTTCAAATGAAGAAAGTGATCTGTTTCATAGGTAGAGCTTCAGTTTTTTTTTTTTTTTTTTTTTTTTTTTTTTTATTTCTGGTACTTTCTTTTGTGTCCATATTATCTATACCAAAGGGTCAGACCACTCCTTGAAATGGGACTATGCCTGCATCATGTGTCTTTTAGTGCCTGAGGCTTAGACTGGAACAAGGAACATAAGGTAGAGATGCCTGTACTTTGTCTGAATGCAACTGTAAGGGAAGAGTTGTAACCTCTGTTGGGTATCTTATACTTCGTGTCCTGTCAGGGTTGATACTTTTGTCATGTTTCATTTGGGAAATTTCTACTCCTTTCATGAGTGCTAATGTGAAAATACTGTGGCAAAAAATTCCAACATCAACCAATTTTTTTTTTTTTCTTTTTTTTGTGTGTGTTCTAAGTGTCACGAACTGGCAGGGCTGGTAGTGGATCCTCTGGACCAGAGAGGCGATGGCGCGGGTTGTACTAGAGGACCGGTTCTAAGCAGTTACTGGTCTTCACCAGAGCCTGCCGCAAGGCGGGATGGATTTGCTGCGGCGGTAACTACCAGGTCGTGTCCCCTAGTAACAACTCGATCTCTCTGGCAGCTGATATGGCGTGGTACACAGGGAGTAGGCAAGAGCGTAGTCTGACGTAGCAGAGGTCAGGGCAGAGGTTCAAAGGCGAGATGTTGGTAGCAAGGATTCGGCAACAGGCAAAGCAAACAAACACAGAAGGGAACGCTTTCACAGAGGCACAAGGCACAAAGATCCGGCAGGAAGCTGTGTGAGGAGAAGGTATTAATGAGCAGTGCACAGGTGAAGCCTAATTAAGTCAGCACTGCCTTTCACAAACCTTAACCCTTAATAACCAGTTTGGAGCAGGCACCAATCACCTGTGCACTGGTCCTTTAGATCGAAGAGTCCCGGTGCGTGTGCGCCCTAGAGAGCGGGGACGCACACGCCGAGACGCAGGAGCGCCGCCTGGAGACACACGCTGTGAGCACTCCGTGGCCAGAAGGGGGCCCGGAGCGCTGAGCGTAACACTAAGTTTCTAGCAAAAACACAGATTGTTATCACGTAAGCAGTGTCAAAGGTCTGGTCTTCAAGTGGTTAAAACAAACATGTAATGCTGGTGTTGCAGAAATGACAGCTCTGTATTTCGAGAGAAGGGGGTGGGGTCCAAGTACAACACCCCCAGTATACCTTAAATTCATTACAGGCACTCATGTTGTACAAAATTGAATATACCATACAGTGCCTTGACAGTCTTGATACACCTTGCAATTTTCCACTTTTTTTTTTTTTTTTGTTGCATGAAATACTTTCACATTTTTGGTTGCAATAGACCAACACAGTGGCACATAATTGTGAAGTAGGACAAAAATGATAAATGGGTTTTCAAATATCTAAAACATGTGGCGTGCATTTGTATTCAGCTCCCTTTACTCTTGATACCCCTAACCAAAATCTAGTAGGACCAATTGGTAAATGGAGACCACCTGTGTGATTTATGCTCAGTTGAAATACAGCTGTTCTGTGAAGCCCTCAGGTTTGTTGGAGAACTTTAGTGGACAACATGAAGGCCAAGGAACACACCAGACAGGTCAAGGATAAAGTTGGGAGAAGTTCAAAGCAGTGTTAGGTTATTTAAAATAAAATCCTAAGCTTTGCTTTGAACATCTCATGGAGCACTGGTCAATCCATTATCCAAAAAATGTAAAGGCTATGGCACAACTGCAAACCTACCAAGACATGGGCGTCCACCTAAACTGACAGGCTGGGCAAGGAGAGTATTCATCGGAGAAGCAGCCAAGAGGCCTGTGGTAACTCTGGAGGAGTTGGCATAAAGGGGGCTAAATACAAATGCACGCCACACTTTTCAGATAATTAGTAAAAATATTTGAAAAGCATTTATCATTTTCCTTTCTACTTCACAATTATGTGCTACTTTGTTAGTCTATCGCAAAAAAACTCCCAATAAAATACATTTTACTTTTTTGGTAACATGACAAATGTAGAAAATTTCAAGGGGTATGAATATTTTTCAAGGCACTGTTGACAACCCTTGGCTCCCTACAAGCTCTAACTTGCCCAACTACGTTCCCATTGTAACATCCCTCTGTTTTAGCCTCTCGCGATGGCTTGTATCAAAACTTATACACAGGGGTATGTCATTGTACCCACTCCCACATGGAATCGTTGGAGACTGGTGCTTAGCTGCTATCACATGGGGAAGGTCACAAACTCCCTCAAGGCAGTGTGGTGAGATGGCAGAGGAACAGGCTGGATAACGGAGGATTTTCTCGTTCAATACTTTTGAGTTTTATAAAACAGCCATAAAGCAAGTTACAAAACAAAAACAGAAGTAGAAATACTGTTATAGTTACAGAAGTATTATAAATGTTATACTGTAAAGTTTGCACAAAAGGAAGGAACAAAAGAAAAAGGTAGAATTAATATGATATTCTGAGATATTAGGATTTTGAGAAGGTATTCAGAACATGGCTGTGGGGGGAAAAAGAAAAAAGAAAAAAAAAGGGAAAAGGATGAAGTCAGTAGGGTAAAGGAGAGGGCATCGAGAATAGAACTTGTACCACAAAAGTTAATGCAAAGTAAATTATAAGTCTTAACTACCAAGCATTCAGAACCTGTTCCTCAAAACCCAGTGATAGGCCATGTTTAATCCAAGGGTACTAAATTTATCGCAATCCATGGCTTCCATTTTTGCATGTAATAATGCATTATTCATCCTATGTTTAACTTCTACAAGATTCAAAGTTGTAGTCTTCCAAGCTTTGGCTATGGTTTGTTTAGCGGCATTAAGAAGCTGAAGGAATAATTTGAATTGTTTTCGTGTCAGGCATGCAGGTTTTAAATTTAAAATGGCAATCACCGGATCTGGAGTAATATCTATTTCAAATATTTTAGATGCTAGAGAGAATATTTCTTTCCAAAAAACTGTAGCAATTGAGCAATTCCACCATATATGAACATGTGTACCTATTTC
The DNA here is from genome assembly GCF_965119305.1 of Pelophylax lessonae. Lineage (NCBI taxonomy): Eukaryota > Metazoa > Chordata > Amphibia > Anura > Ranidae > Pelophylax > Pelophylax lessonae. The sequence goes on from NC_138772.1 coordinate 112,626,565, forward strand.
CGTACAACCTCTAAAACAAGAGGCTGGATAGTTTGGTGTGAACTTGGGAATTCTAGCTGGTACCATCGTGAAAGAACCTTTTTATGATTCAATTGCGATAATATAATTTGAAGATTTCGTTACAGACCAGATTTCAGACCATTCTGATTAAGTGTACGGCCAAGGTCTGTTTCCCATTTCCTGACAGTTTGGTGTATCTACGTCTGGATTGTTAAGCAATTGAGAATATAGGCTAGAAATTAGACCTCTGGAGTGTGGGTTGTTGATACAGATACGCTCAAATTGAGAGCGCTGATTCAGAATGGTACCATTTGTTATAAATGGGGTAGAAAAATTTTAATTTGGAGATATCGAAAAAGTTCTGAATGTGGTGAATGATGTGATTCACAAAGTTCAGGAAAACTTAAGATGGAAGAGCTAGAGACCAGATTAAATAGCCTTGACAGGCCTGACCTAGACCATGCCCGAAATGAATTTGGCAATTCCCAAGCCGTATAAAAGGCTGGATTTCTCCGAAAGGATTGTAGTGGATTGGAATAACGGATGATTTTGGGGGGAGAGGAGCTATATGCAGACTGGTGCTTTGCCCTGAATGATGTGAGGGTTTCTCCAGGTTCATGTCAAGTTGCATCCAATGTTTGGGCTGTACAGATCCATTTACTACCATCCCTTGCCATTTATTTCAAAACTAAAAAAAATACATTTGACTTTTTTTAGTTAAATTTGGCCTACTTATCACTACACTGCTTAACTCCTTGTCTGTCAGAAAAGCTCTTCATAAAGTACCCAAGGTGTTTACAAATGTCTAAACTTGTTAAGCAGCAATGACGGTATGCTTGATTGCAGCTGTCATAACACACCAATGCAATATCTCTTCCTAAGGGTACACACAGGTGCTCTAACATCTCATGTTGTGATGTGGTTGCAGAACAGTACAAGGAGCGCTTTCATTTGTTTATATTCTCAGTAATTATTGCTGAATGCTTGTAAAGAGCAGGCATAGTGCTTTGGGATTTCTTAACGCTTTCCAAAACTAATATGTATGTAAATGCTGCTACAGGATTAGGACACTAGTCAGAAAATAAATATTAACAGCGCTTACGCAAACTTCACAATTCATGTTGAACAATTGAATGCAAGAGGTTAAACGGGCTATACAAATGCTGTAAAGTGCTAAATGTAGTAATTGCTGAGATGTACTACCTGTGCCTGACTTTGGAGTAGACTTGTCCACAGCCAGGGTGTTTCTTCCTACGGAAAAACTACAGACTGCGATTCAGCTGTTGCTGTCCAGCAATTGGTTGTCCCTTCTGACCTGGTATGAGAGTTCTGAGACTGATGGTGTCATGCTTCGAGGCTGTCCCCTTCGCTCAATTCCACATGAGAATCCTCCAGAAGGAAATCCTTCTCAAATGGAACAATAATCCAATTCCCTGGACAATCGGATCCAGCTGAGCCAGATGACCAGGGAATTCCTGATCTGGTGGCTTTGGTCCCTGATGCTCAAACAAGGGAAATCCTTCCCTCCTATAGATTGGCATCCGTGGTGACAATTGACCAGTCTGGGTGGAGAGGGGTTCTCGGCAGGTTTTCTGCTTAAGGAGTCTGGTCCCTGGAAGAATCCGGGTTAGTCGTGTGTTTTTTTTTTTTTTTTTTTTTTTTTTTTTTTTTTTTTTTTCCCTACTGGAGCTGAGGGCACTCAGGCTTTGCCTAGTCTACTAGACCGAGTACCTTCGGGGCTGTCCAGTGCATATTCAGTCGGACAATGCTACAGCCGTGGCTTGTGTCCTTGGAAGTGGCCAGCATCCTCCGATGGGCGGAACGCTTTGTTTCAGCTCTCTGCTGTTTACATTCCAGGAGTGGAAAATTGGCAGGCGGATTTCCACAGTCGACAGGCCTTGGATCGAGGGGAATGGTCTCTCCAGCCGGAGGTGTTCCAGCAGTTGTAACGCCTTTCGTTGGGGCACTCCAGATGTAGTTCTGTTGGCATCTTAGATCAACAGGAAAGTGCAAAGGCTTGTGGCCCGCTCTCAGGACCCTCTGGCAGACGCCACAGACGTGCTGGTTGCCCTGTGGGATCAGTATCGGCTGATGTCTGACTTTCCTCCTCTCAAATTGCTGCCAATACTTCTTTGCAGGATCACGGCGGAAGGGATTCCAGTAGGGCCGAAACAACTAATCGATTATGAAAATGTTTTGACAACTATTTTTATAATCAATTAGTTGGTCAGCCAATTAGTTGGCCTGCATACAAAATGCATTTTGTTTACATATCTAGAAATGCAGTGTAGCACACATAGCTTAGTACACCCTCCATACATGTCACTAAGTGCCTGAGAACTTGTGAATGTGTGAGGAGCAATGCCTCATGGGACATTTTAGTTCTGGGCAGGAAGTGAGTGGCCCTAAAGGCAGAAGTTTCTTTACCTTGCTATAGGGGCATGCTATACTATACTTTGCAGCTTGCTATTGGGGCATTCTGAAGGAGTGGGGGACCCCAGAGGAGGAGAATCAGAGCCGCTCTGTGCAAAACTATTGCACAGAGCTGGTAACTATAACATTTGTTTTTTGTTAATCTGCCTAACAGCAAATTGGCCAAAAAAATAAAAATAAATAATGCAAAAAATAAGTATTATGCAGTAAAAAAATAATGCAAAATTGCGTGTGCAAAACGCACAGCATAAAGCACTGCAAAAACCGATCAAAAGCAAACTGCACAGGGGTGAACCGAGCCTCATGCTGGCCATACATGGATAGATTTTCACAGAATAGTCATACGAAAAATCTTTGTACATTCGCTGAAAGGATGTCCTTTATAAATTTCAATTGCTTTTAACATTCCGTTTTTTAAAATGAATGTACCGTATATACTCGAGTATAAGCCAACCCGATAAGCCGAGGCACCTAATTTTACCACAAAAAAAAATGGGAAAATATATTGACTCGAGTATAAGCCTAGGGTGGGAAATGCAGCAGCTACTGGACCACCACGAGACCCAAAACAGGGGCTGTAGGCATGGTACAGGAGATGGTAAAGGCATGACACTGATGGTACAAGAGATGCATTGCTGCGGGCATGGTACAGGAATCTCACTTGCCTTTCCGCTTTACATTTAAAAATGGTGCCGCCTGGCGCCAACAAGTCACTATACGCATGCGCTATCGGGCCGGGAATAGCCACACGTGTATGGGCTTTCCCGAGCAGCGGCCGCGCATGTGCACTGACCGGGGAAAAGGCAAGTAAGTGAGACCGTGACTCGCGTATAAGCAGAGGGGGGCTTTTTCAGCATGCTGAAAAACTCGGCTTATACTCGAGTATATACGTTTAATTTCTGAACAAAAACCACAATCACTGTCTGTACTGAAAATTCTTCTGTTTGTTCTCAGAGTGGATTAGAGATTTTGCTCCTTAACTTGTATAGTTGATCATTTAAACTTTACATATTAACTAAATTGCACACCACAATTTTTTTGTAAGGTTATTATCCGATTAGTTGGCCAATTTTTGTTTCGATCGATTATGAGAATAATCGTTAGTTGCAGCCCTAAATTCCAGTCTTCTTGTGGCTCTGGACTGGCCTTGCCGAGCTTGGTACGCTGACCTGGTCAGGCTAGTCGCAGACGCTCCTTGGAGACTTCCTCTCGGGAGGATCTGTCTCAAAGGCCAATCTTCAATCCTGGTTTAGTCACTGGCTTTGCCAGCTTGGCTGTTGAAGGACATGGGTTTGTCTGCTTCAGTGATTCCTACCCTGCCTAAAGCGACTTCTAGGAAGATCTATCATCGTACATGGAAGTCGTATAATGCGTGGTGTGAGTCTCTTGGGGTTCCCCCTTGCACTTGGTGGCTTGGATGATCTTGGCTTTCCTTCAACTGGGAGTTGATCAATAGTTAGCCTTGAGTACTATCAAGGGTCAGGTTTCGGCCTTTGCAATTTTCTTCCAAAGGCCACTGGCCGCCCATTCCCTGGTGCGTAGCCTTATCCAGGGGGTGCGACACTTAGCGCCTTTTGGTGTGACCTCTACTGGCACCTTGGGACCTTATTTGGTGCTGTCGGTTTTCCAGAATCCTCCCTTTGAAAATGTTTGAGAGATTCCTCTGCTTAACCTATCCCAGAAGGTGGCCTTCTTGGTGGCTAGTACTACTTCTGTGCGCAGGGTTTCGGAACTGGCAGCTTTGTCCTGTCCTCCCTATCTGGTGGTTCACAGGGGATAAAGTGGTGCTTCGTCTGGATCCGTCCTTCCTTCCGGAGGTGGTTTTCACTTCACTTGCCCTCTGTGTCCTAAGCCTAAACATCCTAAGAAAATTGCATGACATACTTTGGATGTATTTCGGGCGCTCAGGATGTACTTGGCGACTAAGTCTTTTCGAAAGGTAGATTTGCGTTTTGCTCTCACGGATGGTCCTAGAAGGGCTGCCTGCATCTGCTGCAACATTTCCAAGTGGATCAGACAGTTTTGCAGGCTTATTCAGTTAAGGGTCAGGTTCCACCTTTCCCTGTTGAGGTGCATTCTGCTCGGGCGCTTAGTGCTTCCTGGGCTTTTCGCCATCAGGCATCTGCTTCAGGTTTGCAAGGCGGCTGGCTACTTGGTCGTCTGTTCATATTTTTAAAAGCTTTACAAGGTGGATGTGCTGGCATGTGCTGATGCCTCTAGGCTACTGTTTTTTAAGGGATTTTTCAGTTTCCCTCATGGGTGGTTAATGTTTTTTTTTTTTTTTTTTTTATGGCACTGCTTTGGGACATCCCTACTGATATGAAGATTAAAGATGGTGTTCGTCAGTGAACGATAGAGAAAATTGGATTTTTGCCTTACCGTAAAATCATTTTCTGAGTCAATTTACTGACTGATGCAGTACCCACCCCTATAATTGAGTTGGGGTTTTTTTTTTTTTTTTGATACAAAACTGACATCCTATAGCTGGGAGAGAGGGTATACCTCCTGGGACTGCCCATAGGCGTAGCAATACTTTTTTTTTTTTTTTTTTTGTGTTACAGCGTTCCAGTACAGTCCAGGAAAAAAATCCAGCATGTTTTTCTGGAACTGCAATCACTGGTGTGAACTGGATATAGACCCTGCTATATCGGTATCGGCCCTGGAACTGGCCGGTTATTTTTGTGATGTCATTCTGCCTTCTTAGGCTGCCTCCCTCGCCTTGGACAGCATCGTCTGGAGTCAGGACTAGTCTCGCGGGAGTGTATCACAGCCATACACAGCAGCCACGCACAGCCACAGGCTGTGTCAAAATTTGTCTAATTTTTTTTTCATTTCTGTTTTTTTTTTATACCTTTTTTTTTTTTTTTTTTTTTTTTTTTTTTTTTTTTTTTTTTGTACATTTAATAAAAAAATATCGGTATCGGTCTGTCCCTAGTGTGAACTATGCCATTTGAAACCTCTAACCTACTTTCCATGTGTTTTTGATGCAGGAAAAAACACACTGGACTGCATGTGGTGTGAACTGACCATTTTTGGCATTTTGTGGGAGTAACTACACTACATACACCTTGTGTGTCAGGCCATGCATTTACGTTTTCACTACTCCCCCCCCCCCCTCCTTCAGTGCACTTGTATGTATTCTACAGTGTTAAGTGGTGACATCTGCTTAATAAAGCTGTCTGCTGTTATGAAGTTTCTTGACCTAGCATTAATTATCTGACTGATCTAGTGGCATTAACGCT
>NC_138772.1:112637239-112651219 GCF_965119305.1 Pelophylax lessonae
TATGTAAGTGTCTCTTCTGTGAAACCTGCTCTCCACCTTTTTCAGACTTCTGTTTTGACTGTTAAGGAGGATGACTCTGATCTTATTCGCACAATGAAATCAAAGATCTTGGGGTATCTGGAGGAAAAATATAATGACCAAAAAACACAAGACCTTCTCGACATAGCCACAACCCTCGATCCCAGGTTTAAGATGACTTACGTCAATGAGGATAACAAATCTGCTATCCAGAACAGACTAAAAGATGAGATGTCACAGCTAATAACCGTTAAGGAAAGTCTCCCTACAACTACTAGTAGTAGTAGTAGTAGTAGTAGTAGCAGTCCTGCAAAGAAGACTCGAAAGACCTTAGGTAGCTTTTTCAAAGCAGCACAAGGAAATGAAGGGCCACCAGCATCAGGCTCACAACAGCAATCCATAAACTTGACCTTGGAGCTACAGTCTTACATGTTCTTAGGCAACACTGACAGTGAAGATGATCCATTAGTCTGGTGGAAGGCTCACAAGGAGCAGTATCCAAGATTGTCTGAACTGGCCAGAAAATACCTTTGCATTCCTGCAACCAGTTCCCCTTCTGAAAGGGTTTTTAGCACAGGGGGCAACATTGTCACTTGTCGCCGTTCTGCACTAAAGCCTCAAAATGTTGACAGGCTTGTGTTTCTAGCGAAGAACCTTTAAATCGGTTTATCTGACAAATATCCAACTGTTTTTTTAAATGTAATGATCATTTCTTTATTTCACATTACATTGTTTTGTTATTACATTTCTTTAAATTTGTTTGAAGTAAAGAGTATTATGGCTTATTTTATTGCCATCTTGTTTGATAACCTAATGTTCAGAGGTTGTAAATCTTTCAAATAAAAAAGTTTTTGAGAATCGTGAGTGAATCGTGATCTTTATTCCAAGCCAAAAAATCGTGATTCTCATTTTTGCCAGAATCGTGCAGCTCTACCGCCTGCACAAAACTACGTACCTGTATGTGATTTTCTGCAGTGGGTCTGGGGTGCGCGCACTAACGGCGACTCCCTTCTGCTGTCATGGGCGGGGCTGGTGGATGTAATGTCTGCCGGGACCGCCGATCACTCAGAGGCAGAATGGCGGTCTGCCTATATAAACAAGGCAGACCGCCATTCTGCGAGTTGGAAGATGGAGATGCTTAGCAGAAACAGGGACTGGTCGTCTTCAAGTCAAAGCCTCCCCACGGTAACACCTTCCCTGCCAGTGTCAGGACAGTGACTGTGGGTTTTTTTTTTTTTTTAATTTGTTTAAAATCTGATTTGGATGTGAAGGCAGGCAATGGGCCTGAAAAACCGCAGTGCTTATAAAACGGCACAGGGCTCTTTAAATTTGCAGCGAAATAAGCGATGCACTGCATATATGTGAACCGACTCCATAAAGCCGGTTTGATCTGCATGTCATACACATGACATACGAAGTGGAGGAGTTTTGAACTGCATCAGATTTGCAAGGGTCAGTTCCTAGCACCATATTGCAGGTTGTAGAAGGGCCTTCCATAATGTTTGATCCGTTTCCCTCAGATGCGGAATGACTATCTTGTAAGTTGTAACCACTGTAGTCATGTGTCTATTGATTATTTCTGGTGATTTTTGACGTTCTCCTATATTAAACCTAACATATTTGGCGGCAGTAATACAGCATAGCTGTTTGCTTTTTATACAGTAACCATAGCACAAATTCATCTTTTAAGTATCTGTTTTCACGGTTATGAACTTTTTTTTTAGCATTTACAAAACTGATATCTATAAATGGACAAGAGTATCACCTTCAGCTAGTCGATACTGCTGGACAAGTGAGTACTAGATTTTTCGATATTTCTATGCACGTTTCTGATCATGTAGTTCCACCACTATGGCTGTAGTGGCTTATTTTATATAAACGGTTTTTAGGCAGTCTGGTACTTAACCCATTTTATGCTGTCCCTACAGAACTGGGCTTTTCTTTGTGGGGCTGCATATGTGTATCTGTGCTGGAAGTGTTCCACAGAGTGCACTCAGCACAGATGCCAGGATGCCTCGGTCCTATACTACTGGGACGCCTGGTTCTGGGTCACCTGGTTGCTAGGAAACCTTTTTGATTGGCTATCGGTGATCAGTCCCTATGTAACCCACCTGTTTGTTTTTGTTTTTTTTTTTTTTTTTTTTCCTCCCTTCTGAATGGGGGAGAGAAACATTGGCTCTTCCACTCACCAAAAGTGTCGTAACAGGAAAATGCTTAGCTCAATGTTAGCTGTAGCTTGGTGTCGGGGTCAAAGGTCATTATCCTGGGCAGGATTTATTTTTTTTTTGGTCATAGCCTTGCTATGTGTACAAATACCACACACACACATCGCTGCGATCATCAGGAACAGAATTTTATTTTGGCTTGTTTCTTTGGTGGTAGGTTATGGTAGTAGCAGGAAGGGAGAAAGTGCTATATAATGGCCTAGAATACCTGTGAGCTGAGACATAACCCATAGGCTTTTGTTTAGCGCTTTATTTATTTTTACAGGTCTTGGCAGATTAGGATTTAAGACTAGTTGGTTAAGGCTGGAAATGTACTTAATATTGAGCATGCATGGGATACAGTACTATGTGTACACGTAAGCTGCCCAGTAAGCAAGTTGAGATTATTTGTTTGCGTGGAGGTATCTGCAGTAGACAATATCTGTCCTGTTCAAAGAATTTTAACTGTGCCTACTATGATAAAATTCCAATGGCAACAGAAGAACGTTGTCTTGTCTAATTTGTGACTCTAATTTTCTTTTATAGGATGAATTTTCAATATTTCCTCAGACTTACTCCATAGATATTAATGGATATATACTTGTATATTCAGTCACCTCTATTAAAAGGTGAGTTTGTTTCCCAATATTGCATGAATTGACTTGCTGAAGTTTTTTTTTTTTCACGTATTCAAAATCGCAAAGGAGTGGCATTATGACAAAATATTAACCCCCTTCATGCCAACGTGTTTTTCCATGGGTCGCGTATGTGTATCTCTCTTCGTGCTGGGAGCAGGCTCGACGAGCGCCCCCAGTCTCGTATTAACGATCAGGACCCAGTACTGTGCTTCTGGGTCACCTGATCGCCTCTTGTTTTTATAGTGATCAGTCACTAAGCCTGCTCCCATGTTTATTTCCTCTCCTGAATGAAGAGCTGCATAGTATCTTCTTGCAGAGGGTGAAATGTAAACGGGGGGGGGGGGGTGGCAGGCAATCAAGGTTTGCCAGGGTTAGTGTTGGGGTTGAATTTCATGGTCAGCAGATTTTGGTTAGAATTAAATTTTTTTTTTTTTTTTTTTCCCTTTCGTTCATTAACACAGCTCCTCATCTTGACTTCGTGGGTTATGCTGCCCCCTACAGGAATTGGACAGTAGGCAGGAAAGAACTTGACTATGCCTATGGGGCAGTCCCAGGGGGGGTGTATACTCCCACTCTGCTATAGGTATTCAGGTGTTTTTTTTTTTTCTGCCTAGTCGGGAGTAAGGACCTCAGGGCTCGACAAACCCCCAGGCGCTATGGCGATTAGAAATTGCGTTCTGGTGCATGGGCTTGTCAGCCCATTCACTGCCGGGGGTTGCAGGCTGTAGAGAGACTTTTATGCAGCCCAGAGCATGCGCTAATGGTTCCCTTCCCCCTCTACACAGACGGTAGAGGAGACAGAGCTGGTCAGCTTCTCCTCCTACCCTCTCCTGTGTTGTGATCCCAGGTGCACATGGAGCCACCAGGACCGGCTTGGGGCTTCAGCAGAGAGCACAGACAGAAATGCAGTAGCTACATATATCCTGGAGGGGGTGAGGGTAAGATGCAGATCCTTACAATCTGTCTCTCCTTGCAAACCTCATGCAGCTTATCTGTGCTACAGTTTTGTTTCTCCTACACTGCTGTTATCTGCAACAGACTCTCTGGCAATTAACCCTCTCCTTGGATGCTAGGGGAGGACTGTGCTGATCTAACCTGCTCCATTAAGTGCTGCTTACCTAAATGGTTAAACGATTAACTCTTTATAGCTTAACATCTGCAGGCTTTTGCTTCTGGTCTGAATGGCATTTGTGCCTGCTTGTATATCTGGTTAACCCTTCATAGCTACCTAGGACTGTATGGCTTATGCTGCCTTCTGACCTATAAAGAAAAGTGTAATTTCTGATTTATAGATCAGTCTGGATTTTATTGTCCATCCTGACTACATTTAGACTGACAAATTATATCCAAGTACACGCCTCTATCCAGAGTGACAGTGTAGTTTGTTGAGGTGGCCATTGATTTTGCCCTGCCTCCTTATGATCTATCCAATCTCTGCTGTGCCTCCTCCATCAGCCCCCTTCTATACTCCACCCACTGATGCATGCAGACACATGTGCACATACACGTGCTTTCTGTATGTGTTAAGGTGTGCAGGATAGGTGACAAATTGGAGTACATGCACACTGGAGGCTGGAAAATTTGGTGAGTTTAAACACCACCTCTCCCCTTGACAATTGCATTAATGCCCCCTCTGGTTAAAGACTGCCACTCCTCTGAAAAGCAATCCACACAGATTTATTTTCAGTGACAATTAAGAGGCAGTGTGCAGGCGATATAGGTTACTGGAAATGCTGCAGCTCTGACCCTTTATTTGAATGGGTTGCTTTGCGTTCGGTAGTAGTGGGTTGTAATTCTTGGAAGAAGGTGCATACATTATGGCAGGCTTATAGGGGGGCTCCAGTGCATTACTTTGCTCAGGGTCCCATGATGCTGCCAAGATGGCCCTGGATGTGTGGGTGGGAAGTTTGAAGCCTAACAGCCAGTAAAGGGGGGGGGGGGGGACCTGGCTCCTAGATTCAAAGCCAATTTGTCAAGCCCTGAAGGACCTAGTTCCTTGCTGGGACCTCCGATCCTGGTGTGTGTGTGTGTGTGTGTGTGTGTGTGTGTGTGTGTGTGTGTTTTTTTTTTTTTTTCTCCCCCCCCCCCCCCCCCTCATTTTGTTCCTGTTGAATCTGCAATCAATTGCTGGACTAGATCTAGATCCAGAGGGTCCCCCCAGTCTGGCCAGCGAGTGCGTGCAGACCGCAGCTCTGCGCTATGTCAGCCGCAACATAGCTCCTCTGAACAGGGGGCTGGGTTAAACGTCTTGCGAGGGCGCATATGACCTGGCTTCAGCCAGAGTCACAGCGTTACTCCTGGCCGGCACCCACATTATGATGGAGCGGTGGTCTATCTGGAGCGGTGCCCATCCTGTTCCTGGTGTGGTGAGTGCCTGTCCCCCCTCTACCCCTGGAGGCTTTTGGGGTGGGAAATGGGCCTCTCCCTGGCATGGTCAGACCCCTGGGCGCCCCCCCCTTGGTGATCTTCTACAGGCATTTCACCCCCCCCCCCCCCAATAGGGTTCGACATACCTTTTTCAGGTCTGTCTAGGTGTTGAGCTGGTGATGACAGTGGGTGAGGAGTGTGCTTCCGGCGACCGGACGTTTAAACTTTGGGAGGGGGCTGGGCCAGGTGGGGGCGTCTGCCAGGGCCCCCTTCCTGTTATGATCATTTTTTTGAGCTCCTGGATCATTTGACTATTCGTCTTCAGGGGTGTCTGGTACGTATTCAATCGTACAATGCCATGGATGTGGCTTATGTCAATCACCAAGGGGGCACAAGAAGTGGTTCGGGAAGTAGCCAGTATTCTGAGGTGTGCAGAACATTTTGTTCCAGCCCTCTGCTGTGCACATTCCAGTAGTGGAAAATTGGCAAGCGGATTACCTCAGTCGACAGGTGTTGGACCAGGGGGAATGGTCACTTCATATGGAGGGGTTTCATCAGTTGTCTCCAGTGGTATACTCCCAAGATGGATCTGTTGGCTTCTTGTCAACAGAAAAGTACAGAGGTCTGTGGCACGGACTTGGGATCCTCTTGCCGATGCCACAGATACCTTAGTGACTCCTTGGAGTCAGTATGGTCTGATTAACTCCTTTCCCCTCAAACTTCTACCGAGACACCTGCGCAGGATTGAGGCAGAAGAGCTTCCAGACATTCTAGTGGCTCCAGATTGGCCTAGCCGGTCTTGTATGCCGATCTGGTATGGCTGGTCGCCGATGCTCCTTGGAGACTTCTCTCAGGGAAGATCTGCTGTCCCATGGGCCAATCTTCCATCCTGGCTTTAAAGGCTTGGCTAATGAAAGCCAGGTGCTGAAGGATAGAGGGTTGTCTGAATCTGTGATTCCTATGCTCTTAAAGGTTAGAATCCTACCTTTAGGAAGATTTACCATTGCACTTGGAAGACTTGCATTGCTTGTTGTGAGTCTCTTGGGGTTCGCCTTTGTTCCGGTGGCTTGGATCTTGGCTCCCCTCCAACAGGGGATTGAGCAGCACCTGGCCTTGAGTACCATCAAGGGCCAGGTTTTCGGCCTTGGCGGTTTTCTTTCAACTTCCATTGGCCACACATACCTTGGTACGTACCTTTCATACAGGGAGTTCGACACTTGGCTCCTCCAGTGCTGCCGTAGGATCACAATTTCTTTGGTTCTCCCGAAGTCTCCTTTTTGAGAAAATTCGGGAAGTTCCCCTTCTTATGATTCAGAAGGTGGCCTTTTTGGTGGCTATTCTGCATGCAGGGTGTCTGGAGCTGGTGGTGCTGTCCTGTCCGCCTTACCTGGTGGTTCACAGGGATAAGATGGTTCTTCGTCCGTGTCGGTCATTCCTTCCAAAGGTCGCCTCTGATTTTTCATTTGAAGACATCGTGTTGCCTTCCCTGTATCCCAGGCCTCAGCATCCTAAGGAAATTGCCTTGCATTCCCTGGATGTGGTTCAGGCAATTGGGGTGTACCTGGCAGCTACAGAGTCTTTTAGAAGTCAGACTTGCTATTGTCAAGGATTGACCTCAAAAGGTTGGCTGCTTCTGCTTCCAGATGGATTAGACAGATTCAGGCTTATTCCATTTAAGGATCAGGTTCCTCCTCTCCCTGTTAGGGTGGTTAGTGCTTCCTGGGCCTTCTGTCAGGCATCAGTAATGCAGGTTTGCAAGGCGGCCACCTGGTCGTCTGTGCACACGTTCACAAAGTTTTAGAAGGTGGATGTGTTTGCAATTGCTAGTGCTTCCTACGGTCGCAAGATTTTGCAGGCTGCTGTTTAGAGAACTTGGTCCTCTTTGAGGGTGTTACTTTTTTATTTATTTATTTTTTTTCAGATGAGCTCCAGTTTTATGGCTGCGCTCCATGTTACCTGGTTGGCTAGGTTTAGCCTTGGAAAGTATTTTTTGTTCCATCCCTCATGTTTTGATACTGCTTTGGGACGTCCCACATAGTCAAGAAGATGAGGAGCTGTGTCCGTCAATGAGAATGGGATTTTTGACTTACCGTAAAATTTCTCTGTTCATTGACAGATACAGCATCCACCCCTCTATGGAGTTGGGTTTTTCTTGACACTGTAACAAAACTGAGTACCTATAGCAGAGTGGGTGTGCACCCCCTGGGACTGCCCCATAGGTAGAGTCAAGTTCTTTCCTGCCTTATGTCCTACTTCTGTAGGGGGCAGCATAACCCACATATTCAAGAAGATGAGGAGCTGTCTGTCAACAAACATTGGAGAAAAGGATTTGTTGTAAGACACAAATCCAGGTTTTTTTTTTGTCTGTTTTAGGCAATTTAAAGTAAAATGCACACCACCATTGTTTCTAGGCTGTACTATGAATACAAGCTAACATGCACACATGTGGTACCGCTGTGTTTTGTCAGGAGCAAGAGAATTTATTTTGGGTTCTTTGGTGGTAAATGATGATGGCAAGAATAATGCAGCTAGATTGTTAATTTTTACTATTTTGGGCCAGTTTTTCTTTAATATTAAAAACAAAATCAGAAGGGTTTGTTACCATTTTACCACTAAGAGCACACCTTTTCCTGGAAAAAAACAAGGTATAATCCACCTGGATACACTAAGATGGTATACTAACGTCAAACTTGCAAAATTTGTTCTTGGGCATTTAGATTTTTTTTTTTTTTTTTTTTTTTTACCCTTTAGGCAAAAAAAGTTTACTGAGTAATTCTAGAAATGTCAAAATGACAGCCAAAAGACTGAGTAGTCCATCGAGTCTGCCTGGAGGTGTGAGGGGTGTTTTTAAAAAAAAAAAAAAAAAAAACTCAAAAAAAAACTTGCTTGGGACAAACCGTGCTATAGTCATGTTTGAAGCGACTTACTGTTGACACTCCCTCTGCTGGAAGTTTATTCCAAGCATCAACTACCCTTTCAGTAAAATACTTTCTAAGTTTTTAGTTTTGAAGTTTCCTCCAGTTTGAGGTCATGTCCCTGTGTTCTTGATTTTGGTTTCATATTGAGAAACTGCCCTCCTATACCTTATACCATTCCCTTGATGTACTTAAGGTTTCAACCCCCCTTTTCCATTCTTTCCTCAAGACTGTATATAGTTTGCTCTCAATATGTCTTATCCCCCAGTTCTTTCACTATTTTTATTACCAGTCTCTGAACTCGTTCTGTCTTATCTTTTTGTAATGAGATCTCCAGATTTGGGACACAGTATTCCTAATAGGGTCTTACTAAAGATCCTTATAGGGGAATCAGAACCTCCTGCTGATACCTCTAGTGATGCATCCTAGAATTCTATTCAATTTTTCCACTGTCTGGTCACACTGTGTGCTCATTTTTGCAGTCATCTGAAATGAGTACCCCCAAATCCTCTGTAGTGCTGGCCAACACTTTACCCCAATGTTTTTTTCCCTAGGTGCAACTATTTTACATTTTAGAACCATTAACGCTCCATATTTTTGTTTTCCATTTCTGTGCAGTGAAGGGGTTACAGAACATTACAGCTCAGCAAGGGAGCTTATACCTGATACTTGCATAGTTAAACTTTGTACTAAAAATTGTACTGATGGAATAAACACCCTCTACATAATCAGTGCTGCGGAGGTGGGTGAAATGGGAGCCTGAAAAGTTGGGTGTTTACAGTTGAGCATTGTCGGCACCCCAATCGCTGCGTGATTTTTTGCTGCGATTGTCACCCATTGGAAGTAACTGGGATCGCAAGCGTGTCTCGCGATTTGCATAGACTTGGGATCGCAGGCAGAATTGCGCAGATTTCAACCGCGATCCAGGACTCCTAGATGTAACCAAGCCTAAGATACTTGCAACTAAGCTGACAACAAATCAACATTGTGGATACTATCAGTTTTCAGTAGATGTAAAACAAAAAACCATTTAAAGATTGCACTTGTGCATACCATACATATAACCCACTGCTGAACTATGATGTACAGTATATGGGGAAAGGAAGCTGTCACTATACTAGCCCCTATTGCATAGAAATATCCAAAATTTGAGATCGAAGACTATGTAGATCACACTGCTACCAATAAGTTATTGACTCATTTAACACAAAGCTATCTTTTTTTTTTTTTTTATAAATATGCCAGCTTAATGGCAACATCAGAAGTCCCTTGGGTTTCTATTGGCGTTGCCTAGAATAATTGCCTTTCCCAAATGAATGGAAGTGGAACCTTGACTCTGCATTGTAGTAAGAGAAACAGAAACCGGTCTTAAAGGTGTCAATTGACTTTGGTTTGCCTACCATCCCCAAAGCCAGTGGGCCAACATAACAGCTGGGCAACTAGCATTCACAGAATGTTGGCCTCCATGAAGAATTGCCAACTGGGGCTTTGTTGTACTACAAGTTTTGATGTTGGAAAGTTAAGGGGAAAGGGGGCAGTTGGGTTTGTGGTTTGTCAAGAAAATAACTTTTTGCAGTCTAATGTATGTATTTTTTTTCTTGTTTTTTTTTTTTAATAGTTTTGAAGTGATTAAAGTAATCCATGAGAAGTTGTTGGACATGGTCGGCAAAGTCCAGTAAGTGCAGTTTCTGGTTCTCTTCTGCATTTTTGGTGAACCTCTGTAGATTACTAACAGACCTTTCTCTTGCAGGGTACCAATAATGTTGGTTGGAAATAAGAAAGATTTGCACATGGAAAGGTATGTTACAGCTTTTGTCTGCTAATCACTTGGGTCCTTGTGTGGTTCTTGGGATAATGTGTATGGAAATCTACCGTCTGTCCACCAGCACAGCTTTCCTTTTTCAGAGTTAACTTGACCTTTGGAGAGTTGTTAATCATAGAGGTAACCTCTAGTACAGCTGTCAAATTACTACGGAGTACTGCTGGCCACAGTGTCCTTGCAATCTCTTGTGGTCAAATAGGTGTGGGATCATACCCCCCTCCCCTTGAAGGAACTTGTACAGAGTTTTAACTTCTGCAGTTGTACTCGCTGTTTTTCTGTGCTGACATTGCCCTGCCCCTTTTTTTTTTTTTTTTTTTTTATTTTCATTGGATTTTTTTTTTTTTTTAGTTAACCCCCACATGTAACGCAGAGTTTACTAGAGGGTTCTGCACAAATTTGGCAAGCTAGGAGCATTTATTCCTACAGACTTGACAACCACCCATCAAGACCTCTTATTTCATAATTTTAAAGGCAGCCTTCATGTATACTTATTTAGAAATGCAAGATGGCCATCTGAACATTTTGTTCCTTGATACATGTGCTGTCTTTATTTACACTGAAAAGTAGCAAAATACAACATCAAATGCATTTTGGTTATGTTCAACACAGCTTTTTATACTTCTGAATGGCCAATGCCTTTTCTTCTGAGTTCCCTGCAAGTAAGGGAAGAAGCCCTTTCTATGATCCTTTACATTCTTGGTCATAGCATATTCAAGGCTAAAGATTGCCAAGCACCAGTCCTGTCATGTGGGTAGAAGTGTTGCATGCGCCTCTATAGAAGTAGTGGATCTTTCTCTTGGCTCTAGGTTATAAGCGATCATGGGGCCAGAGCTGGTGTAAATAGGACTATTGCTTTGCCTTTCAAAGTTCTTAATCGCGTATACTTTTTTTGGATTGTATTGAACTTGGATTTTTGGTTCTAGATCTTTAGGAAGCATAGAACAAAAAAAAAATACTTAACCTTTAAAAAAAAAAAAAAATATATATAATATTTTATTTTTTTTATCAAGATTTTTTTACACCATATTATACAAAGTAATATCTTATGACAAAGATACAGGTGGACTACAAAAGATATGCTATAGTGGTCACAAAATAATTGGATAATCAACATTCAATAAAGTGCACATAGTGCTATAAAACAATAACAATCTGTATAGTGGCGTAATGTCATTCGGCAGAATTTCAAAGAACAAACCATAGACTGTAAAAATTAACAGTTTTGGTACTGCCAGTGACACCCCTCCATCCCTAAACATGCAAAGAAGAAAGGATATAGCCCTGGGACTTAAAATGAGGTGTACCCAAATGGTCAATTATAATGGGGTAGATATAGTAGCAAATTTTGTATAAAGGATATCAACATGTATGCAAATGCATGTGCGAATACAGACATAATTGCAGTACATGATAAAGGACATGATGGTTGGTATACATGCTTGCACATAGCAGTAATAACCTTCAGTGGTGAACTGGATGCATCTTTCTAACTTGACGTGTTTCGTGAGTCAATCGCTCACTCTTCAGGAGTAGATGCGTACAAGGATTTCTAAAAAATACATATCAGTTTTTAATTGTATGAAAAATAATGGCCAATAAAGAATGGAAACTAGACTACTTGGTCGCCACCAGATGTTTGTATTGTCCTCTTGTACACTGGCTCAGCCAATTTGTAAGTATAGGTTTTCCCCACATAGGGCTCTCCACTAGTTTCCATTCTTTATTGGCCATTATGTTTCATACAATTAAACTGATATGTATTTTTTAGATATACTTGTATGCATCTACTCCTGAAGAGTGAGCTATTGACTCATGAAACGCGTCAAGTTAGAAAGATGCATCTAGTTCACAATTGAATGTTATTACTGCTATGCACAAGCATGTATACCAACCATCATGTCCTTTATCATGTACTGTAATATCTGTATTGGCACATGCATTTGAACATGTGTTTATCTACTTAATACTACTTAATTTGCTACTATATCTACCCCATTATAATTGACCATTCGTGTACACCTCATTAAAAGTCCCAGGGCTGTATCCTTTTTTTTTTCTTTGCAAACCATAGACGGTAAAAGGGGGGAGGGGACTTAAACTAAAGGGGAAAACGGTCCCAGTCTCTAAGCTCTAATCCCAAGTCTGCATACCCAAATTCTCTAAATTTGAGACAACTCAATTAAATTAAGTAATACATTTTAGGAATCTTCCAGTGAGCTCGTAGAGTAATTAAACGGTGTTATAGTCTACATCTGTAGTAGTCAGTCTAGCACCATTTAGGAGGTGCGAGTCCTGGAAATTTAAGCCAGGCTTGCCATATAAAAAATTTAAATGCACGTCTGTTAATACGCTACTCTTTCTCGCACTAAAAGGGTGTAATTCTGATCGCTCCACTGAACTGTGGGAGCATTAGAAGATGGCCACAGTTTAGTTTTGCTATATACAGTAGCCTGACAACTGTAGTATAAGATGGCACTGGGTATTCTTTGATTGCTCCCAGAATACAAATAAGCGGATCCATCCATATCTTAAGTGTTCCTACCGTAGAGAGTATCCGTAAACCCCTTCCAATACCTATAATAAAGTTTTGGACATCACAGTAGGTGAATAAGATTGCTCTCCTGCTTTCTCTTGCGTCCTCTGACAGACGCAGCCACTTCAGTTTCCTCAAATGGGTAATGCGCCCTCTACATAAGTAAGACTAGGCAGTGAAAATCATAGAAAAACTTTTCACTAGACTCACCCTTAGGGGCTGTCCCTTCAGACATTACCTCGGACACATCGTGCTTACTTAATCGGTTTCTTGCTGCCTAGTGTTAGGAGTAAGACCTTGGTTTCCCTGCTGGGACTCGGGTCTCATTTTGTATTTTCTTTGAGAAATGTTTGTTTAATTTTCTTACTATTGCTAGCTAGTGTCAGGGGAATCTTCCTGGCGCACTACAAGCGACAGCCGGGCTGGGGTTTCACACTGGATAATCTAGATCCTTATGGTCTCCCAGCCTGGCCAATGAGCGTGAGCAGGTTGTGGTCCGCCCAGGCCTCGCCACGACTGTGCCCTGAAGGATGGAAACAAGCCTTCAAACAGCACTTTCGCCAGGATGCATTAACCTGGAATGCCCTGAGTTGCAGTGTTCCCCTCTTGGCTGGCAGCACCCCCACTCCGGGTGGGAGGCAAGCTGTCTCGGGGCAGAGCCCTATGGTATGGTGAGTGATTCAACGCCCCCCTGTGTATACTTTCCTATGGCACCATTTTATTGTGGCTCAGGGGAGTTCGGCCTCTAGTGATATTTGGTCACTTCCTCCCAGAAGTTTTCACTTGCTGCAGACAGCGTGGAGAGCGGTTGTTGATCCGGTTCTGGCACAGTAGGGGGGGGGGGGAGAGTCTTCAGTCCTTTTGGGCATTCTTCAGACACATTTAGCTCCTATCAGTTTATCTGCTAGCTAAAGGGGGACTCCAGCGGTAGCGCAGTTTAGCGGTGCGGATTTAAAGGGCCAGTATACCTATTTTTGTCTAATTACCAACATGGTCCCAGAGTGATAGTTTTCCCCACTGATCTGGTGTGTGCATCTGGGACTTCTGGATCGCCTCCCCTAGCGTCTGTCTGCAGCCATTGAAACTATGGCGTCCAAAGTAGATCTTGTCATGTAACAAGTTACTGTTCAAAAACGGCTGATGCCCTCTGTCTTCTAATTCAGAGCCCGATGTGGTTGCCACGGACGCTGCTCTCCCTGAGGGATCTCTGTCCTCAGTAAGACGGTGAGGAGGAGTCCTCCGCTGCAGCGCGGGACCGCACTTTGGTGCAAGCACTAGTTCGCTCTGTCAGGGACACTTTAACCATTTTAGGATTTGAGGATTCGGCTGCTCAATGACCAGGCTGTAGTTTGCGATTCGGCACTGTGTGACTTAACGAACAATTGCGTGGTTGTGCGATGCTGTACCCAAACAAAATTGACGTGCTTTTTTTTTCCCCACAAACAGAGCTTTTCTTTTGTTGGCATTTGATCACCTGTGCGCT